>NW_009647747.1:195139-208292 GCF_000708025.1 Charadrius vociferus
CATCACAGCCAGCAAGCGCTCCTCCACTTCCCTACAGCTTTAGGAAGACAACCGCAAGATGCGTACAAGTTGAGCGAGGTGGAGCATCTTAAGAGAAATATTTAACAGAATTACATGTAAGACCAAAAAAAAAATACTTTGAAAGAGCAATTTTTAATGGTTTAAAAGTTAATATGAAAAGCTTTTTCAAGCCCATCAGAAAGAAGGACCGTGATAGAGGGTTGGGAGGACCTGCAAACAACCAAGACTCAACAGAAGAATTCAAGGAAAAAAATGGGTAATAGAAGAAATGCTCAACAGATTATTTTCATCTGCCTTGCCACGGGACAGATGATATTTTACAAGGGATTAGTCAGAAAAATTGGCTCCAACTGAAGTGTCAATGTAAAAGCTTTAAAATAAATCAATAAAAAGGAAAATAAAGAAGAGCCAAATGAAGTTTCGAAGAGCTCTCAAGGAACTCAAACACAAAACTGTCTAACTCCTAATTGCAGAGTAAAACCAACTGCTTCGATCAACCTCGTGCTGCACTAAAGAAGGTAGAAAATATTAAAAACCAATACAGAAAACGAAGTTTTGTGAATTCAAGATTTTAAATCTGACTTCTCTACCAGGAAAGATAACAGAGGAATACGCTCCTGCATAAATACACCACATTGCACAACCAACACTGCTTTTCTGGAGGAAAGCATGTCTTGCAAATCTAAATTCTTTCAAAAACACAACGAGCGCGTCAACGCAGGAGATCCAGTAAATATAACGGCTTTGTACTCTCAGCTTTTAACAAAGCCACCTCCCGAGGGCTCTTAACGAAACTAAACTGTCTTCAGAACCGGGAAGCGAGGATATTCTTGCAGATTAAGAACTGAGGAAGAGAGGGACTACAAGAGAAGGAATTAAATTAGCTTTATAAGGGTATTACCAGTATTACCCCAGTTGTGCAGATCTGTACTATTCGACATACTCATACATGGCCTGGAAAAAGACGTGGCATATGCCGAGGCTGTGACGTTTGGCAAGATCCTGATTCGGGACAACAAAATACACTGTTACGTGTAGAGAGCAGCTCTTGTAACACGAACTTGCTGGGCAATAAATGCCATACATACATAAAACACACCAGGCAACAAACACGGGGGGAAAAAAGCCTTATGCCATAAATACAGACAAGAGGGCTCTCAGTTACCGAACAACCAGTCCAGAAAGAGGAGAAAACGTAACTAGCTGACAAGCTGAGGCGATGGTTAAACAGCAGAACCAGCCCCCAAGAAAACCCCAACCACGAGCAACGACTGGGCAAAGAGCAGAGAGAACCCAGTCCCTCTATGGATTCACGACACACATATTTTGGATATGGAGCAAAGACCTGGTAAGTCCATCAAGGAAGAGCATCACGGTCTACAGAACAGAAGAAGCAAAGAGAAGTCAGAAAAAGCAGAGGGTGGTTCCTTTAGAAGACAAACTCAATAAATGTGGATTCTCCAGCTCGGAAAAGGGACTGCTACAGCAGGGTATGATGCAGGCTACAAAAACCCTAACAAAAGGGCAGAAAGGCTTTCATCTGGGGCTTATGGGAACATGAGAAGGAGGGAGGACCACATCAGGTCTTGAGGGAGAAGAGTCAAAACGAAAGAGAAGGAGCACCGTTTCACAAACGTGTAACATCACCGGGCCAGGCTGAGCCTTCAGGAAAGGCTGGGTCACTTCACGGAGAAGAATGAACTCAAGCCTCCTAAATGCTCAGCGCTGCATCCAGCACTGGAACGACTGGGAAAATACCATGTATGTCTATATTCCTCCCAACGAAATCCTCAGAGCCTTTGCTGGGTGCTGGAGACAGGGCTGTTGCATAGATGAGCGTTTGGTCTGACCAAGGACTGAAGTTCTCAAGTTTTTATGGAAAACACTGAACGCGTTAATGCAAGGAACACTACAAAACTCCTGCAAATGTGGAAGGGCACCGTTTATCCCGGGCCTTTCTGCACTGCGCTTTAATTGAACGAATAGCCAAATCCAGACTTCAAGAAAGGTTTCAATTAACCGATCAATGATGGACCAGGGTTTGAGGCAAGAGCAAAGGAATACCCAAGGAAACCTCCAAGAAAAGAAATTTAAAACCAGGTAAGTGAAGTCCATCTCCACAGAGCAGGAGGTGAGCGAGCAGCCAGGGGAAGCCATGCAAGCAGACAGCTTCAGCAGCTTCAAAGGCGATCAGATGATTGCACGGACAACAGGTTCAGAAATAGATGTTTGAAGAACCAGGCAGGGATGTCCCCTCCGACCTCACTAACACACCAGTCCCGGCTGCTGGGGCGGTCCGAAGGGCGGGAGCTGCAGAAATGGCCAAGGTCACATTTTGTTGCTCAGTTCTAAGCTAGCTGGACCACCCGTCTGAAGCAGTAAGGCGTTTCTTATCTACTTACGCTAGTCTTTATTTCCTCAAACTGGTCTAGCGGTACTTATTATTAGAGAACACAACTACGCACACGTCAGCCCAAACATTGGCTTCCCCCCTGAGAAAGGCAGGTGTCCGCTCCCACGAAGCACCAGCACATTTTGGCGTGATGCAGAAGACAAAGATAACTCGGGACCGGGATTGTAGGACAGGTCTTGAAAACGTCCCGCCAAAGCCGTCGTGAGCGATTCCCCCACTCACCAGACTATTAATGTACTGAGGCCATCGTGAAAGACCGCAACCGTCTGATGGATTGATTCTAACTCTGTTGAAGAGCGTGTTTATTGTTAGAGTTAATCTCCTATAACTTTCTCAGCGTGTTTCTGCGCAGAACGATCCTGGACTGGGAGGCAAAGGGACAGAATGATGAAGTACAGCCTTTTCACATCCTTCTGGTGGGATTCCGATTGTAAATCTTAGATTATCGAATAAACTTGCAGGAATCGGTATCTCAGCGAGTGTAATTATATCACACGAGGCATCTAGTGTAACCGATAGGCTGCAGCCTTCTATTAGAGAATTCCAGCCAGACTTTTTATAGTTTAAATTCTAGTACAAACTCACGCTCTTCTGATGGAATAGGGCTTTCTCAAAGAGCAGACTGGAAATTCTGTTTCTATGTTAAGAAGAGTGGAAAAACTTGCGCCATCTCGGTATTCACAGCTGATGATCTTCCCAAATTATGAGGAAGTGACATCGCTGGATAAAAGGCATATTCTTCTTACACTGCGCGACAGTTCACCACCCTCCTGTAACTGGAAGCTTAACATTCTTGTAAAATATACAGTGCGGTATTATGTGACTGCGCTGGTAATAAAATTACTGCGAAACCAGTGCCTCAAGGGGAAATGCACATAATGTTTCTCCTGGAAAAGCTGCATGTCACAGTGCATAATGTCATACAAACAACACGTCATTAGAAGGGAAAGCAGCGAGCGGGATTAATACGCGCATCAGACGGATGCGATAGACTCGCAGAGCGTATGCTGAAGGCGCTCTGTCTCTATAGCTTGCTTAAACATCGCGCCGCTTCAGACCTCTGAAAATAAAAAGCCAACGCTTAGCATCAAATTAACCACTGCCAACGCCATCCTACGGTCCCTTGGAAGGATTTTCTCCCTGCTGCCTTTCAGAGCTGCACGACCACCAGGGAGCGCAGCTCATTTGCCCGAGCCCGGCTCGCGGTGCCCTGTGTCCCCACGCAGGGACGGCATGGCGCGGCGACGCCAACGCGCTGCCCATCATCCCGCCCGAGCACCGGGACGGAGCCGCGTTGGCTCCCGGCAGCGCTAGCTCAGACGGCTTCCTCGGGAAAACCGGGGAGGAGACAGTGCGTGCCCAGACTTCAGGGGAGGTTCCCCGGTGGCGGAGGAGAACAGGACTCACATCGAGATCCAAGAAATACTTCCCCAGCCCTCGGTGCAGACACAGCTCAGCGGCACTACTGGTTGAATATTTACAGCTGCTAAAAAAAAAATCCGCATCTTTGTATCGTCGCTCTTCTGATTCACACACACTGTGTGTTTTTGGAGGTGAATCCAGATGACAACGTGGACGCATTTTTCACATGGGAAATTTGGGGGCACTTTTCTGGGCGGCTGTCAGAGGCAGCGGGGCAGGAGACCGCGTTTGTGCTCCTGCCTCCGTACAGCCCTCCGCAAGGTTTTGTGTCCCTGAGGGTGAGCTGTAAGGCCGCTGCATGACTGGTGCAACGATGGCTGAATTCAATTTGACTCTAGCAGACTTCTTCCGAGGGAGAAAGAGAGAGTGATTTCCCTACGTCACGGGCGCAGAAGCAGCCATCCATTGTAAAGGAAGAACTCTCAATGGGACGGCAGGATTGAGCACAGCAATGCTATCCTGAAATGGGATATGTTTTTCTCAGACAGTGACAAATTAAGAAGAGACCGTATTTAGTTTCTTCTTTGTTCAGGGATCTTGAAAAATATGATGCCCATGTGTTAATGTTTGAACCCACCCTCCATTCTTACTGCATTAGTCCTGCTCGCAGTCATTCAACACAGAATCATGTGTGTAATCCGAAACATGTGTCCAGCGATGTGTTCCCTATTTACCAATTATTTAATTAGCTTTATTTGCTCTTTGAGATACAGGCAAAGCAATATTTTTTTATTTCCTGTATTTAAGTATGAACCAGTATTTGCCAAATAGTTAAGTATAGAGAGGTATGCTCTTAATTTACCGAGTCCCTCTCCGCAACGTCAGAGGTGGCTCTCTGCCTTGCAGGGACACGCTGCCATCGCCGCTCCCCCCACCCCACGTGGAAACCCAGCCAAGAACGGAAGGGGACGAATGTCGCGATACACAAGTATCACCTCACGTGGCACCGCTGGTGATTAAATCACTAAAGACAATCAAATCAGACTTCAAAACCGGTGGGATCGGGCACTTAGCTCCGCAATGGCTTCCACACAAACTCTGAAGCAAAGGGCTCTGCTGTAATTGTCCTTAACTCACAAAAAGAAGCAGCAGTAGCAAAATGCGTGAGCGAAGGAGGTGAAGGTCAACTATGATCTATTTATTTCCATGAAATTCTCGCTATCTCTCTGCACCTACTGAACTGAGGAGCTGGTCCTTCCAGACATACCATCCAAAACCCCTCCCCCGTGATTTCAGCTCTTTGATTTCAGGTCTTTGGTGCGGGCACAGGGCGCAGAGGGGAGCCAGGAGGGAAAGGGAGAGCCTCGGGCGACCTCAACTCACCCATGATACTGTCCGTCCCGTTGGCAGGGGGTGTGCAAGAAGACGCGCTGTAATGATTTGTGCCACTGCGGTGGAAGGTGGACATCGGAGGAAGACTGGAATTGATGTCTGCTGAGGAGTGTGATGGGTAGCTCTGTGGCAAAAAGGATAAAACAAAAGAAAGATTTTAATTATTGTGACCACGGAAGGCAGCAGGCAGCTTGTACTGCCCCAGTCAACAAGTGCTGTCGTACTTCACCCAACCGAGAGAAGTGGCATACTGCCCTAAGACTAAGGATGGAGCACCTTTTTCTAGCCAAATTTGACATCTTCTGGAGGAGACAGAGCACACACCTATCCGATAGGGATAAATATCCACAGGGGAAGGTTCGTAACTGATGATGGTACCATAGAGGTGTAACGAGAAGGAATTAAGAAAGAAAAGTGAGGTGATGCATCAAGCAAACCTTTTTGATGGGGACAGCCGTTGGCTGGAGGCGAAACCTTCCAAGGGAAGTGGTAGAAACCCCACACTGCTTTCAACATTAAAACCAACATCTGACTACAAGCCGCGTGTGGCTGGTAGTACAAAACGGGCCGTAAGGAAACACCCCAGCGCCCCGGGTAATCAACTGGATCAATTTGCCCTCCCATCGCGGCACCTGTGCGACAGACAATCGAAAAGGCGATGGATCGAGTTCTCCGAAGAGGCGTGGGACGAGCGTCTGGGCAGCACACCCCAGACTTTGGGAGCTATAGGGCCGGATCAACACAAACCTTCCTCGCTGTGCCACAACATCGCTGTGGTCAAATGTTTTGCTGAAGTTGCATTACTATAAACCTGGCTTCCATTAGCGCTGTTTGTCACTGTTGAATAGGTTTTTTTCTTAGTTGGTGTGAGACACTGCGTGCAGACAGGTCCTAGAACATGCCCGGCTTTTATCTCTATCACAGCATCGCCCCCAGCAACGGTCCCGCAGAAGACCTCTGGGTTTTGGAGATGCTGATACAAAGCCTCCTCAGAAACACGGGCAGCTGGCGACACGTGGCAGGCACTGGTCATCGAGGCGTGGGAGTGTTAGAGCAAGAGCATCCATGTGCCCTCGGCCTCCGTAGGTGGTTCAGGGGAAGCTGGCTGAAAACATCCCTTCGTTTGTACCATTTCGTTACTTTTTCAGCATTTCTTGTAATTAAGTGCCACGAAACTGAACACTTGAAAGTTCTCTCAAAGAATGTAAACAACACAGCCCAAACCTATTTTTCTTACCCATGGAAAAACGACCATCAGCTCTGACTGAGGTCTGAATTAACATTTTAAGGCTTTGACTCATTACAAACCACGCCAGGACTTCAGCCCCAAACCCAAGTGGCTGAAACGGCACAGCTCAACAGCGGTTCTCACGGGACGGAACACGGAGCGAACGCGGAGCGCTTAGGCCAGCGGTCTGAACGCAAGCGGCTCCGTCTCCTCTGCTGAACGGCTCTTGCGTGACACGCAGCAAAGTGCTGGTTTGGGATTTTCTCCTTTCGCAGGGGAAGACGTCAAACCACTCGCCCAAATATTTTCGGGAAAACGCGGCATCTGATTATCGCTTAACAGAGAGCTGCTCTCTGTAGTCGGTGCATCTATTTAGAAAATCACCGATACAGCCGAGAAAGTAAAAATAATAACCAACAGCTTTTCTTTCTTTCTTTCGCTACAGGGCACAGAGAAGTAAAGGCCGTTTGCAGGGACCCGAACTGAAATCACTCAAACTTTCCTCGAGAAGCTGACCGCTCCTGGATGCTCCAGCTGAGCACAAGCTGCTGACCTCTCACTGACGCTCCAGCAGAAATTCCGCAGAGAGTCTTTAAAGTACCACTGCCCCTCTTCTGTCCCAGTGTTACCTAAAATACGGAAGGCTCTCCCAGTCCAGACATACACAATAAATCACCAATACGAGCATCGTCAGCACCGACAACTTGGACTGGAATCAGTGGTCCTCCCTCTCTCTGAAATTTAGCGTAAATATACTACTATCTACACAGAAAAACATTTTGGGGGATTTAGGTGGAACATCCCTATATCGCAGAAATATTTTAGCGCTTCACAAGAACCCCTACATGTTACAAAACCAAGAAATGCAGAATCGAGGTAAACGTCAACGCAAAAATGTTTGCAGACGTGCGCCATGAAGACACTGAAGACACGCTGCTGTCTTACCTCTACCCTGAGCTGCCACCACGAAAAGCCACCTAATTCTGATGAATGAGTACCAGCCTAGATAACAAATTAGATTAAATTGGGTTTTAAGAGTTATGCTCAATTTTTATTATATATGCTTGTCACTTCAGAGCAACGTTAAGTTTGCTCAGTGCCTTAATTATGCCTTTTATAAAGACATGATTAAGCAGTTTTTGAGGCAATTTCTTTTGCTTTTGACTTCCTATTAATTTTACATAGCAGTGCGCTAACCTCGTTAAATGTGAGACTTTAAAGATTTGTTTTGCAAATTAATTTTCAGTTTGCAAGAGTGACTTTTAATTCTTCTTATTCCCCGAAAGATGGTTCTGCAAGGTTTTACAGCAATGGACTCCTTCCGCCCTTACTCCTCATTACTTTTCCCTTTTAACGGTCTTCAAGAATGAAAAGCAGAGGTACAGAATAGAAAAACATTACTTGGAATGTTTAACACATTCTGAGAAAAATTACTTCGGCTGTCCGTTCATTTCTTTACCTCGTACTTAAACCAAAAGAAAACCAAAAAACTGAATTGAGATGGAACCCAGTGTTATTTCTACACAATCAATTCAGCCGCGATATTAGGAGAATATCCCCTAAGCTGTACTCAGATAAGATTTAATTCTGATTTTATTCCATTCCAATACAATAGATGGAATCGGTCCCAGCAACTTCCTCCTGCTAGGGATCAGGATGTACCAGAGAAAATAAAAAAAACTGCCTTTTTTAAAGCAGAAAATTGATGCTAGATAGTTACCTATAAACTCAGACCAGCGAAGGACACTGACTGCCATCAATTACATACCCCCAAAAGCAGGGGTGCGTGCGGCTCATCGTCAGGCTGGTGGCCACCGGACGAGCAGAGGGTACCAACGCAGGCTCAACCCTCTTTTTGCAGCCTCGGCTGAAGGAACGGTCTGCGTGACCATTTTTTCCTCCAGTTTTCCCTTCCCAGTTGCACTAGGAGGGGCTGCGATACGTGCAGAGGCGGCGATCATAGAATCACAGAATGGTTTGGGTGGGAAGGGACCTTGAAGATCATCCAGTTCCCCCCTCCTGCCATGGGGACACCTCCCACCAGCCCAGGTTGCTCCAAGCCCCGTCCAACCTGGCCTTGAACACCTCCAGGGATGGGGCAGCCACGGATTCTCTGTGATCCCCAGTGGAAACGGGTTCTGCACCTGGGGGAAGCCGTGCCGGGACCTCACCACCACTCTGCCAAGGGCAGAGGCAACCTCCTCTGCTCCCGGCGCTTCCCAGCCTGGGCTACTCTTCGGCTGAAAACTCTCCTTCTTTCTGAGGACCCTGAAGAAAATCTCTACGGCAATTTTTTGCAGAGCTGGGAGCACACAAGGGTGAGCGGAGAACGTTTCCGCAGCCCAACTGGAAGCCGTGTCAGTGCTGTGAGCGGCTGGGCATGACGTGCCCCCCGCTGCGAGCCGTGTCCCCCACCATGAGCCGCGTCCCCCACCGCGAGGCGTGCCCCTCGTGCCTTACCAAGCGGTCGTGCGGGTGCAGGCTGCAGTAGCTGCTGGACTGGGGGATGTGAGAAGAGTTGCCCAGCATGCCCCCATAGCCGGGCTGGTTCATCCCGCTGGAGGAGCTCCACGGGTCGCTGCTGTGATGGCCATCTGTAACACAGGAGGGAAACACTGCTGGCGTTGTGCAAACTCCGTCCTAACGAGGCTAACGAGGCCGCAGGGCTACGCCGCTTCAGCATAAGACCATGTACGTTAACAAAAACGGAGCTGAACTGAGCAACGGCAAATATTGGTGTCATCCTGCAGTGCTTCACTACAGTCACATCACTTCAGCTTGAAAGTCTCCCGCTGCTTTATTCCTGCTCTGGTATCGTAAACTCAAGTGCGCAAACTCCGTTATAACAAATCTCATCAGAGACAACAGTCTGAGCATTGAAACAAAAGAGACCGAAGCCCACAGAACGAGGACGGGCTAACGAGCTTTGGAGAAGCCTCAGCTTGGTAAAGGATCTGATAATTCCTGAACTTCGAGTGTTTCCACATCCCAAAAGTTTTACGAGTTGTCTCGCTGTTGGTTTTTTCCGTGTTTGTTTAAAAAGAGAGTAGCACCACTTGGATGGTCTCTCCTTTTAGGGATTTCCCAGCTGTGCCTCTGCACCTCCTACGCGCGGCGTTCGCCCTTCGGGCCAGGTCAGTGCCGAGGCACGACACGCACTGAAGGGTACAAAAAGGGCTCCCCAAATTTTATCACGTACAAAAGGTGGTTGCATATTTTGCACTTAACTAGGCACGCTGAAATAGAATTATAATAATGCAGTGGAATGTATTTCCTACTGGAAGGATGCCAGTGTGTTAATAAAAAAAAAAAAAAACCAACCCGAGAAAAAAAAGGTAATTTTCCCATAATGATCAGCAGACCCCAAAGACGGGTATGTGGGCTGGAAAAGCCATTTTTTTCAAACTACAGGAGTTGGTGTAATAAAAAATTATTATGTCTCACCTACAGCCCTGCCTTATTTATACACTTCAAACACAGCGGCACTTCCAGCATCACCTTCCCAGGGCTGTTTGAACAGTCATTTAACTCAGATTTATGTCTTCAATACAAATCTGCGAGAGGATAACACTTAAACCCACAGAACGGCTGAGCACTCCAAAGGGTAAATATTTGATATAATTAGAACCCTATTAGTCCCCAGCTTCATAACTCCATAGGAGTTTCAGAGCAGGTTGCTCTTTGGGCGCGTTAAGCCAAGAGCACCGTTCAGTCATGGTCCACACTTCCCACCGCCGCTCAGGAAATGGTCCAGATGCAGATCCCCCACCCAAAAGGCGATGGAAGGGGTCGCTGCTTGCAACGATGTCCTCTTCCCTCCCATGAGGACCCACCAGAGCCGGTGGAGGACCAGCAAAACCCCTCCTCACAGCGCTCCAGCCCCAGCCCCGGTGCAAGGGGTCCCTTGGTCCTTCCTGCCTGCCACTGCCCAGCCACGAGCACCCTCGGATGAAGAGATGGAGACGTGGCAAAGCGCCGCAGGAGACGGTCACCCTGAGACAGGGAGCTGAGCCATCCCCGGGGATGCTGAGCAGCACCCACGACCTTCAGGCGGTGGGGACACAAAATGGGTTGGTGGTTTGGTGGGTTTTTTCCCCTAAGGGTGGGAATTGGAAAGTGTATATATAAGTATACAGAATAAAACCCAATCCCTTGCCCTGCAAATACTTCAGCCTAGCAGTTCTGCTGAAGCAAAGGGATTTACTTAACCCTTAACTTAGCCTAAAGCAGAGTATATGTAGAAGTGTTTAAAAGCTAATTATTTTGCCCTGAATGCGGCAAAAGACGCGTACCCTAATTCTGCGTGGATCTTTCCAAACTCTAGGAATTTTATTTACTATGTTCTATCAAATTTCTCTGTACTGACACATAAACCATTACGAGCAACATGGTAGCAGCGACTACACGGGAACTATTAACCCATCCTCCAATGAGAGAAACAGCTTCATTCTAAAAAGGTTGCTCCAATTCCATACGCACGCAAACAGACGTCCTCGTAGCACCGTACGCTTTACATAGGACAAAATCTTTCTCGTTAGCGTAAAACAACAATGCCCAAAGGACACGCACAAATTTGTGTGCATTAAGAACACGCATAATACACGTGCACACGCACACGCTGGGGGAAAAACTGCTCCAAGAAGCTCAGCTGATAAGAGGTTGGCAAGTTATTCAGGATGCTGCTGCCCTGCAGGATCACACCACGACGTTCAGAGGCACAATGGTCAACCGAAGACGTCCAGGTCTTCATTTTAATGGTAATGTTACAGACCACAGGATGATATTGCAGCGTGTCTGGACTACACATAAACCAAAATCCAACCGCAGAAAACGTATGCAAAATAGATTTCCTTTTGAAAGCGGCTCCTTACCTTGCATGAAGAAGGAGCTAGGAAAAGTGCTGGCTGCTGGTTTTGAGGATGGATAACCTGGTGAATCCCTATTGTAGTCGGCAGTGCTTGCTGACGGGGCATAAACCTAAGGAAAAAAGACTAATTTAGTATGCCTTTAGCAGGAAGCAGGAAAGAAATATCGAGTTTTTACCTTGCTCAGTATAAATCAGTTCACAACACCGCATAATTCTTCTCTCAGAACACAGAAAATACTTCTCTCAGTATACGTGTGACTGGAAAATAAATTTGAAGCTTCAAAAGAAAACTCCAGCCTGACATTTTCCAGCTTTAAACAAGGGTATTTGCAAGGTATTTGTCAAACTATGTATTTCTGTAAATAAAATGAACAAACAGATGTACATATGTTCTTCCTAGAGCATTACGGAGCTTAAATAAACAGGAACTTGAAACAATGCTGATTTTCTCGTATGAAAGCGTACAGACGTTACCCACTTATGAACAAAACTGAAAGCACTGCAAGGCACTCAAAAACTTTATTTCCCAAACTAAAAAAAAAAAAGAAATTTAGAAAAACAGCATTATCAAGAACACCGAAAATTACAAACATATCTTGGGATATTAAATTCCCATGGATCGAGCTCTTTCCAGAGCAGCTTGAAAGGACTATTAAAAACCTGGATCTACACAAGACCACCAACACAGTGTGTGTACACATCAGGGGAAAAACTCCTCCTTTCTAAGGACTTATTATATTTGTCTGTGCAATAAACTTAGTACGTGTGCCAAAACACTAATTTACTTACATTTGTTTACTAATACACCAGAGCTTTCTGCAACGTGCCTTTTAGAAAACACTGCTTGCGTTCCTTGCTGGAGGTTAGTTCAACCAGGACGGCATTTAAAACCAAAATAAACCCCCCCAAAAATCCCTCCCCCCTGCAAAAAAAAAAAAAACCCAAAAAAACCCACCCAAAAAACCCCCAACCCAACACAGGGTGATAAGGTAATTTATTATTTACAGTGCAGTTTATTCCCTCTGCCTCTATGCTCCCGCTCTGCTCCTCGGCGCTTTGTTTCCGCGCTGGAGGTGCCTCTCTCCAGATGGTCAGGAAGACTGAAGCACTGTCATCTCCTTGATGAAAATGGATACCTTCCTGCCTCCATTTTGAAGCAGGCAGCGGATCACAAAATTGGCAGAGCGCCTGCTCCGACGTTCGCGGGTCACGGCCAAAGGGAAAAGACTGCTAATATTCAGTGGTGGAAGAAAATAATTTGAATGTGACAGTGCAATGGTAGGAACATTTTGATTAAAAATGCAAGAATATTCAATCATTCTATCTAGCAGACCATATGTACATGAAAAGCCTATCTTCATTCTTATCATTCTGGGTGCTCATTTTCAACGGGATGATTGATTGGTGAGATTCCTATTTCTACACCTTTCATCTATCTTCAGTACTTTCATAAATGTTGAATTAAGCAGTTTTTATGAAACTTATCATAAACTGGCCATTCGGATGGGTAAAACCAGAGGCAACGGAGCTCTGCACCCAACCAGCCAAAGCACCCACCGCGCAGCCGCCAGCCGGGCGGGAGCACCGGGCGGGATGCCATCGTTGCCATCGCGCTGGTGCCACCAGAGGGAACCTTGTACTCACGTGTCAGCGTGTAACTGCACGACAGGTACAGAGGGCACGTGTAGGGTCCTGCACCGAGAGAGGAACAACCCCATGCACCAGTACAGGTTGGGGGGTGACCTGCTGGAGAGTAGCTCTGTGCAAAGGGACGTGGGAGTCCTGAGGGACAACAGGATGCCCATGAGCCAGCAATGTGCCCTGGCGGCCAAGAAGGCCAATGGCATCAAGCAGAGTGTGGCCAGCCGGC
>NW_009647747.1:208354-211997 GCF_000708025.1 Charadrius vociferus
GCTCCCCGGGTCAAGAAGGACAGGGAACTGCTGGAGGGGGTCCAGCAAAGGGCTACAAAGATGATCGAGCGACTGCAGCGTCTTAGAGCCCCATTTTTGCAGCGGGTGCAGGAGCAGCAGTGGGGAGGACAGGGTTGGGAAGGAGTGTTTGGGAGGGGAAGTCCCCTCACCCTCCCACCGAGCAGAGAGCAGGGCCTCGGGCTGACTGATGCCTCCACAGCTCTCCTTCATCCCAGCTCTCAGGATTTTCAAAAAGGCTCTGGCCTGTGTCGCCGACCTCCCCTCCCTCAGCTGCGTCACAGCACTTCTCTTTGCAAGTGCCGAGGGGCTGAGGGTCAAGAGGGACTTTCTCCCCGGCCCCAGGTCAAAACCATCCGCAACGTCAGACACGGCGTGCCCGTGCCACCGACTGGTGCGAGCGATCGCCCCTCTACCCAGATGTGACCACGTCTTGCTCCCAAGCAGACCCCAGTTGTCCCCTACTGGCCGCGCTCCAGGTTACCAGGACGGCAGAAAAGTCTGATGCGCATTTCAGAGGAAAACCAGTCCAGATTTGTGCAGTGAGAAGGTCGGCCGCGGTCACAGCTCACTGGAGAGATATCCCACAAAGCACCCTGACGGCCGGGGAGATTTCCCAAGGGACAGGTGAACACCTACCAGATGACCTCATGGGTGACGCAATGATTCCAGTGCGTCCCAATCACCGTGCGGTAAGAGCGGCTACCTGGGGACAATGAATGGGTTTCCCTGGCCTGGGAAGAGATGAAGAACCCCCTCCCGTGTCCCCTGTCACCACCCCTGCTGTTTCAGAGGTGACCAGCACCTCTCCCCCCATCCCCGGCCCAGGACAGGGACGGTCCCCACTCGTCCACCTCCAGCCCAGCCCTCCCGCTCACGGTATACATTCACCTCAACCTAATGCCTGTTTTTTCCCGATATTCCTGCAGCGATCCAGCCCAACCGCTTTCAGCCGTGACTGCAACTCGACCAAAACGACGCCCGGAAAGGGCCGCCTTCCCACCGGCGGAAATTTGGCTTTGCACCTCAGCTTTCTGCAGCACCTGCAGCGCACGGGTTACAAAGGTCTAACAGCTCCCCGTACGCACCGTAAAGAAAATAAGTATGGATTTTACACCTCTTGCTGACTTCTTCCCTAATTTATGAGTTTGCTTCGCTTCGGTGCTTGTTGTCAAACCGAACCGTTAAGCTGCGGGCTCGGAGTCTCCCGAGCTGACGCCGTCCCCGTGCCAGGGCTGCCCGCCACGCCGACGGGGCTCAATGGGAACCCACGGCGGGAATAACCAAAACCGGGATGGCCGGCACTTCGACGAACTCGCAGAACCCCTCCGGCGGCGGCTGGGGATGCCCACGCGCAGGCAGAGCGCTGCCTTCCCCTCTCACCTGCCAGCGGCAACGGGGGACGCGCCAGGACACGGTGGCACTGCCATCGGGTCAGGGGCCTCCCGGGCTTTTTTTCTTGAAATTTCTTGGCGGTTGCGTAAAGACGCGGACGGAAGGGTTTGGCACGAGGCAGCGCGGCTCTCCGGGGCGCCAGCGCAGTGGGGAAGGAAAGCAAAGCATCGGGAGGAGCAGGGGAGGGCGGACGGAGGCCGGTGGGCATGAAGGGACGGGAAAAATCGCCAAAATAAATGCCAGCTTACGAAGTGTCATGTAACTGGGCGTAACTCTTCCTCGCTAAAGACAGAGACTTGATTTATTCTGCTGTTGGTTTTACAGCTGAATTTTCGCACAGCGAAAGCCACTGGGCTGAAGCAAATTAACTCATTTTGCTGTGACAGGCTCAGTCGCAGGAAGAATTTGAGGAGATCTAAGGTAGCTTTTGAAAAAATTGTGTATTTCCCGAAGAAGTGTCACTCTTCCAACATAAATATTCATTATTTTCGGATTTTCATCACAGCGGGGTTCTCATGCTATCACGACATTAGCTAAGAGCATGGATGGAAATTCCTCTCATCTTAAAATGCGCAAAAGTCTCCAGATTTGTTTCCCTCTGTATTATCAGGACCACAGCGGTTTCAAGAGGCAATAAAGAGAGCGTAGGAGACGATTAACTGGATGAGCAATATTCTAACTGGCCCCCATCTTCCCGTCACTCTTCCACAAAGAAATGTTTAAAAAAGCAAGAAGTGCGTTATTTAATCACATTAATAATCTGTCCATAAACATTTGCCAGAGAATTTTACAAAGAAGGAATTGCACCGATAACCCCACTTAAACAGAGACATAAATTATCACGATTAAGTGCTGATAAAGAAAACAACCCAATAACTTGATCCAGAATAGTGAAAGTAAAATGGGTTAAATTTATGGCACTGGTAAAAACTGTAATATGCTGTCTACGAAAAGGCAAAAGAGAGCAAACCGCAGATGCGGACAAGTGACTTTCCGATTTGGCAGAAAATATATGATAGATTTAAAGATGTTAATATTCTTAAAAGAGGGCCTGAATTTAGAAAATCACTCTGACTCATGCTGGGAGGTTTGAAGAGATGATGAATAACGATCTGGGAAAAAAAACACGCCATTCTGTAATATGACATGATGAAAAAATTATCACTTTGTTGCCATTTTTGGGAGCCTGCCTACAAGTTCCAAACACCTTTTCTTCTTCGATTCTTCCGGAAAGCTCGCTGTCCTGGGAACACACTTCCAACATCTTTCGTTTTTCAGTATTGAAGAGATTCGGTTAGCAGAGCTGCGCCGAGCATCCCTGGATGCTCATGGCCTGGATGGACCATGGCACCACGCTCAAGCCCCGGGAACCCACAGTCCACCGAATAAACGGCCTTGAAAACACCTATTAATAAGTCATATTGGCTACTGGGTGAACTGGAGGTGTGCTGGTTGGTGCTGGCAGGGGTCGGGGGGGAGAAACCCCAGCGAGACGGGGTGCCAACTCCGTGCTTGTCCGTGCTTGCCAACTCCGGGGAGATACCTCAGCACGGGGGTTCTGTGGGGTCAGGCCACCTCCCCGACCCACCGCGGTCTCTCTGGGGGGCTGGTGTGGGGCAGGAGGCTGCAGGCGCCGGGAAACCCAGCCCCGAGCAAGGAGATAGGAGAGACTGTCTTTTCCCCCATCCGTCTTGGCTCTTCTCCTCCGCCTCTCAGGCAGCGGCCATACCGTTACCAGAAGACTTCGTATTTCCCTGCCAATTGAGACGCTTCTCCGTTTCCCTGCTCGCGAGATGCTCCGCGCCAGGGAGGCTGGGTGGGAGGGCATCCCTCCGCTGCGACGGCATGATGGGGCTCGGCCTTCCCACGCCAGGTGAAATTAGGAAAAAAAAAAAAAATAAATCTATTCCCTGGTACGCACAGCACAAACAGAAAGCACGGGCTGTCGTGATTGAGAAGCGCGTATTTCCGTACACAGAGCAACCCACTTAAATAGGTACCTGCTACGAGGAAACATTTGTGAGGAGAATAAACCAATCAATCAGCAGTCCAGAGACTTTAACATACACGGTGAAACTCCTTTAAAATGACGAACTCAGAGAACATTTATTAAATTATAAGCGCATTACCAAATGGCGAAGCGTACCGGCTATCGGAGCTGTCAGGAGGAATAAACCACCTCGCTGGAAACGAGCTGCTCTGCATTAGCAGAAGGCGGCTTCGCACAGAG
>NW_009647747.1:212077-225105 GCF_000708025.1 Charadrius vociferus
CCTGGGCCCCACCCCGGCTGCCCGCTCGGTGCCTCCGCAGCCCGGGGACGCCCGGCCACACCGCACCGCACCGCGCGGGACGCGGGACACCGGCAGACGGGTGCGTGCCGTGCATGGCACAGCCCCAGCTGGGGCACGCAGAGAGAAACTCTGCAACCAGCAACTCAAAAACCATTAAATATTAAAATAAAAATAAATAAAATCCCTATTCCTTCCTTTACAACTACGGGAGGACCGCACTCGGCTGCCGCCCACACTCCTCCCAGCTCCGCCATCACACCAGCGGCTGCTGTGCCCGGCTAGGCCTCCCCCAGCTTTTAGCTCAAAAAGAAAGAAATACAAATTTCGTCTGCGCGAGGAGCAGCTTCCCCCCTTTTTTCCGCCGGCTGACCTGTTCCAGGTTTCCAGCAGAAGGGCACTTTTCAAACCGCGGGTCCCTAATTTCGGCCACATGTTGGCGGAGGAGGGGGGGGGGGAAGGAGAGGAAGAGGAGCGGGCGCGGGGGCTGATGAAAAGCGCAGCCCCGGCAGTGAAGCACATTACCAGCCCGGCCAGGAAGGGGCCGGAAGGAAAACCCACCCACCTCACCCTGCGTTTATTCTATCAACCTGCAATTGCGGCGATCAAAACCAGATGTCGGCTCTTCCAGATCTTTCTCACAGGACAAACACGCGAAGGGCCTCGGGCCTGGCGTTGCCATCAAATGGTAATTGAGACCATATGAGCCCCGACGCAGAAAAGCACATGCACACCACCCCCCCCTCCCCTCCCCGGCCCCGGGAGAGGTATGAAATTGCAGGTCCCGCTGAGCCGTTAAGTGCACGGTGCACCGGGAAAAACAAGTGTACGTGGCCGGGGTAAGCACCTGCACGGCGCGGCCCGCGGGGGTCACGGCGAAGGGGGGTTAGTGCCGCGGAAGGAATGCCAGCGCAGGTGTGAGACCGGTCACACACACACACACCCCGCCACACACAGCCCCCCTCCATCGCCTTCGCATCGCATCTTGTGCCACGTCCTTTAATTGGCGCCGGTTCTCCGGCACGCACCGTGTTGTGCACCGAAAACACAATCGTGGGCTGGTCAGGATTGGAAGGGACCTCTGGAGCTCATCCAGTCCAACCCTCTGCCAGAGCAGGGTCACCCACAGCAGGTTGGACAGGACCGTGTCCAGGCGGGTTTTGAGTCTCTCCAAAGGAGTCTCCACAACCTCTGGGCACCACTGGAAAGAGTCTGGTTCCATCCCCTCGCCACCCACCCTGTAGATAGCAATAAGCGTTGATGAGATCCCTTCTCACCCTTGTCTTCTCCAGGCTGGACAGCCCCAGGGCTCTCAGCCATTCCCCATCAGAGAGATGCTCCAGTCCCCTCACCATCTTCATGGCCCTCCACTGGACTCTCTCCAGTAGTTCCTTGTCTTTCTTGAACCGGGGAGCCCAGAACTGCACACAGTTCTCCAGATGTGGCCTCACCAGAGCAGAGCAGAGGGGGAGAATTACTTCCCTCAACCTCAACGCTCTTCTTAATGCCCCCCAGGAGACCATGGGCCCTCTTGGCCACAAGGACACACTGCGCTCTCCAGGCCACGGGCTTTGCAGCAGGTTTAGCCCTCTGACCACCTCCTCTCCTGCTCCTTGTGTTTATTAAAAAAATCCGCAACTGCGCCCTCGCACCCCTCCATGCGGGTTTGCCGCCGGGGTGGTGGTCTGGTTGTCCTCCCGCACCGGGTCCTGCCGGCGCGGCTCTGGGCAGAACATCCCCGTTCCCTCCCGCCACGGCACGGGCACCGCCGGGCCCCGGCTTTCCTCTCACTCGCACAAATGCCATCGAGTAGGAACTTGCAAAGACTGGCGTCGCCTCAAAAGCCACTACAAAGTGCCAGCTTTACAAACCACAGCTCGTTTTGAGGTGAAACGCTGAAATCTGGACCAAACCACCTATTTGCCGCGCAGTGGTGGTTCCGCTCCCACCAGGAACTGCTGCTCGCACAAGGAGCTGCCCCACGCTCAGCACACCCTAAACATTAGCTGCCTGATTTTTTCCTCCTTATCCCACCCTATACGATCCTCTAAGTCCGCAGATCCTGTTCGGTTAAAATGTCTTCCAGATGGGACTGCTGAATACTGCATCTCGTGAACGCCCAAAGTTAAAAAGGGGTCAACTAAATTAGAGTGAAAAAAAAAAATTAAAAAAAATTACAACATTATGTCATCCCTGCGCGGTAATACACACTCTGAAAAGGCAACAATAACATAAATAGAGCTGGAGATTTTCTATTCAGACTCTGATTTCTTTCTGTCATTTGTCTCTATCCCGGACCATTGCCAAAGTGGTGCGGGAGCAAACTCCACCGCCCCCAGCCGCGTCGGGACCCGCAGGTGAATTCTGTTCTAAGATGACATCGTTTTTCTGGCATCCTGCAGAACCAGGAGGCAGAGCTCACCGAATGCTCCTGCCAAAACCCAACTGTTGCCCATAGGCACGGGGGAAAGAGAAGGAAGAGCGAGAGGAGCAAGAAAAGGAGAACACCAAAGAGAGAGATTGGGAGATGGCCACCTACGGCAAGTGGGACGAGGGACAAAACGACAGGAAAGCAAAGCAGAAAGAAGAGTAAGAGAAAAATAACACGTAATACCTGAATAACTAAGCAGCAATTGGCCATGGTGACAGGCACAGCAGAAAGACCTCAATGTTTTTAAGAGTATATAACAGAAGGGCGATGCTCGGGGTCCCAGGCACCACCAGCCATGAGACCAAGCAAGACGAGCAGTGTCCCACCCAAAACCTTCAGCACAGCTGAGTGACATGAGCCAGACACGGTTTTGCCACCTGTGGTTTTTTCTTTCTTTCTTTCTATTTTTGAAGCTACCAGGTTGCAGGGATGTGAACACGGTGGGGGGGAGAGCCTCCACCGGGGCGCAGGGACGGGAGCAGGGGTGGCTTGGGGAACTGGAGACCTGCCCTTCATGCTTGAGCACAACTCTGGTCATGCTTCTCCAAGCCAGGAGCCTGCTCGTCTGCAGACGGAGAACGCCCGGGTGAAGGGATGGAAAGACACACCAGCACACAAGATGCAACAGAGGACGTGGAAAAATAAGAAAATTGTAGATTTTGGAGACGTTGACACCGTGAAAGCCGATGAGGAGCTGACGGCCCAAGAGTGGGGAGAAAGAGTTGGCTAACTTACCCAGTTGGGGTGAGACCAACACACGCTTACGGCGACACTGGCTGGGTCGGCCTCGCTGCTGGGGCGCTCGGGGAAGGACCCCGAGAATGGAGAGGAGCAGGAGGAGACGTGTCCAGGAGGTAGAAGCAAGAGAGCAAAATCGAGAGGGAGCGGGCAGGAAGAAAGGACAAAGAACCAGGGGTGTGACCGGAGAGATGGGACAAAATTAAAAAATTAAGGCGACATCCTGCAGTTACCAGGATTTCAGTGGTTGCAGACGCTCAGCAAGGCAAAACCAGACCTCCGAAAAGCAATAAAGAGGGAGCAGAGGAAAAAGAGGGGGGAAAACAAGAAATAAAAGTGATGGTGAAAAGAACAAAGGTGCCACTTGGCCGAGTTCCAGAGGCAGTTTCCATACACGAATTCTAATTCCTGTTTCACGGAAGCTAGTATGTTTTTAAGCACTTTTGGCTTCTTTTTTTTTTTTTTTTTAAGTAAAGGAGTTCCCAGAAGAGACAGAGAAAAGGAAAAGGACTATTTTGTGCGTTTTCCTTCTTTCGCTATCTGCTTTCCCACTTCCTTTTCTCCACTGCGTTTATTGAGAACCATTTTGTGTTGGTTTTATTTTTTAATTTCCCATGCTCTGTTTACAAATACACGCAGAGACAGTGAATGTATCAGACATCTGCCCATCTTTTCCTCCCAAATCTCTCCGCAAGGAAAGAGCCTTAATTTTACAATCTTTCAATGTTTCTGGTCATTTTCTACCTAGCACAGTGGGATCAAATAATTTAAAGCACATACAATCGTTAATTAGACCTTAACGGTTTGCCTGAAGTCCTGACACAAGCTCCTGCCGGCGGTGGGCTGCAGACCCAGCGATGAACCTCATGGTGGGTATCAATGGGCAGAGCTGATCGCGGGGAAAGAGGGGACCAAAATGGGCACGGGCTGAGCTGAGCACACTGGGAGGGACTGGGACAACCCAAAGGAAACCATGCTTCACCCGGGAGTACCAGAGATGGAAATACCTCCCTTTAGGACTGAGGCTGATGGAGCGTCACCAGCAAATTGGCTATAGACTCCTCTAGTCCGGGCAGGACACCAAACCTGCCGTCAGGCACCCTGCGCCCCAGCTCCAGCCCATCCCCGCGCCCGCAGAGAATCGCAGAGTAGAATCACTGAGGTTGGAAAAGACCTTTAGGATCGCCGAGTCCAACCGCAAACCCAGCACTGCCAAGTCCACCGGCGAGCCGTGTCCCTCAGCACCACGTCTCCGCTCTCTCCACAGAGAGGTGGGTGCAGCCCAGAAGCCGGGATTTCGCCCAGCGCTCGGCGTGAACTGGGGAACCCCAGCGTAACTGGATGCTCAACCAACTCCAGTGGAAATGAAAAGTTTCGTCGAGGAGCAGAAAGGAGCCCAGACCGGATTCCGCCTTCCAGCGGTTGGATTTTTCGGAGGAGGCGGGTCCTGATCCGAACCCGGCGCCTGAAGACCCGTCTGGGCGACGAAGGATGAGCTGTGCCCTCCGTGGAAACGGCTCCATCGCCGGGAGCGGCGCGAAGCGGGGGACCGGCGTTTCAGGGGCCGAGCCACAATAAAAACAATGAGGAAAGAAAATGTTTGCTTTTTATGTCAGCAGAGATGTCAGTACCCATTAATAAATCTATCTGCTAAATCTACTCTTATTCATGTGGGACATCACCAAGTTAAAGTAAAATAAATTATCTTTAATTAAATGGAATTGTCGTCTTCCTCCTGCTATCATCCCCAATTATTACATCCTAATCAGCCCTTTTGGGAGAAGGCATGAGGGAAGGCTGAAAGGCACATTTACTATAAACAATTTCTCTCTCTGTCAAGAGATGGAAATTTTATTTTAATTATTGTTTAGGACTATGATTTTCACCCAGTTTCTGATGAAAGGGATTAAAAGTTGAAAATGCCATCATTCAAAGAAAGAAAGAAATCTGTGCATGTCATCGCCGCAGAGCAATTTCCTCCTCGTCCCTCCTACAATTAAAGCCCAGAGCAAGGCAGAAGCAGTTAGGAAATATGCAAGTCATTTGTTGAAACTTCTCTATTATGATTTCCAGCGGCAGATTTACGTTATAAAATATTTTGACCGAAAAAAAAAAAGGAGGTAAACGCGTTAAGTCGGGCGGGAAGTGGATGATGTTTGGCTTTGCCGCTCTGCCCGAGTCCCTGCAGCAATCCCAGGCTGGAATAAAGCCAGCGGAGGTCCCTTGAACCTCGGTTTTTGGGGGATGGATCGCCCTGGGAAAGCAGCTCGCAAGCTGTGCGCTGCCCGGGCAGCGCTCGCCTACGCCGCGCACCTCGTGCCGGGGCCGGGGAGAGGCTTTGAGCAAATGTGATTAATATCGAGACTATCGGGACTGCGCGAACCTGCCCGGTTTTAAACGCGAACAGGGGAAATTCCGAAGGTTGACGTGCAGATTTGGGCTCGGCCGAAGCTGACTCAAACTCAAACTCTGTCATGCGAAGATGGGCGGATTCACATCGGAAAGAAAAAAAAAAAAAAAAAAACCAACCCAAAAAAACCAACCAAACACCAACAAACCAAAATGAATCCTGCTGTTAAGCTCCAGCGGTTCCCAGCCCGCGCTGCGCACAGCTGTATGGGCGAAGTTGAGTTTGGAAGTGTTTAAAAAGCACTTTGAATGAAGGGTACTCTCGGGGTCTGATTTTCAAACACGCTGCGAGTCGTGTTTTCCCCATGACCGTGACTGCATGTAAATGAAGCACTTGTGCTCCGCAACCCTTTGTAGGCAGCCGGGCTGTGCGATCACCGTAATTGCGCGCACAAATTAGGCACAGAAACCAGTCCAGGCAGAGGTTGCAGAACCCAGTCTCACCAGCGGGAAGAGTGTCACACGCTCTCGACGCGCCACAAGCCGGGGACTGCCACCCAGAGCCGGGGCACGCGGATGGAACCGGCAAGGCCACCCAGAGGAAACCCTACCCCGCAACTGAAAAACCTCAAAAAGTAAAGAAAAGAGAAACAACAAACAAACAACCCCCCCAAATATCGTTTTCTTTCACAATTTGGCTACTAAATAATATTAATGAGGTATTATAAAAAAAATATGAATACTGCAGTTGAAGTAACTGCATTTAAAGGAAAGCTAATGATCAATATATGTATGTCGAAAATCTCGGCCTGCTTCATCTGTATCAGAAAGGAAACTCTGCGGATGAAAAACTCAACGCTGTTTGAAAATGTACTTTATTCTGTGTCCGCACGGGTAGCCATGTTCGAGCTCGATCCAGCTTTAAGCAGGGCCGGGCGTTTACCAGCGACTTCTCACGAAGCTTTTAGCAGTGACTGAGCGTTTTCAGCTTTCTCTTCGCGTCAAGCTTCCTGTTGAAATGACTGAACTGTTAGGCAAACAACGAAAACGTAACCGAAAATGTTTGCAGAGGACACTTTCTGACCATCATCTTGAACTGTGGCCTTCCTGAGCCTAACGTCCGCTTACCAGAAGCCTTCGAAGATGTCATGCTTAAAACGCCACCTCAAGCAAAATTTCCCAATGATGCACTGAGTCTTTTCTTAAGTTAGCGCTGTTCAACGGCGCCAGAAGTTAAAGCTGCACGTCTCTAATTAAAGCCAAGGCCCTGCACGGGCTTTAAAACACGGTCCTCTCTCTGCCAATTCTGTTTGCGCTCGCTTGTCGACCGTGGAGTCCCCGAACACCCTCGGAACAACTGCTGCCCAATTATGAAACAAGATATATTTCAGATAACAATGAAATTATTCACCAGAGAGAAAAATACAGATTATGACAAGAAATGGAACAAGGAGGAACCACTGAATCCTGATTAATTAATGCACCTTTTTTTTTTTTTTTTTTTTAAATGCACTTTTCAGGGTGTAGCACTGTTTTCATTTAACGCTGCTTTGAATTGCCGCCTACAGAAGTTAAAAAAAAAAAGAAAAAAAAAAAAAAGGGAAAGAAAGAAACCGCAGCTATACAAGCCTGCTGACTTCTTATAAAAGAACCAGTTTTAAACTTGTTTACACTACTGATTCCAAATGAATTCAAGATGGTGGCTAGTTAAAGAAAGGGAGACCATGCCAAGGATTTTGATCAAAGAACTTCAATTCAACAATGTTCAGTTTTAATTGACCACTAATTAAGCTACATTAGTCAAAGAAAAGTCTATATCACTTCTGAGTAATGAAGCAAAGACTTCATTTAACCCTGTCCTGGCCCTCCTGCAGCCAGCCTGCCGCACAGCAGCTTCTCACGTATCAGCCTTGGAACCACTGCCAGTATTAATACGCCAAAAACATTTTTGAAAGAGGGGAAAAGAAAGAAAAACAACAAAAAAAAAGAAGAAGTGTCGGAGGAGGGCAAGCTTTGCCGGCTCGCATTCCTTCTTCGGCGGGGTGAAGCCGGCTGCCGGGCAGAGGCAGTCCCGGCCGGAGAGGAACCAGAATAAAAATCCCGCGATGTCATCCCGGTGGGATGGGAGAGGGAGAGCGGTGCCCGCAGCGGGCGGCAGCAGCGGGGCAATGCACACACACACATGTTTAATTGGGACTAACGACAGAAAACTCGATGGAAAGGTCCTCCACGACCAGGAGAGCGTCCCGAGCCGCCCGGCTGACCCGCAGGGACGCTGCGGTCCTCCCTCGCCGCGACACAGCCGTTGATTCACGCGTGACTCCGGCTGGAGGACGCCAAAGCAAACCTACGCCTAATGAAAAGGCGGCTGCAAAATTACGGCTCTGAAATGCATTAAGGGAATGAAATATTGTTTTTCAATTTAGCGCTTATGTCTTTTAAAAGTCTGCCGGATCAGATAAATTAAAGGAACCCAAGCAGACGCCAAGAGGAGCTTGCTCAGAGCAGGAAGGTTAGACACGGGACGGCGGAGCGGCGGCCCGGGGACGGACAAGCTTTAAGCGACGCTGAAAGTTCGCCGTATTCCTCCTGGCAGTTAGGGAGAGAAGTTTGCACGACGCAGTGCACAAGGCCACGGCGTCGCAGCTCCACAGGGCCGCGGCGCTCTTTGACGAGGGCTACGCTTGCGGCCTCCACTTGCCTTATATTTTATCCTAATGATTTTTGGCAACAAACGACTGCATTTCATAGAATAGAATTTAATGAGTACCATATCGTTTTTTAACATTCTGCCAAACGCTCATTAAAATGCACTTGTTTTTGCAATGCAATAGCAAGCTATATGAAACCAAAATATTAATGCAAATTGGCATTTCTAAGTTTAAAGCGGTATTTGCATAACAGGAACCAAACATGGTGCAAGCTGAAAGAGAGCGCACAACACAAATGCCTCTTAACACCATAATTATTGCACGGAAAAAATGATGGTTTGCGCACACCGTCACCAGCTCCAGGAGAAAGCATCTGCCGGTTTGCGACACCGTTATCTCCCGATGCCCAGTCTCAGCGAGAAAAGAGCGCCTGAAAAGACTCCGCTCTCACTGGAGCTGATAAACGAGATAGGCATAAAACACAATTTTAAAAAATACGAACGCATTTATGCAAATACCGACGATCCCGACTAAAAATTGCAAGAGGCATTTGAAGGCACGGCTGCCAGTAGCGCTGAAAGATGAGCTTGTTAGCGGAGAGCCACAGGCCAAGCCAAAGGTATTCCTGCTCTAATAAAGCAGTCATTAGCTGTAGTAATCAGTATCTCAAAGTAAATACGGTTATGAACCAGACTTCGTACTCTGACACAGCAATATTTCACAGAACGGGTCTCTGCCACAAAGTGGAAAGGAGCTACTCAGAAAACCAATTACTCCCTACCTATTAGCAAATGGGCGTCATCAGAGCGAAGGACATCTCCGTTGCGGCATCGGCGCCGGAATCGATCTTTGGAGCTTCCCTTGGGGTGTCGGCTGCTTCGCTGAAGCGCAAAGAGGAGCGGGTGCAAGGCCCGGGGGCTGCAGCCGTCGCGGGGGCACAACTCTCAGCTCGGCTTTAAAGTCAGAAGCCCTTCCAGCCCTTCTTCCCGGGACCCACTGGTCCCAGCGCCCAGGGGCAGGGCTTTCCCAGGACCGTGCCCTGGGATGGAGCCTGGGTCGCCCACGCCTGCTGGGATGGAGTTTATGGGTTGAACCCCCACTGACCGCGGCTGTGGGGACGCCAAGCTCAGAGGTACCCCCGGAACATCTCCGGCCATTTGTCCCCTTCCGCCGAGGGCTTCCATGAACCACCCAAGGCAGCGCTGCGCACCATCACCAGCACTTTGCGATGGTTAATGGTTACTTCCGTGGCCAACGTGGAAGGGAACCAAACCACGAGACCTTCCAACCCTACTGAAGGAAGCACCAAAGGTCGAGATTTTCAAAACTTCCCACCTGAAAGCGCTCCCATCTGTGTGCCGGTAACTGCAAACACAGCAAGGTGCACGCAAAAACCTGTATTTACGGTTCCCTTTCCTTTTTTTTTTTTTTTTTGCAAGTAAGAGTCTTGGAATCGCCTCCAGCTGGGAGTTTTAGTACGCACAGATTTAAACACGTGAATATTTCCAGTGAAGCCACTGCACGTGTGTACATGCTTATGGGAATCTGGTCTACATCCTACTGGAGACTAAAAAAACCACCACCACCAAAAATTTAAAGAAAATCCTTTTTTCTGCACATGACGGCTGGACAGAAGCCCCCAACACCTTATAAAATTGCCCTGGGTGAGCAGGACAGCAAGCTGGACATCACGGGTAGACAGCAAGGTGTTACAAACAGTGCAAGTCCTCACGTACATAATATTTAAACACCCATTAAAGGCGACTCAGAAATGCAGGTGACTGAGTCAGCAGCCCAGTTGCCACCATCCACTCCTCCTGCGCTGAACTTTCTCAAAAATGTTTTTCATCCCAGTTGCGCTTCGAAAGCATTTCTCATCTGCTTTTGAACAAAAAAAAAAAAAAAAAAAGTAAATGCTGTGGCTGTTGTCGTGCAGGACCCAGACTGGGACCGGCAACCCCGCGTCCCGGCCAGCCACCAGGCTCTCCCCGCATTAAGGGCTTTATCCCACGAAACGAAAAAAGGTGAGATTTCCTCTCGGATCAAAATACAGAGCTACAGGACACCAAAAGGATGGTTTAGCGTGGGGTGATTTTTTTTACTGGCTCTTTCTTCCCCTCCAGCACAGTAAAAGTTGCTATGAGAAATAGTTAAGGCTATAAATAAGACACTGAGACACCGAAAGCAAATTACCATCTTATGAGTTAATAGCATACCAAATTAAAGACCTCAGCCTAGATCTTTTGAAGATCTACAACTGCAACCTCAAAACTGCGGCAGATCTCTGCATGCGATGGGAGCAGCAGAACTTATTTCGTATTCCGGCTTCCACAGATCTGTGTGTGTGGTTGAGGCAGCGAGGGGGATTATCAGAAACAGGCTTCTGCCAGAAGTGATCAGTACAGAGCTGTCTATACATGTGTAATTTTATTTTCCCCTACAAGGTGCCCTCTCTTGGCTTTGGCAGAATCAACAGCCCTTCTTCACGAGACAGATGTGCGCTGGCACGGCGCTCGCAGATTCGTTAACCAGGGGAGACGTCGCATCCCGGGAATAGCGGGGGATATTTATTTCTTCCCGGCGCCGAAGCAGACTATCATCCTACGGTTCCTAAGACCGTGCTCAACAGCAGTTCTCCATTGTCACAGAGATGCTGCACAGTGGCCTTTCTGCTCGGAAGGGACACCCCCCTCCCCCTCCCAATAGATGTGCCACTGGTGTGAGAAAGGGCAGGCTGGGGAGAAAAAAAAAGGAGAAAAAATAATAATAATAAAAAATAAATAAATCATCCTACCAGATGGTGGCTATCGGCCACCGGGACCTGGGGCTGAACTGGGACCAGTCACCTTGCAACCAAACTCCGCCTACAGTAGATTAGCGCGAAAGCATTGTATTCTAACGAAGCGCCCAAACCAACATGTGTTTAACTTCTGAAATGGTGAACAGTTTGTCAAACGCTAATTTAGGAAGCCAAACAGAAAAACATCCACGCCAGTGGTTGTTGTTGTTCTCCTGATAAAAATAGCGACCGGTAAGTTTTATCCTGGAGATGGTTTTTATTTACGAGTCAGAAGTCGCAAATGGTGGGAAAGAAAAAGCGGTATTATATTTGGCAAAGTAAACTTTGCCCGGGAGCATCCCGCCCCCGAAACGCCCCGGCCCCCTGTGCCAGGGGTGCTGGGACCGTGCCTGGGCTCCTCACCGGCCCCGGCGGCCAACGGTCATGTTTCATTAGGCGACCGCTGGGAAGCGGGATTACTCTCCCGCAGCGCCGCGTATCAGCTTACGTTACCCCGGTTAAGTTTTCGGTGCTACCCCGTCTCTTTTTCAGGTGTTAATAGGAAAATCAGTTGTGCGTCCCGGCAGCTGCCATCCCGAGTCTGGCAGCTGTCCCCGTTCCAAAACCCAGCGCGGGGACGTGCCGCGGGGACGTACCGCGGGGACGGCAGGGAAGATGGCCGAATCCGTACGCCTCCCTCCCTTTGCCAGCACAACTTCCCGCAGGAGCGGCACCGGGAGCGCACCGACATCTCGGAACGGGCTCCGGCGCCCAACCGCGCCGTGCCGATGGCGGGTGCCAGGGATTTACCTTCTGCAGGAGGCATCGGCATGGCTCAGAACGGCAAGAAATACAGTTGGGTTTCTGGTTACATCCCCCTCCCTCCCCTCTGCCGCAGCTGAAGAGTATTTTTTTTATTCTGGAAATAGTGTTAATTTGGAAAAAATCTGGCCACCGCGAGACTGAGGATGTATTTACGCAAGCACTCTGCTGCGAATCGAGGGCGGGGGGGAAAAAAAAGGGGGGGGTGCGAGCGAGACGCAATACATATCAGGTGTTCAGAAATCGCAGGAATTCAAATCCTTCTGTAACTGGAAATCTGTAATTGTCTAAGCACCTCGACCAACCACCACTTAAAAGACATCGATAGCTTAATCATTTCTTCTTCAACTCTCCTATTCTGCCTATTTTATGTGGGGGCAGAGCCGCATTTAAGAGCGGCTGAAGTGGAATATTTCTTTACTCCCATTCCCAACAATCCAATTAAAGACGTTAAGCAGCCGAGAGCGCAGTAAGGAATCTTTTAGCTAAAACGTGGCGAAGAGGAGGAAAGGCAGGTGAGCGCCGGGAGGCGCTGGGCTCCCCGGGCCGGCACCCGAGCATCCCTCGGCGCGGCACGGGGTGGGGAACACGGCGGCGTGCTCCCGACCGCGTAAACGTACAGCTCGACAGCGAGGAGGTTTAACCTCACCTCGCTGGGATGCTTCATGCGGTCATAACACAAATCCTTCGTGCTACGGATACGCAGAGGCGCTGGCCGGGCTGTATTTGCGCGGAGGGACCGCGACGCGCTCCCTTCTCCCTCTCTTCGCTTACCATTTGCTAAGCCGCCTGAGATTTCCGAATAAACTCCTGCAAAAAGCAGAGCTAGGCTTGGGAGACCCTCCCAGTGCCCGTCGTGCCCAGCATCCCCGCCGTCCCCGCGCGGACGTGGCGCGCGCCGCAGCCCGCTCGCCTGCCACGACAGGTGCAGCAGTCATAATACGCCGGGCAATCGACTTTTCCTCTCCCCCCCCCTCTTCTTGATTTGCCAGTTTAGCTTCATAACGCCATTAGGAACGTAAACATTGCTGCAATTGATATGGAAAAGTCAATAAAATAATGGGGTGCAGAACTTCGCCTTTTTAATTTTTTAAGTAAGACATTTGATTATTTTAATCACGTCAGTACTTAGCTGAATGGCTTGAAATATGCATGTTACATCAATTTGGGTTGTTTTATTCATTAGAAAGCCATTGAATAATTCAGCATTATTATTTTTTTTATTAAAAAAAAAAAAAGG
>NW_009647747.1:225422-226932 GCF_000708025.1 Charadrius vociferus
AATGTTGGCCGGGATTGTCCCCGGCCCCTTTTCACGCGCCGGTCGGTGACAATGGCAGCAGCTGCCGAACAACCTTCCCCGCGCGGCCCCTCCAATTACCGGCACCGTGCCCCCGCGCCGGGACGGCTCCGCCGCGGCATCCGCATCGCCGCGGGGTCACGGCGCCCCCCAAGCCCGGCAGCACCCAGCTCCATCCCTCCCTCTCCGGGGGCTACAGACCCTCTTCTTCTATTCAGCTGCTTTTCATTACAAAAAGAGCAGTTCAGGGCTTAAAGAACAATTTCATCTCGCGCACGCGGGTTCTCGCCGCGGCCCCACTCCTGTGCAGACACCTAATAAACCTCTGCAGGTGTACGAAATTTCCTCTGCTCAAACTTCGGGGAGTGCTGGGGTTTGGGATTGGGTTTTGTTTTTTTTTTTTTAAAGTATTATTAATTTTCGAGGCGAAACTAAAGTCCTCACGAGGGGAAAGAATTCAAAGCTCAAGTAGCCAAGTGTACAGTCCCAACTGCGGGGTGTTATTTGTAGTTGTAGGCACGCAAGTTTAAAAACGGGGCCGGATGGTTTGCGCTCTGCGTGCCACGTTTCACGCGGACACCTCGGCTCGGGAAGGAGCCGAGAGCCGTCGCGAGCTGAAGCTGTGCCTCGGGGAAACCACACAGCCCACAGCACAAAAGGACGGACTGAGTAAAGGGTTCGTTCTGCTCCTCCTGGAGACAACTTCCAACTTTAAAAGTCCCTTTGACTTAAAGGAGATTAACGCTGTAATAATACTTCCTGAAGAAAAAAAAACAAAACAAAAAAAAAAAACCCAACCAAGAACGAGAAAAAAGGCAAACAAATGCCACCCCCCCAAAAAACCAAACAAAAAAACCCCTTACAAATGAAGATACACGCTGAGAAAAGCAAGACCTGCCCTAAATTTGGGGGGAGAAACATATTCCGGTGGCATCTGTGCTTTTGGATGTGACACCGAGCGGCGAGGCCGGAACAAAGGTAGAGACGGCGCGTGGTACCTGCCGGGGTCCGGGAACGCCATCTCCCCGCCTGACCCCAGAGACCCCCCGGGACTGGTGGGATGAACCCCCGTCGCGAGGAACGCGCGGCAGCGAGCGACCGTCTCTGCCGTAAAGATCCCCGCCAGCCGCCACAGCCCATCTTCTGATTCACCGAACGATCAGAATAAATACAAACACTTCTGCTCCGAAAACACTGGGTGTACGCTAAGCAGTGTCGCTTAAAAACACCTTCCTCCTCTACGTAAGATTATTTTCGTGGTAAAAGCCAGTTACGGGGCACCGGAACTTCCAAAGGCCCATTTTAAGCTCGTTTCCAGCAGTGTGTTTGAAAAACTACCTGAAGAGTTAAGAAATGCCCTCCCAGGGGAGCAGGCTGCCTGTGGGAGACCAACTTCTTCTTTTTTTTTTTTTTTTCTATTTTTTTTTTTCATTTTTTATTTTTTTTTTTTTTTTTATTTTTTTTTTTTTCATTTTTTTTTTTTTTTTTATTA
>NW_009647747.1:227059-228467 GCF_000708025.1 Charadrius vociferus
AAAAAAAAAATAAATATATATATATTTAAAAAAAAAAAAAAATTTTCCACTAACAACCCGATATCACAAAATCGGAAAGCAACCGGCCGACGCAGGCGACAAAAAAAATGCGCTTTTCAAAATAAATTCCCTCGGCAAAATAAGCAAATCCCACGTCTCCGAAGTGCCACGGCAATTTTACAGTAAACCAAGCCTAATGCAAACCAGATTTATACTGAAACAGGAAACAAACAATTCTTCTGCACAATTTCCTGTAGATCAATTGGAAAGGTATTTAAAGACTGCACTAGCCATGAGATCTTTTGTTAACCCCCCCCCAGCCCTGCCCACAAAAAAGCAGCTCATAATATACACTATTATAAGATGTCAACACCCCAACATCATTTTCCGTGTCTCCCATCAATCTAGGGCCAAATAAAACCCAATTCTATTTATAATTTCTTCTTGAGAAGAAAAAAAAAAAAAAGAAAAAAAAAAAAAAAAGAAAGAAGCACCCGAATAATTTCCAAGCTGGCACAGGCGAAGAGGTGAAGTTCCCTCTGATCAGCATATGCAAAGCATATTTAAAACTAAGAGTCAACGTAACATCCTGCCAGAATCCCAAGCTTTAGTAATTCCTCAAATATTTCGGCAAAACCCGGCTTTGCAAAACACGAAGGCCACTTGTATTTCCCTCACGTAGAACGGGGAGAGAGCGATCAGACCTGCCAAGTGTAAATTTGAATTGAATAGTGAGGTAGCCTGACCCTTAAAAACTGCGCGACAGTTATTTCTGCTCACTCAAGAGTCAGAATAAATTTGTTCCTTCTCCCTTCCCGCCCTCCAGAATGTCAAGCACAAACCCTCCGATTGTGTCAAAAATGCGTACGCGTATATCTGACGCTATAGTTTGATGTGTATAGTTATAAGTTACAAAATCCTCATTTGTTGCTATCGCTCTGCAAGATTGTATTAATCGGCGATACAAACACACAGCCCCAAATCCTGCAAAGTCTCCCAGCTCTGTTGGCTCGGCTCCCGATGCGGAGGAGAGGCCGCCTTCCCGCGTCCGTAGGTACATACACACACACACATACGGATTTCCCATCCCCGAGCTGGGTGCAATTTGACGACGGAGTCGTAAATTTACTCTTAACTTTGTTACAAAATCTATCCCCGCGCTTCGGAAATAGTTTATGTTGTAACTTTTGCTAATAAAGAATTATTATTATTATTTTTTTTTTTTACAGTACTTCCGATATTCCCGGCAAGTGAAACGCTGAGATTTCTCTAAACAAAGCCGAAGCGCGGTGCGAGCGCGGGCTCAGCCCGAAGGGTGCCAAGCGCAAGGGTCTCTCTCGCCTCTCCGCTTCCACGTTTCTTCTTCCTCCTCGTGCCGAAAAAGCAAACTTTCCCCACGCCGCCCCCC
>NW_009647747.1:229124-230725 GCF_000708025.1 Charadrius vociferus
CCCCGCCCCCCGCGCCGCCAGCCTCGTGCCATTCACAACTCCTCACTTGTCATTATTAAGCGTGGTACATGGAATTATTGCACTCCCTGGCCCAGCCTATTAGCAGGAACGATACCACGGAGCATTCATCTTCATCTAGGAACTTTATGGAGTTGAAAAGCTTTATAATAAGAATAGCAGACAGAATGTAAACAGGAAAAACTCATTAGCATTTACTTTTTGTGATTTGATGACTTGACAAATAACTATTTCAAAACAACTAGTTTGAGAGATGGGTTGAAGCTTGTTAGGATAAAGCAAAAAGAGCAATTACAATAATTATAGGTTTCCCTATATGATTTAACACATGCGCGTGGTGGGAGCGGATGATGTGATCTTCAGATACCACTCAAAGAAAATTTTGCCACTTTTGTTTCTCGTTCCCACGCGCAATAATAATTTCTTCTTTAGACTTCCACGCATTTCCATATGTGCCCAAATAATACTTTATTAAAAACCTCAGGGAGATGCAATTGGAAAGAAGCAATTCCCAAAAGCGAATTTAGGCGGCGACCCTGCATCCATCCATCCATCCCCTTCCAGGTACCGGGCAGACCCTAAAATATCACCCACGTCGCGGGGCGCAAGAAGCGAGGCTTCGGGGGAAAGAACCCTCTTGTTGTTTCACTGCTTCCAACGTAATCAAAGCGTTAATTTACTTAATCACGGATAACAGCGTGTGGTTCCGACTCCTTCGCTAAAATGCCTTTTTTTGTAATACTTTAGGAGAAAAAAAAGTGACTCAAGAGCCCGACGCACATATATCATCGCATCAACGCGCTCTCCGAGCATCTTTACGCTTTATTATTTGACACTGGCAGTTTTGCTATTGTTTGGAAAGGTTTTCTACGGCAAACACCCTCTCTCGCAAGAGACGCGAAAGAAAAGGTTCCTCACCCACCAACATCAGTAAATAGTTAACGGCAAAAAGCGCTCTCCCGCAGAGTACGCTCTCCTGAACCGCCCCGCGAGCCAGCAACAAAAAAAAAACGCAAAACCCAAGCAAGATGCAGACAACGTGTTCTGCAAATCCTGCGTTTCTGGCGCTTTCGTTATGATTTTTGGTATTTTCCAGCCATTTCGGCGACTCCCGTACCCCGGCCGCGCTCCTCTTCCCACAGCAACTTCGATTCAGAGGGCTTTGGAATGATTTTGCATTTTTGTCTCCTTTTGTTTATTCCCAGGGAAGACCTGCTTCCGCTGCCTGCTCGCGGTTCAGAGAGTTCAAACTGCATTTAAACAAGTAATTGACTTGTCACTGGGAAAAAAAAAAAAGAGGGGGGGGGAAAGAAAAAAAAAAAAGGGAGGAATTCAGAACTCTCTCTTTCCAGCCCAAAGAAAGTTGTGCGAGAGTCTGGTCCGAGAACCGGGCGAAAGCCCCCCCGAGCCGCGGGTCCTTCCGAGGCGGCGTTGGGGACAATTAATGCATGGCATCCCCGATCTCCGCACGCTGCCTGGCACCGCATCAAGAGCTGCACAATGCGGAACCGGAGCCAGAACAATGCCGGCTCTATAAAACACAAAAATCTGTTTGTCAAGTGGACGCGGGGACACTTCTCCCC
>NW_009647747.1:232581-233228 GCF_000708025.1 Charadrius vociferus
CTCCGCTCCATCCTCCACCCGCCCCGCGCCCGCGCACCGCCCCGCGCGCCGCCCGCGGAGCCGGGCCCGTTACCCGGCGGAATGCAAATGCCACTAATTGCCTCTCCTTTTCTTTTCCCCTCCTTCTTTTCCCCTTCTCTTTCCCCCTTTTTTCATCTTTTGCCCCTCTTTCCCCCTTTCTTTTTCCATCTTTTTCCTCCTTTTTATCTTTTTCCTCCTTTTTATCTTTTTCCTTCTTTTTTTTTCCGTTCTTTTTTCCATTCTTCCCCCCCCTTTTTCCCTTCTTTTCCCCCCTTTCTTTTTTCATCTTTTCCCCCCCTTTATCTTTTTCCTTTTTATCTTTTTCCTCCTTTTTATCTTTTTCCTCCTTTTTATCTTTTCCCTTCTTTTTTTTTCCGTTCTTTTTTCCATTCTTCCCCCCCCTTTTTCCCTTCTTTTCCCCCCTTTCTTTTTTCATCTTTTCCCCCCCTTTCTTTTTCCATCATCCCCCCCGTTTTTATCTTTTCCCCCTTTTCCCTTTTTTCCCTTCTTTTTTCCCTTCTTCCCCCCCTTTTTCCCCCTTCTTTTTTCATCTTTTTCCCCTTTTTCCCTTCTTTTTTCCCTTCTCCCCCCCCCTTTCCCCCCTTTTTCCCCTTCTTTTTTCCCTT
>NW_009647747.1:233993-235644 GCF_000708025.1 Charadrius vociferus
GGGGGGGATACAGCCCCCCGCACCCCCCCGTCGGGACTGACTCCAGCCTGCCAAATTCAGAGCATCACAGGAAAGGAGGGCCCCTGGGAATTGATCCCAAATGAAACTAAATCATTTGCATATGCCGAAGCAAATGCCAGGCGAGCGTACAGCCAGTCTCCGGGCTCAACTTTAATAATTCAAAGCACCTATTTCCTCCCTCCCCGGCGTGGCAGCGCACCGCATGCACTATTCATCACCCACAAATCCATGGGGACGGCGATCCCGAGCTGTCGGCTTGGGCGACGACGGCGAAGTTGCCTTTCCTCCTCTCCACCCAAGTCCACGGGGCCGCCGCCGCGGGAGCCGAGGGAAGAAGGAGCGGAGGTTTCTCTAACTCACTTGTTCTGCATTTATTCCGGAGGTCCCCAGAGGTTCGGGTAAACAGTACTTGAATTATAATCACACATTTCATTCAAATTTCATGCTTTGAGGATTTTTTCCTCATTAGAACAGTTAGTTGTCAATCTGACAAGATCACATTTGTAACCTTTAAACCACCCTCAGCGTAGAATACATCGGGCCAAAAAATCCCGACTACTACAGGTCAACGGGCGACAAAACGCTCCCCAGAAAGGGAGAGAAAAGGCTCCTCCGCCGCGGGGCTTGGCGCAGACGGGCACGGCACTTCCCGCACGCTCAACCTACTTCCGAACACTCACTTTCCTCCAAACGCGGATATTAACGCTCCAGAGGTGAAAACTAACAAAGTGCTTTGATCGTTGATGAAAAAAACCCAACAACCAAGAAATCAAGAAATTTCAAGAAATCAAGCCCGCTCTCCCCTTCTGCCTGCGCAAACTGGAAAATAGGGTATTTTCTCTCTTAATAAAAGCTGTAGTTTCACAGCTCCACACAAAGTTAGCCAACCGGCATTACATTTTAGTACGAATTTTACCACAAAATCAGATTGGACGGACCTTTAACTCATCTAACCAAATCACTTTCCTGCCGAGGAAACGATCCCCCAACTCCGGCCGGATTGGCACCAGGTAATTCTAAAAAATTTCCCGTGTCGATGCGTAAAGACCGTGGAAACGGAGAGAGACCCGCCGCTCTCAAAAGCCATCCCTGAATCGTGACCAATGTGTCACCAAAACGACTGCAGATGATTTCAGTTTGGGTTTAGTTGTGTATTTTTTTTTGCAACCTCGGAGCGGGGAACGGTCCAACTTAATTTGGATCCTGTCACGTTACTGCTTTCATTCTCCTGAATGGGAAAATTTCAGTATAAATATATTGTACATAACACGATAAGAAGTTAATGCGGTTTGCAGGGAGTAAGCCCGTAACTATAACATAATTCTCAACACATGACAATAAAAATTAATTACTTTAACATATCATATTTGCATTCGACACATACATTGAGATAACTTTAATATATTTTCCTGCCTCGCTCGGGAACTTGTGATTGTCCCGGATATTTTTCCTTTCCTCTTTTTCAGAAATAGAAATGTGCATCTTGCATAAAAATCCTCTTATTAATAACGGTCAGGAATACTGTCGGAGAGACGGCGGCCGCGTGTGGGGCTTTGAAATGATGGAAGGTGAGGTTATGCTCATCCTCCGCCGCCCACCCACCCCTTCCCACACCCCTCTGCCCCAGGAG
>NW_009647747.1:236827-245321 GCF_000708025.1 Charadrius vociferus
CGTCCTTCGTCTTAAACGAGAGGTTGGCAGCGCGGAGACGCCGAGGAGCAGGCGGGGAAGAGTGACGTGGGGACAACGTGTCCCACCACCCCGCGCCGCTACCGGGCACCGCACCGACCTCCTCCAGCGAGGAGCGGCGGCGGCCCCGTGGGCCTCCCGCACCGGCGTGTTGTCTCCATTGCCCACGAGGTACTTGTTTTCCACGTAAAGGGTGAAGGAGGAGCATTTAAACCTTTGGTTTTGGTAAAAATGGCGTTATGCCGAACCCAGAGGGAATGCCACCAAAGGGAAAGGGGACTTTAAAATACGTACAGCCTAACAGATGCATAAAATGCTGCGATAATGCATTATTTCAGCACTTTCTACGTTAGGCATCATTCTTTCAGCATCCTCTAGGTCACCAATAAGAGACCGAGGCTGATCAGGTGTAACTTGTCCATGCGCTTACGGTATAAATATATTTCCCAAACACAACACGAGTAGGGACAAATTCAGGTGGGTATGTCACCTACGTAGCACCGTGCAGCAAGGGTGGGATGCCACGGTACGTGGCCAAGCTGTCAGAATCCAGTTACTTTAGCGTTCTCTAAATTAATAATTTATTTTACATCCCTCCTGTTCCATTTTCTCCTCGCACCGCTGGTCACCCTGGACCAGCCACCCAGGCAAGGTATGGCCAACTGGTGAACTGGGAGAGAAACCAGGCGGGGCTGCCTAGAAATAACCAGTGCTGTAACTGGTTAGATAGAATTTCAGTACTTTGGTATATATATATACACACTTTGGTATATATATACTCGCTTTCATGCTCTCCTTGCTTCTCTTGTGTCAGATCCCAGAGGCAAATTCCAGAAGATGGTGAGGAAACATTCGAGAAATTCAAGAAGAAGAATAAGGAGGAGGAGGACGAGGAGGAGGAGGAAGAGGAGAAGGAGAAGATGGAGAAGAAGGAGGAGGAGAAGAAGGAGGAGGAGGAGGAGGAGAAGGAGGAGGAGGGAGGAGGAGGAGGAGGAGGAGGAGGAGGAGGAGGAGGAGGAGGAGGAGGAGGAGGAGGAGGAGGAGGAGGAGGAGGAGGAGGAGGAGGAGGAGGAGGAGGAGGAGGAGGAGGAGAAGGAGAAGGAGAAGGAGAAGGAGAAGGAGAAGGAGAAGGAGAAGGAGAAGGAGAAGGAGAAGGAGAAGGAGAAGGAGAAGGAGAAGGAGAAGGAGAAGGAGAAGGAGAAGGAGAAGGAGAAGGAGAAGGAGAAGGAGAAGGAGAAGGAGAAGGAGAAGGAGAAGGAGAAGGAGAAGAAGGACAGAAAGGTGGGTCCTGCAGCTCCTGCAGGAGGCCATCTCTCCTGGTCCAGAAGGGAGAGAACAGGTCCCTGCTTTTCCAGCAGGATTTTCAAGACAGAGAATTTAGAAAGGGCCTCATCCTGTAAGCTGCTGAGCACCCTCCTCGCTCAACAAAGGGTACTGCAATGGATGGTGCCCAATCATCCCAACCGAGCAGCTCCACCACACTTTGTGTCTGGAATCAGCCCTTCCAGAATGTCCCAGAAAAAGGATGCTGGAAGGAAGAGAGAGAAGTCACGTTCCTGACACTACTGTCACTGAGGTCCTCAGAAGAGGAGCAAAGAAAGGGAAGCTATCTGCTGGATGACAAGCTTGCAGCCACAAATTGAAACGGATTACGCTAAAATACCAAGTAAGATGACTAAAATAGCCAGGATTCCTCTAAGTCTGGGTCACTTGGATAATCTCATCCTTCTTACACAAATCCTTGAGTGTAGTTATTAAAACGTACCCGCCGTGGGTGGAGAAGTGGCTCTGAACGCCCAGCTGTGAAGAATTTTACCCAGCTGTGGCTTTTTACCCCAACCGAGTGAGCGGGACCTCCGCTCTGAGGTCCCATGGAGATAACCCCCATCTCACGCCCCACCAGCCCTTTCTGACCAGCTTCTCTCCCTGTTAAGGCAAAACAAGACGAAGAGAAGCAAAGCCCAGCTCTGCTCCCCAAAGCCACGTCTGGTTTGGGAGATGCCGGAGCTGAGCTAAAGGTTTGCTAAAATCCCCCTTAAGTACCTGCGCCGGTGGCCGGAGGGGACACACACCGACCCGCAGACACCTCGTTCAGGCTCTGGGTAAACACAAGAACAAGTTGCGCCGCATCGACCTTATACAGATGGGGCACGCTTTGGGCAGCACGTGCCGTGGCCATTTGCCGGCATTGGTTTTGGAGGATCCCAAACTGAGTTAGAGACTAACCCACTGAACACTACACGATGAAATCCCTGATCGTCTCTTTTGTAACTATTGCAACTAAAGGTAGCGCTTATTTTCCGACGGTTTTTGTACATTAATATTCTCTCCTCTCTCTCCAGGAAGAGGTTCACATTCAGATACTTGCGCGCCATTGACTGAATACAGTATAAATCTCTAATTATACAGATGCTATATGAATAAATCAGATCCTAAAAGCCACCGTCTCTAAAAAGCTACTTTCAACCAGCCAAATGTGGATACATCTGCTTTAATATTATAGACTACCTATTGATGGCAATCCTCATCAACCCAAGAATCCTGCGCCTTGTTTCCAGGCTTGTCTGCCAGGAGGAAGCGAGCCTTTTTCCCAGCACTGAACTAACTCCTCTCTTTCTCCTTAAGGGGACAAACTCTCCACCAGATGTTCGAACCGGGTGCAGCTCGTGGAGTGGCCCTGACGGGTGGTTAGTCCAGCGGAGAGTCGGGACCAAAGAGCGAGGACGGCCGGCAGCGCCGCCTCAGCCTGCTGCTGAGCCCGGAGAGCATCCACGGCCGTGCCGGTACGACACTCGTTGCCCGCAGGATTTCTTTGTGCGTGAGTCGGGTCATCACGACAGCGCCTGCACCTCACTAAATCGCAAAATTATGTCAATAAAAGTACTTTTGCAGGTTTTTTCTACATTGAAATGGTTGGCCAGCTATGACTTGGGGATGTCACGAGCAGTGCCGATTCCACCGAGTTCTTGTCCGTTTGTACGCGTTGAACGTGTTAGAGGGGCACATCTCCTATACCCGGAGCAGGTTTTAAGAAAAATACCCTTTCAGCAGTGACTAATGCGGTGCCATTATCACACGCGCTCCTGTTCTGGCACTGCCAAACCCGAACTAACTGGCCGAAGCGGGGCTGCGGCTGAGGTTGGAAACCAGTAACACCACCAAAGAGTTGCTCTGAGATCGACGGAATAAACCATAGGACATCTCTGCGAGCATCCACCAAGTTTAATCCATAAAATATCAAACTTCTCCTTTTACTGCAACTGCTACACAGGTTGTATTTACCAGCTAGTACGTGAAGTTACTAACATAATAAAACCCTGGATCAAAACTCGCTATGGAAACCCAAACCGGCATCCAAGGTTTGCTTTGCAGGGAACCCAATTCTAACGCACGACGGGGCTGAGCACATCCCCGCAGCCGGCGCTGGGCAGGTCACCGGGGGGCACGTAGGGAGCCACCTTCCGTAAAGCTTATCTCACTGAATTAAAAAAAAAAAAAAAAAGCATAGGAATATACTTTACAGTTAATCTATTTTAAACAAAACTGTCTCTCTAAAATACCCACTTGCCACTAGGTTTATTTTTGACTACGCTGCTTGCGGAAAGCCAAGGGAGAACAACTGAAACCACATGGGCCAGGATATCTTCTCGCACAAAGGCGCTATTGCCAATTTTTACCAGTTTCTCTCGAGTATCGGAGCGCTTGGTGGGCTTTTCTTTTCTGGAAAGTCAGAGCTGCTGTAGTCATTGATTACAGGCTGAGCTCAGATTTCGCATTTCGAAGCCGGAGCTTCTAACTCCAGTAAGTGTGGAGGAGAGCTGGGAACTCTGAGGCAGAAAACCCCGAAGGCTAATAAAACCAACCCAATCTCGGCTATTTTTAAAAGCTCGTGATTTCTTTTTTTGTGGCTGGGAGGGCAGCTGACTCATGATATTTGAATGTTTGAGGTCAGCAGCACTACGACGGCTTCACCGTAAACGGGCCCTAGGACGACTGCAAGGTGGCATCGGGGTTTCCGGCCCAAAGGCAGGAATTCCGCTGGCCTAGACTATGGGCCACAACACCCCACAGGCTTCGACTGGGGATGCGCTACGGAAAGGGACAGGAAAGCGGGTTTAAGGTTCATTTCCGACGTTTTCTCTACGTTCCCAAGGCACGCAGGGTGAAACGATGGGAGGTTCCTACCTGTGGAAATTTCAGCGCCTTTGGTCTCCGTATGAGACTACGGCCGTTGTACCATAGTTTAGAGTCCACCGGAGAAGCGTTTGGTAAAATAAATGAACAGAAGGAATTTTTAGTATTTCATACAGTGCCGAGCAGCTCACCGAACATACGCACCACACAATAAATGGGTAATTTCAGATTATAAGGGATTATCTTTGCTTTTGCAATCTAAAATGATCAGTGCTGCAGTCACTGCTCGTTTTGCCTTGCTGAGATTTCCTCGCATTCCCAGTCAATTGTTCTCCATTAGCAGTAGCCGCCATTACAAAATAAACTTTTTTTTTAAGCATTAAGCAGTCAAGGACCTGATCTTATGTTCAGTCTTTAGGAAAAAAAAAAAAAATCACACTGTAATATAATGATGTTCATTAGTAACAATATATATTCTCCCAAGCGGGCTCCGTGTTTTAACAAACGATAAATACCTACTTGCACCAGAACTTCAAAAATGGTTTTATATCTACTATGCCGTTGCACAATTATTTTTTAAAACGATACATGAAAAAAAAAATGTGGGAAAGGTAAGAAAAAGTTGCGGACACCATGCAAACGGACACATGGCTAATGTTAAGAACCAAAACGTGGCCTTTTTTCCAGTCACATGCAGCAATTTGTCTACATAGTAAACCGTTAGCAGAGCTGATCAAAGCGCTCAAAAGCGTTTCTCACTCCCCTCCTCTCTGCTAAATGATCTGCAGGACTGAACAGAGATGTGGGATCCTGCAAACTCGGATGCGTTCCCACTCTGCCACAAGAATCTGGGGAGGGAGCGGGAGAGGAACGCTGCTCCTCATTTATTGCACATTGCCATATGGAAGACTTTTCAGCTGTTACATAGTTAGGCCTCGCAGCCCCTCTATCTAGCAGTTAAATATTATTCTGTCGCCGTTTCCCTTTGTATAGACGGAGAAACCGAAGCTCGGAGAGGCCACGGGCACTGTGTCGGGGCTGCGGTTCCACCGAGCCAATGGTGCCGAGGGGATGAGAGCCCGGGGCTCCCCGAACACGCTCCTCCGGCACGGGGCCTGCCAGGGGAACGGCCGGGCTCTCTGCCCCGACTGCAGGAGAAAATATGAAATATGGTGTCCCCCTGGTCCTGGTAAGGGTGACCTGGCCGCACGAGGCGCTTGGGAGGAGCACGTGCCTGCGGCAGAGGCGGCGGAGGTGCCGCCGCGGCTCTGAGCTCCCGCGATGCTCGGGATGAGGAGGGCACGTCTGCACCTGCGTAACTTGCTCTGAAGGTGAACTTCGCGCTTGGGGATTACTCCTGCTTGAAAATAACCCCCAACCTCGGAGAGCCAGGCACAAGTAGGGGCAGCGAAGGTGCGTGTTTGGGGAAAATTGCGTTGCCCACCCATGGACATCACCCTCGGTACCCAGCCATGTGGTTTGGGTTCCCTGCTGGTGCGAGGATGGGTAGTACACGGCAAGATGGGGTGGCTGGTCCCAAACACCTCAAAGAATTGGGGAGGATGCAGGCAAATTTGCCCTCCCTTCTGCTGTCACGAGCAGCTCATGCAGAAGGGGAGAGGGAAACGGCACGGTGCGAGCTCTGGTCAAGGTGGAGATCATCAAACTGAGCTGCTGCCAGAAGAAAGAAGGGAGGCCACCGTGCGAGGCGTTCTTTAAGGGTACTGCTCAAAAAAGGGTGAAAAGAATCCAGAATAACGGGTATTTAACGGACAGAAAATGCTGCGTGGTGATCCCAGGCCCTACCCAGAGAGTGTCCGCCAGGCCACAGGGAACACCAGGGCTCGGGCTGACTTTCGCCCGCGCAGACGGAGCAGCGTTGCCTCGCGGCCCCGACTGCTGCGGTGGCGCTCCTGCCCGCGGCAGCGCCCGCCTGCCCCGAGAAGTAGGGGAGGAATGAAAAAGGGGTTTGTAAACACCATGAGATTTCTGCTGCCCCGGCCCCGGATGCGCGAGAGCAGCTGAGCCGCGGCACGCGAGGGCCTCTACCACATCGTGCGTGTCTTGATCTGTTATCACTTTTATCTCTAGGTTAAGAAATATAAGAGATCATCACCAAGTCAAAAATCCGCGTCCTGCCACAGAGAGCCTCACCTGACACTCTGCCCAAGCTTTTGTGTTTTATTCGTGTCTTCTTCCTCACAGTTACCTTTCCTCCCCTCCTAAACCGCTAAACCATTTCTCTTCCCTTTTGCTGCTTACACCGCGTCGGCCTTCAAACCTTCAGCACGTTGCAAAATTCCTCAAGTCCCGCTCCCTTTCCAAGAAACCGGGATCACAACTTATTGCCGAAACCTCATCCCGGCACACGGGGAGAGGAGCTAAATCCCGGCTGGGACCGGGGCGCGGGCTGCGGCGTTTGCGGGAGGCGATAGAAGCACCGGCACCAAAAGCATCACATCTTCCCTAAATCCCGGCTCGTGCCGGACCGGACCGTGCCAATGTTGGCATTTTTGCTTCTTACAGTCTTTTTTTTCCCCCCGCTCATTGCATAAAATCGTTTTGTCTCTCGTTCTCCAGGAATACCGCCCGGAGGAGGGAAGCTGCCGGGTATCTATCTTTCCTCGGAGATCTTCAAACAAAAGATGTTCTGTGCAACATTTGTCAATTTTCCCATTAAAGATGAAGAATTGAGCTTTCGAGAGAGTGAATTTTAACCCTTTGGGTAGTAAAACTGGATCAGATGCGAGCGCAGGGTAAAAAAAAGCGGTAGATCGGGGCAGCCCGGGGCGGCGAGAGCACGGCACGCGGCGGACGCGCGTTCCCGCACCCATGGGTGCTGCCTGCGACACCCCCCGCCCCCGCCACCGCCACGGCGGGGCTTTACGGGAAACGGAGCGAAGATTCGGACGTCTCGCTAAATAAGGGCACAAGCGGCGCTAATTAAGCGAGTCCTGGAACGACGTGCTTGTGTTTTGCCGTGCAGCGCGCGCGGTGCATCGCCCGCCTCGGGACTGAACCGGGGCCAGAGACGTTATTGTAAGGCGGCGGCGGCTAACCGCAGGGTTGAGTTTACCGAATTTGGCCCGGCCTTACAATTTTCTTGCTTTTGTAGATTTGTCCCTTAATGGTATTTGAACATTCTTTTGTGGTTTAATACCGAATTGCACAGTACGGGAGGATAATTAGTGGTAAGTATTAAGCAGTTTATGTTCTTCTGTGATTAGAGAATAAGTCTGTGAGGTCTTTGGGCACTAGTTCCTTGATGTTTTATTTTCGCTCTGTAAAATCCTTCAGGAGAAAAGGGCGGTTGTACCTTTGATTTCATTGGGCTTTTCACAGGGAACAATGTGCTAAACCGTATCTTGCAACCTGACTGGTTGGACTAAAGATGTCAGGCTGCTGGCTCTTCTGAAACCAACTATACGGTTTGGTGAGTAATTAGGGCCATGCAGTGGTTTCACTGGGTATTTTATGTTCTATCAATTACGCCTATTTTTTATTTATATACAAAACGCCCGCACTTCAAATACACAGCAAACCAACTTGTAAACACATCCATACTACAGCCGAAACCTCGCGCCGAAATGACACGCTTACACTTTCCCATGAACTTTCCCTCTCAGCCATCCTAATTAATCCCCCCCAAAGCGCATTTTCAATTATACGAATCCAGATGCTATATTAAAATCCGTATTTTTACACCCACAGCTCCTTCCTAGAAGCCTCCGTCGCCTTGCGCTGCACGGGCACGGTGCTGAGCCGGTCCCGAAGGGGTTCCAGCCCGGTTCAACAACCTTGGCCAAAAAAAAAAAAAAGGCTCCCGGGGGTGAAACCAGTGGCCAAAAATCTCTCGGGCAGGTAGGCAGGGAGCTCGGGGAGCAAGGTCCGACATCCCCGCTGCTCTTCCCTAACACCGTACCATATTCCCATCGACTGCTCAAATTCACACTTTAATGCCTAACACATGTCAGCGCCAACTTCTCTAACAAAATATGGCTGTTTGGAAGTCCTCGAAACCCGCTTTTGCTCAAAAAGTACTTAAGGTATAACCAGATTCTGAAGGAAATCAACTGCTTGCCGATCAATTCAGTGCAGCCAACTCGTGGGATTTTATCAGCAGTCTTGCAGTATTTCCTGGCTTTGGGGTTCTATTTTTTCCTTAAAGACAAGAAATAAATCAGGAGTTACACAAAAATACAGATTTCATGAAAAATAGCGGGTTTGGGACCTCATAGCTGTGGACGAAACCTGAAAGCGTGATCAGAGGGTAGCTGAAAGTTCAAAAAACCCCAAGAGGCAAACACGACCCCCCCCTACATTTTGCTTTTTTTTTTTTTTG
>NW_009647747.1:245443-254003 GCF_000708025.1 Charadrius vociferus
CCCGCCTGCTTTTAGCGGGAATTTTGGCGGGTATTTTTTTTTGCACTTGGAACGCCCTTGATTATTTACCGCAGTAGCCACAGCGGAGAAGCCTTCAGCCATGAATTAAGCGCCGCTCGTTTCTTCAACCTCAATAATAACCCGCAAAATGTCCTTTGCATTTTAAACTCTTCTTCCAAATACCGCACGCGAGGAAAACCCGAAGCGACGGCTCGCGGCCGAGGGGGACCGAGTCGGGAATAGTCTCTCAAATCATCCAAGTTGTACTAAAAATTCAGGCGCCGCAGCCCCCCGCCTGGCAAGGAAGTGGTTAACAGACATATGCTGTATAATTAGGAGATGCATTAATGATTATGAATAGTAAATGACTTGGTGCAAGGAAAAAATCTAGTCAAAGGGGACATGCACCTATCTTACATGTTTATTAGAAACTGTATATAACTAGAGAATTCTGCTATTAAGAATCCTGCATTATTGGTGTAAATACTTCCAAGGGTACATCAAATTGTAATCTTTCATACGACATCCATCAAACCAGGCTGGAGATTTTGACAAACATTAAACACAGTAAGGAGGCAATTATGTATGCATGATTTAATCTGCAACTAATTAATATGCAAATTTATTCATATGTTAGTTACTAAATTAAAAATGCAAAGAAGCCCTTATGGTGATTCTCAAAATTTTGCACAAACAGAACATTTAAAATATAAGAAAAAATGAAGTTTTTTGGAAACCTGCGGCATACTTTTAATCTTTGGAAACCTGTTGCACGGAGACGGTTCAAAAATATTTCCTTAAATAGCGCAGAATGATAAAAGGTGCTTTAATTTTATGTCAGAACGTGGCGGCAGAAAGGTTAACCACGGATCTCTGAAAGTCTTAGGAGATGTGCACTAATTATCAAACAAACTGGATTCCAGACCGAACTCCCACAGCCTGCAAAAAAAATCCGGCTCGGCGCAACCGGGGCATCTTTCTGGCGTTTTGCTCCGTTTGGGGACGCGTGTGTGCCGAATCCCAGTTTATTTTACCACCAGCCGGTCCCCCCCGCACCCTCGCCCTGCCCTCGGAGGCACCGCGACGGTCCGCGACGCAAAACCCACACCCTGTTTGCACCTGAGGAGGTTTTCTGTTTAAGAAATCTTCTGGAAAGATTGAAAATAAGAGGTGTGAGGGAACTAATTGGGTGAAGGCGGACAGAAACTGCCTTTAATTCTTTTCCAGATGCATCTTCAAAGAAAGACGAGGATGCAAACAAGAAGCAGACATTTCGAATCTTTCCTGGAGAATTGCTAGAGCTGTGATTCAGAGTAGTTTCTACCCCCCCAATAGGTACGTAAAGAACAATAATTAAGTATCTATTACACCATTGTTTGCATTTTGAAGAGCTCTGGGAAGGCGTACGTTTAATGCGCCACGATTTCCTTTCAGTCGTGTTTCCAGGGAGAGTTGCGTTACGTTCAGAGCTCCGTACGTGGCGCAGAGACTAAGCGGGAGCAGTCGGCAGCGCCAAAAACACGAGGCGCGGGTCGAACCCGCAGGAAACCACGCTAAGTACTTCCAGGCTGTTTCCCGGGCAAGTGAACTCTCATTATTTCTCTTTTTTTTTGTTTTTGTTGTTGGTTTGTTTTTTTTTCCCCCTCCCCAAAAAAATAAAAGCCACCAGCCCTGCCGCAGGCCAGCGCCAGGGGAGGAGGTTGGCATCAGCCCCGTTTGGTCCCCGGTGCCGCGGCCCCTCGCCCCGACACCCCCTCACCCCGCAGCCTTCCCGCGGGAACGGGACCCGCAGGGGACCCCGGGGGCTTCATCTGCTGGCTGGGACTGCGCGCGGTGCCACCACCCCAGCGACATCGCTGCTTAGAGAAAGAATGAACTTTCCTTCGATTTGAATCACTCCGGTTGTACCGGCGCTTCCTTCTTTTACGGTTCACCGATGCAGAGCGCTTTTAGGATCAGGAAAGAGCATCCGAAGATCAATTTAACCCAATTTAAGGAGGAAAAGTCTAGACCGGAACGGAAAACTGCAGCAAAATGGCTTGGAAAATAGGAACAGGCTCGGTTCTCCGTATTTAAATCTACTTTGTTGCGCCTAGATAGGTGATTCGAGATTTTTGTTTAGGCCAGAACCAAATGTAAGGCTTTTAAAAGCTTAAACGTACACATTTATGCATTCATTACACAGTGTTAAATCTAATTTGTTCTTTTTACTGTCACAGGAAGCACATGTTTAAAGCAATCTGTTTCCTCATATGAATGCTTTCCTGTCTGTTTGAAAAAAATCGCAACACACTTTACCCCAAGTAACCAAGAGGTGATCATAAATATCCCTAAATAGCATTAAACAGATATGAAAGACATTAACACTTCCAGAATGCCAAAGTAGTATTAAAAAAAATTCTAACAGATGCTCCTAGGTCAAAAAGTGAAATGTGTGTTTCCTGAAAAAACACTCTCATCAGAATCATAAATGAACTGTGAGCGGAGAAATGAGGTGTTGCAGAGCAAACGAGAGGATCTTTTTGGTTAAGGACTCTCGCACACTATTGCCAAAGTGTGGTTGCAATAAAAGAGCCAAAATTAAAGGCGAGTTTGCTTGAAAACCAATATCCTTTGTACTCCACCAGGTGGCAATGACAACAAGGGAGGGCTGCGGTCCTGCCCGGTCCCGGTCCCGGTGCCGTCCCCGGTGCCAGCCCAGCGCCCGCCGCGCCGCCAAGGACCGGCTCCGCCAAACTGGACTGGGACCAAACGATTTAACTTTGCCTTGTCACTCTGTGGCTTGCCTTTGGCAGGGAAAAGATGTTCTCATCTGGAAACGTAGTCAAATCGTCCGTAAGATGCAAATTTAGCTTAAACTACCCGGGTTACCGAAGCCCCTCTCGCTGCGGCGCGGGGCCAGGCGCTCCCCTGCTTGGGGGTCTCGCTGCGGCGCCGGGCGATGCTGCAACGCGCCACGGCCACCAACCGAACGGCTCTTGGAGGCCCCCAAAATAGTCAAGTCTATTATTTGCTAGAAAAAGCAGCGCGTAAGGGAGCCTTTAAGCCGCCTCTTATTTACGGCAGCGGTAAAAGGCCCATCGCTGAGCCATCCTCACCCTTAAACACCGGGGGTGGGCTCTGGGTGCGGAGGGACCCGTCCCCGTGGTCGGCCGCGGACCCCCGGGCACCCGTGTGTGCCATTGTAGAGCCAGAGATGAAACCCGTATGCGTGACACCCGTACGCCTTCCATACTCAGCGCCGCCAAACGCCAGCACATAACATCTCGGGGCACCGGTACGGCGGAAAGGAGCCCTCCCAGGCCCCGAGAAAAGGATATTCCTGGGGTCTTCCGCGGGATTTCCAGCAGGAGAGAGGGTGACCGCAGCCCAGAAGCTCGGTGGGGAGGGCAAGCAGGGCAGGACACCCCGTCCCCGTCTCCTGGAGGAGCCCATGGGGCCGAAGCTTTGGGAAGCAAAAGGCAACACGCGTTTATGGGTCTAAAACCGCACCGGGGCCGCCGCGGTGTCCCCTCCGCCCGGGCGCTGGCTTTAACCGCTTGTTTGGCCTGTCGAAAGGCGCTGTATGCCATTGAAAATAAAATAACAATAAAAAAACAACCAGCCATTGTAGGCCTCCTAGGTTTTGTGCCAAGAAACTGTCAGGGGAGCTTTGCTATGCATTTAACAACGTTAATAGTTATTGGAGCTCTCGATGCAATTTTTTTTTTTCCCCCTATATTTTCGCTATGCTGATTTTTTTTTTTTTTTGCTCATTTACCGCTTCAGTGTCAAGGCAAAAAACCCCACAACTTCAGAGCAAAAATTAACGTTCCTTTGATGAAACGCAGCGACTCTGTTAACAAATGTCCTCCAGTCAGAGGGCAAGCGTATCCATCTTGAGAGAGTATCTTTAACTCCCACAGATAACTTCTTCACTCACGTCCCGCTCTCCCCTCCGCACGCCGCATCACTCTCCCCACCCCGGCCCCGTGTCCAATCCCTTCTGAAACGGAAGAAAAACCTAAAGCAAACGAGATCAAATAAATGAATCCCCAGCCCCAGAAGCCGTCCTCTCCTAAAACCACGTCGCAAAGGCCTGATACAAGATAGGATTTAAATGCTTATATCTTAAACGCTGAACTGCGCTAATCGGAGATCTGAAGGCGCTGCACTGCTTGTAATGAATACAATTTACAGATAATATTTAAAGAAAAGCTACAAAATCGAATTACTGCACAGAGATTATTATTTTTTTTTTTTTAAGCTTTAAATGCCTTTTCCTAACAATTATCTGCAAGTTCAAACAGAAAAATTAAGTGGCGAGTTTTACACTTGTGAAACTGGGCTTAATTCCCAAATGAAAAAAGAATTACTATTCTGTAGTAATATACAATATTATCTTTCTAAGCTATAGGAAGACAATGATTGAAGGCTGGACATGAAATCGCCATGTATTTTCACATCTATTTACTGAATAAACCCTATTTTCTGACGGCTCCTTGTGGAAGGGAGCAGAGGGGCAGCCGAGGCGTGGGCAGGACCAGTGGTTCCCCCATTCTCCAGTTCCCCAGTTCGGGCTGCAGCAGCTCCTCCAGCTGTGGGGTCACCGCTGGCAAAACCCCACAGCACCGGGTTTTCTTTTGTTCTACTGGGACCCTTCCAATCCCGATGCTCGCTATGTGTAAATATACAGGTTGATGAGAAGTTTAAATAAAAAAAAAACACCCCACCCAACGTGTGTCAAGTTTAGAGAGGGGGAAAAAAGCCGCTGGGCTCAGGCAGGCAGGGCACGAGTCACGCCGAGGAACAAACCAAACCCTCCCGGCAGCGGGATCTGCTCCTCGGGCACCAGCACCGTCCCCGCTGCGGCGCAGGAAGAAACGCTGCGCTGCCTAAAAAGCAATTTTCAAAGAACTGCCTTAAAACCACTGCCGAGTATCTACTGCGTCTCCTTTTGCCGGGCCGGAGAAACCTTGGGGATCTGTTGGCCCCAAACCTTCGGTCCCCGGAGACGCGGTGCCTCTGCACTACTCGCAGCACTCTGAAGAGGGAGTCTCTGCTCAAGCTAAACAAAAAACCCCACTCATCATCCCACACCTCTCTCACCAGCTGCACAGAATGGGCCAGAACCACTCAGTAATGGATATTTGAATTTTTTTAAATTTTTCTTGGGTTTTGACTCCAAAATAGTTAAACCTTCAGAAGGGTGGGAATTGTGCAGTCAAGGTTTTACCTTTAAATATAACGTAAAGCCAACGTCTAAGAAGAATACACATCTCAGACCATCCCTTTCCAATTGTTTTTTTTCACGTTGAAGATATCCTGTGCAATTCATTCAAAACCCAAAACTAAGCCATTTTAATCGGAATTGTCCCTACGCTTTAATCTCTTTTCAAGCAACAACAGCAGAGCGTTTTGTCTGCCACACGACTTCTCAGCCCTTCAGATTCGGTGAGCGATTTCAGGTGAGGTTTGCAACAGACGGGCTTTTAACCCATCGCCTCACCGCTGTGCAGGAGATTTTGTCATTTCCTTGGGTTGACTTCATTTGCTACGTGCTAAAGCTGCGTTTCCAAATTTCTTTATTTACTTTACAGCAGAAAGCAGAGCTCTGTTATAACCGAGAAAAAAAAAAATAATATGTGTGGAGTTTAATAAGGTTCTAATTTTAATATGGAAAAACCCCAAATCATAATGCAGTAGGATTTACATGGCTGGCCAGAAGGGCGAGGAGGGACGTTAGCCAGGCTGCTTCCCCTGGGGCCACCGGATGAAGAGGGCCTTGTCGGCCCGATAAGGAGGGGAGCGCGAGCGCCCGTCGCCCGCGGGAGCCCTGGGCAGTCCTCAATTGGACGTGGAGAGCACGTACGGCTGCTGCGAGGCAGGGGAAAGCCAAGTAGCCTACGGCACGCGTGTTGCGGTGCACGACACAGGTCTAGCCTCACCTCCGCGGGCTCTCAGACCTCAGAAGTCAATGAATTATATTAAAATATCATGATAAAATTATAATACTGCTTCCTGCTATCCCCTCCTTAATCCAGCTCCTACCTTGCTCCCTTCTCACTTGATGCAATTGTTGAGCTGCCCCCAAGCTTTCACCCCCATTTTCCCCCCTGTCCTTGGATGCCCACCTCCAGGAAGGTCCCAAGGAGGCTTCACCCCATAGCGCCGGTCCTCAAAGACACCCAGACTGGGTTCCCCGCCCCAGGCAGGCGCCACACCGCTGCCCCAGTGCCGTTTGGCAGCTGGAGTGCTCCAGCACGTCTCCAGTGGGTGACAACCCACAACCCACCACTAAACCCCAGGAAGCTCCAAAGCTTCCAGGTCCAGTGTGGCGAAACGTCCCCAAAGACGCTGGCAGCAGCAATGACATCGGCAAACCAGGACTGGCCGACGTTCTGATACGGCAGGTGGCACGGGGGACGTTCTATTTGTTTTGGAGAACTCTCCTTTAAGTTGAATGTTTGAAGGGAAACTCAAACGGTTGTGTTTTTTCACTTGAGGTAGGAAGTCTGCAAAGTCTGCACAAAAAGCACAAGCAGTGCTTCCTCACCTCCCAGCGAAATTATCAAGGCTTCTCCCGTGGAAATCAGAATAAAGCTGTGGAAAAAAAAAAACTCCAGGTGGCATCCCAGTAGTATTTCTCTTTTCTTGGTTTTTGGAACCAAGCAGGTGTTTCCTTAGGATGTACAACTGAGTCATACACTTCCTTATCTGTCTGGCTAGCAAGGTCAGAGCTGCCGCGCTTGCAAGTACACACAACAACGAGTGCAGATAGACGTCTCCAGTCTAAGAGGGGGCACCTTAAATTAAGATGAAAGAAAGAGGCTCTTGCCATTAAAACTGAGACTCGGGAGATTTTACCTGCTGATTTGGCAACAAAATCAATTAATTTTTCAGTTCCTCTCTTTTCTTTAACACAACTGAGATGACATTTGACTTCTCCCACTCTTCATTCTGGCTGTAAAATCTTCCCCACAACAACTTTCTCATTATCGACATTCAAAATACCGTGCGGCAACCGTCCAGGCCGTGGTTGCAATCCCGCTCCTTGGTGCAGCCCAGCTCCTCCTGCCAGACTCGGTTCCTTCACCCTGAGCCCACTCGCATCTATTTGACAAACGAAGAGCGAAGTGTGGGCCCCGGGCAGAGACGAAGTCGCCGGCAGAGGAGGGAGCTGAGCCCCGAGCCCCCTTCCCAAGTAGGAGGTCGCCCATCTTCCCCAAGGGCTCCTACAGATGCAGGTTCCAAGGAGATGGTTCAACGTGAGGAGCCATCACCTCCTCCTCTTCCTTCCGCTTTTAAGCTTTTTATTTATTTTAAAGCTGTTGGTTCTATTAAGAGTAAATTAATCTTGGAAACCAGAAAGACATGACCGTGATGGCTGGCTGAAGCCATGGTCTTTGCTGCACTGAATGGCTACACTGGGGTTGGGCCACCACCGTGGCTTTTGGGCTTTTTCCATTTCTCTGTAGCCTGTCCTGGTGACAGGGGATGCTCAGAGACGCTCCGCCTCTCCTCAAGGAGACGTGAGGAAACAAGCATGGGATGAAACACCTCCATGAGGTTCTGGAAGAGGAGCACCAGGAAAGCTGCCCGCTGGGGAAGCCCGGACCTGCGGAACATCACCGTCCCTTGCTGCTGCCCCCACGGTGGCCGGCAGGAAGGGTTTGGGGAACACCACTCAAAACAGCTGGACGTACAGCTGTGAAACAAGAACTGCACCATCACCCGCTCAGGGTGTACTATCAGCAGGCAGAAAGCTGGAGTAACTCCACCACCTTCGGGTTCACTCGGTACCGACAGGACCTCCTACGGTAATGCAACCCCTACGCCTTACAGCACCCTAAAACCAGCTCTGCGTTAGTCAGCGCTGCTCTGCAGTGGCGGCGATAGAGCCATGGCAGCAAAACCTCCAGCAGCTCCCACCGGCGGCTGTGGCTCTGCACCGAGACCACACCGGCCCGCAGAGCACGGCGTTTTCCGTCCTCGCTGGGAGGGGGCTGCGAGGAGAGGCGCGTGGTCGGGGATCCGGGACAGGCTGAAAGCTGCATTTCTCGGCACGGGTTGAGGACCCGAATGCCCCTCTCCAGGGGCAGAGCATGACGTGGGATTTCGCTTTGGGTTACAGCCCCCGAGTCGGCCACAAACGGGGATCAAACAACTGCAACCATCCCCTCTCCCGTGGAGCTAAGGGAGCAGGAGGCCTCGGCGTGGCCATAAAGGAAAGAGCATCCATGGAGAAGGAAAACGGAATATACTGTGCCATAACGACTGTACTTGACAGCTCGTTTACTAGACGATAATCATACTAAAAGAAAAAGCACTGAGACGGAGGAAATGCATGAGCTGAGCAATTTATGAGATCCAGGCACGCTCCTGGAAAGCTTGGCCACAAAGAAGAGCAACTTGTGGTGCAGAAGGCCTGGAGATGGTCCTTCCTGGGCTCATCCACCCGTCTGCGCTCTCAGCGGCGAAAAGCCCGCCTCGGCCACGCAGGGGGCTCAAAGGCCACGTCACCACTTGTGCTCCTCTGAGCTGCTCCCGCTTCAGTCTCAGTGACCGCTGCTCCTGCTGA
>NW_009647747.1:254145-256239 GCF_000708025.1 Charadrius vociferus
CTGCTGAAGCATGGAGTCCTGCTCCAAGAAAGCCAAGAAGCGCCCAGACTGTGCCCCGAGATGACTGGAATCCAAAGCTCTGCATGAAGGCTTCATTTCTGAGCTTTGTCCTTAATATATTGCTTTATATTACAAGCGCTACGTGTCGGACATCAACACCTGGGCAGGCACCACTTCCCTGCCACAGTGCCACTGTGGTGGACCTGCTGAAGTCAGGATGATGTAAGTTCCTGGCAAACCACCACTCAAACACGACCTCTACAACCTAAGCCCTTCCCTCTTTGCTCGCTTTTTCTCCCAAAGACTTCCCATTCCATACCCCATTCCTTCACAGACGCTTCCGACCATATGTACCAGCACAGCTTGCTCATCCCTGACTCTTACTGGTCAAGGTAGGAAAGGCAGAAAATCATTGAATGATAGAGTGGTTTAGGTTGGAAGGGACCTTGAAGATCATCGAGTTCCAACCCCCCTGTCATAGAGGGCATCCATAGGGGCCATGACTTGGCAAACACAACGTAAAAGATCAGATGTGATTAAACCATCAACAGCCAAAATGGATGAAGGCTTCAGGTTGAAGATGAAGTGAACAGCAAAGCCTTAGGATGAAGTTAAGGGTGATGATGTGATCGCCCAGAGAAGCCCCTGGATTGCACGCTGCACCAGCCTGGGTACAAAACGTTACCGTGTCACAGCGCAGTAACGGCACGTGGGTACTCCACAAGGAAAACAAGCTTGAACAGAAAAATCTCATTTTTCCCAATGTAGTCACGCCCATGTCTCATCTTCACTTGGCTCAATCCGAAACCCCCCGACCCTCACTGCCCCGCTGGAGTGGGAGCAGAGCTCTCCGGGCTCTCACCCGAAGGCACAAAACTCCAGTGTGAAATGGTCCCGGTAAAACCCCTTGCCCCAAAGAGACTACGGAGAGTCTGTAAGTCCAAGGAAGTACGTTAGGTTGCGTTGTATCATGGGCCGGAGCCCAGGACACGGTGAGGCCACGTGTGCCTGAGGACCAGGCAGAGCCGGGGGGACCCGGCCCCTCGCCCCGCTGCCTGCAAAGACAGATCCCACCTCAGGTTACGACGCCTGGAATTAATGTGAGCTCCTGAAACCTCAGACGTGGGAGAAGCTCTGCAGAGGACGCTGTGAGCACGTTGGGCAAGGCCCATCCCAACAGACACCACGCAAGAGCACCCCGAGTCCCCGCGGTGTGGGGCTGGCACCGGGGACGGGCTGCTTTGGCGGGGGACACGGCCAGCCCCACCTCACCTCTTCTTTCAGACCAAGCTTTTCGAGTCCGACACTTCGACCCCGGGGCTGCATGGGGTTTGTATCTGCTGTGATGAGCCGTGGCTGAGCACGGCGGCGGCGGCCGGATGGGCAGGAGCCCCACAGCCCGGCCCGGGCTGCACCCCCCAGCCGGGGCACGCCGCGCATCCCGCCTTCCCCAGGCCAAGGTCGGTTCAAACCTGCAGTATTTTGCAATCTCTGATTGTTTCCATAGTTTAATTTACTTTGTTTTCCAAACTCGTAGCCATTGCTTATAATAAAGGGGAGCTGATACAACGTATTTATTACCATTTATCATTGAAATTTTTATAAGGCTACTTATGAATTAATCAACAATAACTGCTTTCACAAACGCTGCTGCATTAATCTCCGTATCCGCTGCATAAATCACATTGAGAATGAGTTAATATACATATTTTAAGAGAAATACAGCAATGTTTCCACCCTATCAACTAAGTATTTATAATCTAGTTAGTCGATTTATAAATGCGTATACTTCACTCAGCACCATAAATCCCGGCAGTTCAGTGTGCCACAACCTACCTTATAATCTGACCTGCTGCAAGATACTTGTTCTGTTGGAGACACACAGGTGCCTTTTCTAAAGCAGCAGCATCTCAAATGAAAAGTACGCTTCACGATATATCAAGACAACAGGACCCAAAGACCTTTGTGTATGTTCCTTTTAAAAAGGCTGTATTTCCTTCGGAACCGTACTATTCTTGGATTCGCGTTATTGGACTTGTATTTTAATTTACTCATTCTTGGAAGAAAGAGGAATGGGTGATTAAAATATTCAGG
>NW_009647747.1:256270-269576 GCF_000708025.1 Charadrius vociferus
AATAAATCGTACGGCTCATGAAAATAATGTGAAGTATTTAAAGCGCATATTCTACTCAGAGATAATTTGACTTAAAAATAAAAATACTGTTAAAATAGTTGAGAGTACTGAGCTGGAGAAGTATTTCCATTCTGTACAACAACTGTATTCAGAAAAAATTAAAGGAAGCACACATTTGAGACTAATCTGCGACAAACATAAATTGCCTTTCATTCTTTGGAAGCAAGAAGCAATCCATAAAAAACTTTCGCAGCAGCTGTAAATCCCTGCCCGCTGACGTTTCCCGCAGAAACGCCGCCACTCTTCCCGGCGCAGCGAGGGCAGAGGTACCGTTCCACTGAGAGCATCTTTTATCACACACCATCCCCGCGTATCTCCTGCGACGGTCACCCCTCAGCAATACTGTAAATCCTAAAAAAAGCAGGTTTGGGGTGGTGTGGGTTCCACACACACACACACACACACCCCCCTCCTTTCCCCTGCAAATGAGTAAATTAAAACCGGCCTCGCCTCCAGCTGGGAAGAGCCGGGAGGGATAGCTCAGGTGAAGTCCTCAGGAAAACCATTAAAAACTAAGGTTTCAGCTAAATTAAACCCCCCTCTAACTTCAAGCGTGAGAGTGCTCATAAAAAACCTTTGGGGAGGATATTAGCTATTGCTGTAAAGGAGCCCAATAAAAACCAAAACCAAAAAACACATAGTGAAATAAATTTAAAATACACCTGTGGGAACTCACTTTTAATTAAAAAATAAATTTAAAAAAAAAAAAGTATTATTACTTTACTGGAAACTCGCACTTGAGAATTTCCATATTTCAACAACTTATAAAAAAAGATTTATGTTTGTACTTGTTTAACATTCTAAAGATTACAATTAGGATTAAATTAGGATGTTCATACGTGGTTTTCTCTTTCAGATTAAAATTTTATTATTTATAAAGTGACCGGTAAGGAAACTAGTTTAGCACAGTCACTACAATAACCGAAGCTTTAAAAGTTATGCTAGTTTGCAAACTGCGAATTTACCCGGATTTCTGGTCAAAGCATAAAAGCCAGCTGAGATTAACATGCCAATTTGTTATTTATTGCGCAAGACCGATTGCCACTCGGCCCCTCCTAATAACCAGATTTCCAGATAAAACAGACAGTTATCAGGTACGGAAGGGAAGCTCTCCTCTCTCAAGTGGTTTGTTTTCCGTTTGCAGATATTGATACAAAAATATGTATTAGGTATTTTTAAAGGAATGGCAGAGAAAAAATGAGGATAAAAGTGCTAGAATAAAACGCCCTCATTAGTCGTACTACTCTTTGTGCTGTATTTACAGAAATGTCGTAAAATTGCTTTTAAAACCGCTGTTTTCTATATATTTTAACTTTAATGCTCTCAAAAGATGTAATGCGCCTTGGCACAGCTTTCTCAGGAAAAACCCACCGAGATCGTGCAAAACGACGAGACGATGAAAACTAATAGAATAATTATTTGGATGACGAAACAAAGGATTTCACCGAACCAAAGAGAAACCCCAACTTCCGACCGCACGACGCGAAGGTTTCACGATAAACCACTGAAAACCGTGCCCGGTGCGGCCGGCCGGCATCCGTAACCCTCCTTACAAAGAGCCGTCGGGGGTACTCTGTACGGCGTGGGGGAAAGCCCTGAGTGCTGACCGGCTCCGGCGCTGCCGCGCGAGCCGCCCCGGTGCCCTGGCAGCAGCTGGGGCCCAGCGGTTGGCAGCTGGGCTCAGCCCCGCCAGCTTCTGCCACCGGTACCCGAGCTCAGAGACCTCCCGTCAAAATGAAGACGTTTGCCCTGCATCCCGGGCTGAGACCCGTGGAAATGTGGCATAAATCCTCTCCGCGCATCTCTCTCAACGGGCGAATCCATAAATCGGCTGGAGCCCCACACCGAAGCGTAGCGGCACGTGGACGGGATGCTCGCCCCGCGCGGGTACGCGCCGCCCGCGCCCGTTGAGAAAATCCCCGTGAGCAACACCCGCTCGTCCCCATCGTGCAATTAAGCGTTTCCAAGCGGGGCCAAGCGCCGAGGGTTTTGAACTCTCCTTACCTTGTCCTCAGCCCTCAGCGCCCAGCGCGCCCGGGAGCGGGCTCGCTTCTATCTGCCTGCAACCGAACAAAGGCGCCGCGATCGCAAGCAAGGAGCAGCCGAGCGGTACTTACTGAAGATGGCAAACCTGGAGGAACTTTTCGAACTTTCTTTGTTTGTACTTCTGAAAAAAAGACAAAACGGTGTCTTCGTAAGACAGGCGCTTTTTTTTTTTTTTTTTTTTTTTCTTTTTTTTTTTTTTTACCGTCGCCGCGATTTTAGCTGCTAATCGCCCTGCCCGCCGGCTCACGCCAGCCTTGAAGCAGTTTTGGGAGCACCGAGTGGATGCCACTGCTCTCCAGCCCGACACTAACAGGCTGGAAAATTGTTCATATTTTGATCTGGAGCGTTTGGGCCTTTTTTTTTACCTTACGCAGATTCGCTTTGAAAAAAGGGGTTTTTTTTTAAAGCCCCTTGGACGCTCGACAAAGAGGAGCGATCAGCAAACGGGAAATAAACCCCTCCGAGAGTCCCGGCGGCGTACGCTCGGCCACTTATTGTATTTATTTCAAAGTATCGCTAAACAGGACGAAACTCCAATTATTTGTAAAGGTTGAAGACAAAGTCACTCACCCATAGAGGTGCTGTGGAGAGGCCTCCGCCGGGGGTTATTGCTAGAATACTGATAGTACTGGGAGCCAGGCTTAGTGGGGGAGAGCGCTCCTGGGTTGCCAATATCCATGTCACCTCCAAGGAGACTTTGCTAAAAGATTAAAAATATATACGTGTGTGCGCGTGCATGTAAAATCCGACTTTCCTCATCATTAGCTATTTCTCATTCCTAAAAATAACACAGCAAAGCAACCTTCACGAGCAACCGAAACGCGGAAAGAAGAACCTGCCAAAATTTTAAAGGAGACATTACGAAAATCTCCAGTGGAGCATCTTTTCCTTCACGAGGAAAACACAAAGTAATTAATTTCAAATACGATTATTTACATTTAAAGGAGACTTATCGCCTACTTATTCAAATGCAATCAGTGTTTTAAAAAACTTTTGAGCTCTGTTAATATATCCGAAGGCAATTTAGTTTCTTCACTGCAACCAAGATAGCGAAGTGCACGGATTTAACAATAATAAAACTTAAAAAACCCCCAAATCCTGCTGTCGACAGAGCGGGTTGGTTCGGTGTGCGTGAAACAGCCTCATTGTTTAGCCCCGTGCAAGGAAAAATTCATAGCGGTGAATCAAATCCATCAGCTCTCGCAGCATAAAAATCTGTACAGCAGGCTGCGCATAAGATGCGATTCAAACGTGAAAATAAAATTCTACGTTATTAATTTTTTTTTTGCAATGCTATGAGAAAATATAAAAGCACCTCAGAACCCCCAAAACAATTAACGCTATTGTATAGCGGCAGCATAGCAGCAGCAAAGGACTTTCAGTATATCCATTTTATGCCCGTACCATTAACTAACAAGATGCGTCCCAGTAAACGCCACATTTTCCCAGCTACGAAAGGACTACGGTTCCCGTGAAACGGCAGAAAACATTATCTGACCCACGCTGTAAGAAACAGTCTAAATCTTTAAGAGACTACGACAGAAGAACAATTTCCTGAGTAATGTTCTATTTGCTATAAACTACGTTGAAACTTACCCATAATATATAAATCCCCTGATTATACTCTGCATTGAACACATTGTTCTTTTAATTATTCTGATACGCAATAAAACAGGTGTAGATACTACCATTTATATTAAGAACAAATTTACCGTTTAATAAAGAAATTTTAAAATTAAGTACCAAAAATCTAACTTTATCGTTACTTGTAATCAACTTTTACTGACTGAACTAATTACTGTACTTGATAAAGTACAGAATGTGTTTTCCCTAATCTAAATTCTAATCACCATGTCACTCACAACAGACTTAGTAATGCTTCACTAACACACTATTCACATGCAAAATACTCTAAATAGGCCAATTATGACTCTGCCCCTGTTCCCTGGTTAACCCGCTGAGAACTGAAAAATTTCACAAGGCAGTCACCAACTAAAACAAAGGCTCCTTGTTTTAAATTAAGACAGTCTTTTTGATTCCTAAATAGCTCAACAAAGTGGCATGTCTTCTGCTGAAAGCAGTTGGTCAAATATGACCCATGAGCTGGAAAATCAGAAATTAAAACATCCTTACTCCTTGACTATACGTCTAAAAACATTTCAGGATAACTTTTGATTCGAGAAAACTATATTCCTCCTTTTTCCCAGCGAGGCTCAAGCAGAATCGCTGCGGAGGAGGGATGGACAACCGGGGCTGAACCCCCATCTCGGTGCGCAGCCCGGCATCCGCCTTGGCAGCCCGCTCCGAGAGGCAAAGCTATAAAAATGCCAGTCAGAAGGCACTTTTTGCTAATATCTTTACGTTCAGCTAATGTCTAATATACACCTGCAATGACTATGCTCCTTTTAATAAACAACACCTGCACCGGCAAAAATGGTTGCGAGTCTATTGCATAATGGCAGAGGAATATATGCGCAAACTCTCGGGGAAAAAAGGGTCATCGATTCATTGTGAATATCCGCTCCAAATAAACGGAATTTTATTGCTTGTCTCGGGGCATTGCAGAACGAAACAGTGCTAACCGCAGAAATTCTCTTCAGTCATATATTTTTATCACGTATACGTTTTAACATAAAGACAGACCTGCTAAATCTGTGCCTGGTTTATCCATATGTCGGGGAGTCTGAAAGACTTAGAGCCATCAGCTGTAGAAATTCCTATACCCAGCCGACTAGATTCCATTTGACTTAAAAAAAACCCAACCCAACCCCAACAAACGTATATAAGACAGCGTTTGCAAACGATTTGAGATTAAACAAGATTCACTTTAGGAGCATAAAACATACACATACCCTATGTTGTTTTTGTTTTTTCATCCAAACATTTTTCTCTATAAAAAGATGCAGAGGTTTCTACAGGAAAAAAATCCCAAACTTGTGTTATTAAACGAGAAGGAAACGCATGCATCAGTCTTCAAGGTTGCAACGCCTTTTGTTCCGCTCCCGACCCAACCCTTCTCTTGGCCACCAGTTGCACGTTCTGGCGCCCGCTCCTTCCTCTTGACCCACCAGGTCTGGGGCGGGGGGACGCCGGACACCCCGTGCCCCAGGCTGTACGCCCCGGGGGGTGCCGGGTCCCAACCTCAGGGACTCGCTGGTCCTACTGGGGCACCCCCCGACCCCAACCTTGCGCGCAAAGGGCGCTCCTTGCTCATGCCACCCGTCTCACCATCAGCAAATTCAATCCCAGCGCTATGTTCTAAACAGCTTTTTCTCCAACAAAGATTATTTTTTTCTTTTTTTTTTTTTTCTTTTTTTTTTGGGAAAAACGGAGCTCAAAGATTTTCACCGCAACTGTCACAGACTCATTTCTTCACTCTCGAATAGAAAAAAAAAACCAAACCAAACCTAACACCACAAATAACCCAAAGCAGAGAAAAGCCCCTTCCTTTGTCTGCTACGGGACAGGGACCTCCTGACCAAGTAGAAAAGAAGTGGGTCTGTGCGTTAAGGGGGACCTCACCGAGCACTCCGGGGAGGAAAGCTAAAATAAAAACATATATGTAGTTATTCCGAGCTGCTTGTAAAGGAACAATGAGCGTTTATTACTGTTCAGCCTACGTGTCACACTGCTAATGGCCTGCAACAAAGAGAGAGAGAAAACGTTTACAAACCCCAATGCCATGGATTACACAGCCTTCCCGGCTCTCCTCCGCTCAAATCGCGTCTCGGAAAGGCAATGAATGATTAGGCATCAAAGTTAATATTTACCCCTAAGAACTGCTGAGCTTAGAAGCCAAGTGTGACGTTTGGTAAAGGTTTGTGGTAGCCGGGGCTCACGTGCGGGTCCGCGCGGCGGGAGCGGGTTCTCTCCGCCGGCGGCGGGACACGGGACGCCGCAGACCTTTCGGCTCATCCCTCTGCATCCTGCAGCATCTTCTTGAGTTACAGCATCTACCGCGCCCGCAGCCCCACGCAGCCTCCCGCTTAGTCGTTTCGTAAGAAGCCAAGCTAATAATATATAGAATTTGCCACTCGAATGGTGAGTTTGAGCTAAAAACGAGCACGGAAGGGGAGGGAGGGGGGAAGCAACACAGCAAAATCCATTTTCAGGTGGAGCCATGCAGCTGTAGGCTTTATCAATTGCAACGTTTCGGTTTTTCCCGTCGCTACACGCAATCCTGCCGTCTTTCCAGCAACGCGTAAAAGAAGTCAGCGACTAGCGACTCCTGCCTCCGAAATTTGAAGAAGGAGACAAAGAATTAACGCCGGGTCGGGAGAAAATGCGCGCGCACGAGGAGAAAGTCATGTGCGGATGGAGTTGATATTCCCCCCCCCCCGGGAAAAAAAACAAATGTTTCTATTGCAAACCTGAAGTTTTGCTTTTCAAATGAAAATCGGGCGAATTTCGCTTAAATATTTGTTTCAGGCCTAATAGGTAGGAAATATATTTACCAAAAGATATTTTATTTTCCCTTTATCACGGAAAAAGGTGAGATTAGAGTATGACAGAGCGCTGCATTTTACTAATAGAACGTTAATTCAGATTAAAGGAAAACGGCCTTAAAGCCTCTAATCCAAAAGCCTCTGAAAAGACTGAGCAGGGAAAAAAATACCTCAGAAAAGGCCTTTTTTTTCTTTTTTGCTGACAACCTGGATATTTTTCATTTTTCTTTTGACATCTTCTCGCTACGCCGTGATCCGCTATCAAACACAACATCACGGGGATGTTGCAAGCAAGAGAAAAACCGGGCTTAGATGAAAACAGATTAAGCTCCTTTCCTGAACGATTGCCAAACGTTTGGGGGTCGCGTTGACGTTGGAGCGTTCCGGGGCGCACAGCTGCAGTCCTGCGCGCCGCTCCCAACCTGCGTGACGTATAGCGCCGGCGGGACATACGTTCCCTGCGCCGAAGGCCTCGGCGAAGCATCGCCCAACCACGATGGGAGGCAAAGCGCCGCGTCGCACCCCGGTTCCTCCCAGCCCTCTCCTGCCCGGGGCGGCGCGGAGGCCGGAGCGGCATCGCACCCGGGGTCCCCATGCCATGCGGAGCGGGGACATCCATCCACCCTGCGGATGGCACGCGCGCGGCGGGCTCCCGGCAAACCCATCGGCGTTCGCGCACCCAGAGGCGCTGCGGGCCAGCCGGGTACGAAACCGGTACGTATTTCCTACAACTTTATCAGCTCGCTTGCCCGATAAAGGATGTAAAATGGTGTAAAATGTGACATTTATCATTTTAAAAGCGAGTCCTTCTTTGCAATAAATTTCATTGTATGATGAGAATTCACGCACTTTACCTAACAACCAAAGTCCCGCTATTTTTCGCAATGTTGCTCCAGTTCTTAAATTAAAATTCTTTACTCTTTCAAAGATCAAAGCTCGTTTGCTCGCTTTATTTGCGTTTAGGCCTTCCGGGCTCTCCCTGCGAGCGCCACAGCTCGGCATTGTTCCCTCTGTTCCAACACCGACGTCTCCGTGGACCGGGAATGTCGGTCAGGGCGGCAGCGGTCCCGCAGCCCCCGCGCCACCCAGTCGGGTACCCACCCATCCCGGGAATGCCAGGCAACCCAATCATGGGGTTTTTCCAGAAAAAAAAAGAGCAGAAAGGTATACCCTGACCTTCCTCAACACTGAAAACTGACCGTGTGCTGTGTGTGTCCCCAACCCAGCGATTTGGGATGCTGGACTCAAAGCGCCGGCTCCGGCGCTCTCGGCAGTGACCGACGTGGCTCCTGCCAAATCCCTGCTCTCCTCCTCCTGCTCTTCTTCCATCTCCATTTGACCGTTCAACAGCGATTCCGTGGCAAATTTGCAAACAAAGCAACTCAAATTTGTTGAAATCGCATCTAATTTACACCGAAACAGATGAATAGGAGGTAATTTTCAGATATTTTTTTTTTAAATACAACAAATTTCGACCTGCAACCGTCCTGTTTTCCTCTCCTTTAGTAAAATCACAGGATTATATCTCGTCATCCAGATTTCAGCTGCTCTTACATGCTTTATCCTCAGTTTATGAATTTTCACTTAACTCAAGTTAACTAAGTCATGCCGCATCCACATCTGAATCATTTCTTGGTTATTTCCTTCTGTGATTTCAATCCTCTGTTTTTAATCAAATTATGAAACTAAATTTCCACTTATCATGTGACTATCAGGGCATCTGTTCATAATCTGTCCAATTCCTACAAATACTCCTTTCTTTGGCTTTTGGAAATTTGGCAGCTCTCTGGAAAATCTTCTGTGTGTCATTTACGTCCAGTATTTCTCTCTAATGCCAAGTGTAAATTGCAACCCATTGATGGCAAACACAGAGAAACAATTTCCCTGGGTTTCGCCGAGTGTGTTTTCAAGCTAAGGTACCGGTTTCCTTTTTCACTGAACCAACCATAATTCTTAAAAGTATTTGCAGAGAAATTTTGACTTTTAGAGAACAAAGGAACTTCGCTCACAGAGATTTAATTTTTCACAGAGATTTGGGCTTTTCTTCAAGAACACTCACGTGTATGAAGCGAGGGAAATTTTAAGATGTTGGTTTTATTTTCTCTATCTGCTGGCAAATAACCTTTTGTTTCATTTCTTCTGCCTTCTAGGGCAGCACCTTCAGATAGCTGTGCGCAGCGTTCAGCAGTTTTCTTTTGACTTTGACCTTTTCCATTAAAAACTGCTTGCAGGTATTATCAAATAACTTCTCATGTTCAACCAACCCTTGTGCATTAATGTCATCGGTATTAGTTCTCTAAGTTTTTTTAATTTTTCCACTATCTCTTCCTCCGCATAATTTAAAATTGCTCTTTAAGTTTAAACCTTTCTGGAGTCATTTTTTTCCCCAGTTGTGCTTTTTGAGCCCCGACTACAATATCAGCACAACAACAGCAACTTTCAAAGTTCATTTACTGCTTTCGGCAGCGTTTCACGGCCATAGAGCGCTCTTAAACGTGGCCGAGGCTCAAGCACCTCTGGCCAGCGAGGATTTCAATTTTCTTCCTGCGCTCGTTTTCCTCACCTATTTCAGTTGAGCAGGAGCAAAACTCATTTGTAACTTCTTCCCTAATTTTTCCCCCATTTCCTCCCGGTGTTTGCTCGCTCCTTCCCATCCCTTCATTCACCATTAGGCATGATGACTCAGATTATTATACTGCTGCTTGATTATCGCTAAAGGTTAGTTACTTGTTTGCATTAACGATCCCCATCTTTCACATTTACAGTGCACGATTTCACCATCAATTGCACAGTCTTTGCTGTTGTTCTAAAGCTTTACTATAATGAAAATATTTCACTTCCCAGTATGTGGGAAACACGGGTAAAAAGCGCCTCGACTGAACAAGCACGAGGCACAAAAATTTCGCAGGGAAGAAGGGACTTTCTCCTCCACTAAGGAGTTTTGTAAAATACAGTCTTTGCTCAAATTCTGATTTTCTGCTGTACAGTTTGCACTCGCATCCTTGGGGCGGGAATGACCTCCTTTACTTGAAAATCCCAGTGCTTCCGCTGCTGCAAACATCCGCACACGCTGGCGATACACACGCTCGTATTTGAGGTGCGACGTATACGTAGGGGCGTACACGCACCCGAACGCACGCACGCATGTGTGAAATGGGGTGTCCCTACAACTCCCGGAGTTTTTGGGATGCTCGTTTCCTGCCGCTCCCCGGCAAAGCGCCGTCGGCTCCTTTGTGTGCGCTGGGAGGCAGCCGTGAGGACGTTCCCTCTGCTTTGTGATTAATCTTTCAGAATATAGCTTTCATTTACGCGCTGAAACGGAGCCAGCTGATTATAGCGTTTAAAAACACACGCTTCAACACAGGTAATACTCCTAGAAATACGTCCCGGTGAGGAACAAATAGGAAAAAGGGAAAATCCTCATGGTGACTGGGAAAGGGGGATGGGGTGGGGAATGTGCCATCGCGGTCACCCTCCCAAGGCCTTAAAAACCCCGTAAAAACTAACAAAGCTGCTGGATTTTTTACTGCCCGGAACGGCTGGTATTTGGGGAGGGCGGCTGGGGAAGAGGGGACCGAGCGATCGAAGGGACTCTGGTCAAAGCCCAGTGGTTTATGGTTAGAAAGTTCTCCTGTGCCCACCAAAAGAGTTGGGTTTGGGGGTTTTAGTGGGTTTTGCAACGCGGTGCTATCGCAGATGGCCGAGGCGCGATGCGGTACCAGCTCCAATATTTGGGGTGGCCGAAGCTGCTCTGCGCGGCTCCCAGCGAGGATTATCTCCACGCCGGGCTCCAACCGCTTCACCCTGCTCCGGGGATGCTCCGGGCACCCGGGAAACCGGGATCACCCCCAGCTGCAGCACCTACAGCCCCGCTCTGCGAGGGGAAATAACCCGGGACTGCTGTGGGGTTCACAAAATTCACCCCGGAATGAGCTGCAGTCAGTCGAACATCGTGACAATCCAGTGCCTTGGACCTTGACAGCGCTCCCACGTCTTTGCACACCGTAATACCGCGCGATAACGTTTAAAAGACTTCGCAATCAAGAAAAGGAAGCAAGCTCCGAGCAACTGTCATCGTTCACTTGGTACAAAAGCACGGAGCCGGTTTGGCTGAACGTGAATACTATCGGAAGCGCGCTGGTAGGGTCGTTTTCCAGGACAGAAGATCCGGTACGGAATTAAACAGCCCTCAGTTTAGCCCAGGATAAATCCTCTGAAGTCAGCGGGGGCCTCCTGGGTGTTAACGAGGGAAGAATTTGGCCCACGGACAGCGGCTGGATTTTCGGGGATTGCTGGATATAGCGAAGCGTTGCCTGCGGTATTTTTGCAGAGCGCCCCAGCGCCGCTAGAAACCGCCTCGCCGCATCATCAGAGGGTTCAGCTCATCTACAGCATCTTTCAAATTTATCGCAAAATCCCTCCATGCCTATTCCACTCAAACCCGCAAGGCTAAATACATACGGTAAGATGCTCCAGGTATGAAAAAAAGGGCACAATATCAGAATATTAATGCATGGTAAAAGAAAAGCACCATAAAAACTTACGTAAGGTTGGATAATAATCAGATAAAGCCGGTATTTGTCGGTGTATATATATATATATATATAGGAACTGCTCACTAAATTATGAAACACATGTCCTGGTATCGCTGTTTTTCACAGTACCTCCCAGTACACAAATATCTGTATTTCTATGCAACGCAAAAAAAGAATGTAAAATACTCAAAAGTCCCCCCCCCCCCCCATTTCCTTTTTTCCAACATCTCCAATCCTATACCATCTGGTAGGTATCAGCATTGCGGTCACTTATGGGGGGGGAGATGGATAGGAGACAGTGAGGATTAATGACATGCAGAAATGAACGCTGCGCGCAGAACCGCATTTTTGCACTCTTTTTCCCTGAGAAAAATTCCGAAGACGGGCTGGCAAGAGCCGCTGCGCCGGGCTCTGCTTCTTTTCAGTTCAAGTAAGCACTTCAACATGATTCACTGAGGATGTCCTACCACTACTTGCTTCCAAATGTTCCTCTCTGGCAAATTATTACAAACCCTAAAAAAAGCCCCGCTAACCTTACAAGTCAATTAGCATCACTCTTCCCTGTGTAAGCATTCGACTACAAACAGCTTACAAGAAAAATCCTGGCTCGGGTTGGCTCAGACGGGGTAAAATATCCTGACATGCCTCAGTCTTAAAAAGGTGTTTCGTGGCTGAATTCCCATTTTTAATGATATAATTATTGGTTTCCCTTTGAATACGAGAACACAGGAAAGGCTTAGAGAAGTTCAAATGCATAGGAAACAGCATTTTTTTTTTTTCCTGAAATTATGTCAGTAATATTTTTAACCAAAGAAAAGTTACCGTAAAAACATCTGAGAGACCAAAGAAACTTCCTGTCCAACAAAATAACAAAACCCATGCTAAAGACTTTAAGTGCCTCAGAGGATGTTTTATTTTTTTAAAAAAAAACTTCTTACTATTCATCAGCCTGAAAGATAAACAACAGCCTCCCCCCTTTTTGATGGGGAAGCGAGATTTTGGAGGGGGGGAACGAAAAAAATATCATTATCCTTAGACTACAAGCCATTTATTCACGTGTCCTCAAACGCTCTCGCATCACAGCGGGCCGACGGCAGCGGGGGTCCGCGGCGCGCGGGTTGGGAGAGGACGCGGCGTTAGTCAAAGCTCACCCGTTGACGCGAAAGAGCGCGCGCCTGCTCTGGGGGATGGAGCGGAGAAGTGAAACCTCGGCCGCTCGTTGCAAAGGAAGCGGAGGGAAGAAGTGGGACTCGAAGCTAACGGTACGGTACGCAAGAACGGGCGACCCCATCGCCCGCAGCCCTGCCGGCTCCTCGTGCCACGGGGACAGCCCTCCCCGGGGGAACGCAAACCCCGGAGGAGGGACGGACGGACGCCCGCTCCAGTGCCACAACTGCAAAAAGCAGATTCTCTCCAGAAGACGGGCAATGACCTTCCGTAGGACCTAAGAAAATGAATAGATAGGAATGATGCAAAGACACGACACTGGTGTGTGTTGCCACCATTTGGTCGGGAGAGAACTACTGAAAATTTAAACTCGAGCAGTTTGGGTATCAAAATCGTGTTTCATGTTACAGGAGCCTTATGTTTTCAGTGTTATAAAGTCACATTTATTTTTTACAGAATCATGTTATGCAAATACGCCCAAACCCAACTAATGACCCTCGTGGTATTTAAAATAGGAACTGTCTTTTTTATCCTCTATTTTATATTTCCCTCTGCTACTCGCAATCTTTTTCCACGCAGCTTAAGTACACGCTCTTCAGTGGAAACCGATAGATTCTACCACAGCGTATATCTGGGGCCGGGTAAAGCGCAGAGGCACATTCCTTTCAAGTCAAGTCTGCAAAGCTTAGGTCACCTTGCACTTAAGACAGGACAAAAAATTACAGTCACCCTACAACAAAATTGGCAAATTCAGCTGCTATGAGAAATTGGAGCGGGGGGGGGAGGGGGGGGAAAAGCACCTTTTTATGCTGACGCAGGTAAAAATATAACAAGCTGGTATTTCAGCGGAGCTACTCCAGTTAGGTCGGCACTGCAGGAGGAACAAACCAACGCTTTTAAGTAAAAGCGAAGACTGCACGTGTTCAATGAAAAGCCAAAGCAGAAAACGCTGCGGTCGCATCCCTGCTGCCACAGCGTGTGCCAGCCGGCCGCGGAGCATCCCTGGCCGCAGAGCATCCCTGGCCGCGGAGCATCCCTGGCCGTGGCGCCGCC
>NW_009647747.1:269762-274004 GCF_000708025.1 Charadrius vociferus
TCGTCGCAGATCACCGCTGCCCGCGGAGCAGCCCTGGTCGTGGAGCATCCCTGGCCGTGGAGCATCCCTGGTCGCGGAGCATCCCTGGCCGCGGAGCATCCCTGGTCGCAGAGCATCCCTGGCCGCGGAGCATCCCTGGTCATGGAGCATCCCTGGCCGCGGAGCATCCCTGGCCGCGGAGCATCCCTGGCCGCCCCGGTTTCCTTGCCTGGCGCATTAAGATCCCCGGGTGGGTGCTTCACCCCTGCCAGGTGCTGCCCACGCTCAACACCTCCACGTTTCTGGTCCAGGTCTCCCTTCGGGATCGTCTCCGTAGCACGCAGCGCCCACCCAACGCCTGCCCGTGCCCGCACTCCCCGGTACCGCAGCACTTCCCCGTGCTTGCCGGGAGCACACCTGGCCTTTCTTACTACCGGGAGATGTATCACAGGTATAGTAACCCAAATATTCCAACGCATGAAGGAGAAGAGTCAGCAACATTTTGTCCTTACGGTACCATTTTCATCAGTTCATGTCATCTCTATTAGATAAATTAAAGCAGATGTAGCTAAACCTGCCCAAATTCAGGGAGGAGCAACGTGCCTGTGAAGAGGCACGTGCGTTTAATCCCAAGGATACGGTGCTTGACTGGGTCCGACGGCTGTTTGTCCCGGCTCGGCTCGCCCGCGGGCTCCCACCGAGGTGGGCTCCAGGCGCTGGGGAAGAGCAGACCCTCTACGCACCCCGCTCGCCCTCCATGTGGGGCGTCCCCCCCTCTTTTTTCACACGGCAAAGGGAGGAGAAGCTCTGCCATCGTGGGGCAAGGTTTCATCTCGCCTGCGCCACAGGGAGAAGCTGTGCTCCCGCTGCGCCCTGCTGCCGGTCTCAGGGAAACCCGCGCGAGCCACCCAGTGCCCGGCGGGTCGGTGCCCATCTAAAATAAATCGGTACGGGACCGCGGGGGGACGTGCCTCCCTCTGGGTCTCCTCTCATGGCTCCGCTACACTGTCCGTTGCTCCGAATTGCGCTCACGGCACAAACGCCAAGATACAGCAACGCTTTCGTAGGCAAAAGACGCAGGAGTAGAGCTGCGCAGGGATGGTACCACCACTTCAGCCTAATACTAGGGATAAAAGTGGTCACAAATTGTGGAATTAGTTTCTCTGAAAGAAATAATTTATTTAAAGAAATAAATCAAAGGCACTGTGCTGAATTACTCGACAGAGAAGAAACGCCGGGCTGAAAAGCAGCACAGAGGAGAGCAAAGTTTCAGAGACACTGCTTTGTTCTTCATTTTCCTTAACGCCCTATGGCAATACATACAACGTATCTCAGAGCAATTTAATTGATAAAGGAATGAAGCAGAAGAAAGCAAAGAGCCAGAAGTTACTCGGCAAAATTTATAAAACCAGATAACTTCAGAATAAGACTAGCAACTGGAAAACTAAGTGGTACTGGGACAGCATCCTTGGTCTCCTATATCCAGACGCGGCAGCAAGAGTACGTGAGGAGGGAGCTTCAGTCGTCCTCGTTGGGCTCCTGAAAAATATGCAGCAAAAGGTGTCTTCCTATTGTACATTCGCAATTCCAAAAACTGCCTGTGCTGCTCTACACGTGTACAATCACGTCAAATCTTTCGTTACGATATCAGGATGTGCCATGTGCCCGTAAAATATGACAAGCGGTGGAAATTTCCATATGTGACTCCAGTTATCTCGTGCCCGGGGATGGAGGAGGAGATCGCTGCTACAGAACTCTGCCGACGGTGCCAGAAGAGCAGAGCGGTGACTTGCACTAACGGCAAATGTAGTTTCTCGCAAGTCTTCCAAAGCTGGGCGAGGAATCAATCATTTCGCAAAGCCTGTCCAAGACTGGTCATCATGGAATAAAACTTCTAAAAATGATTGATTTCAAATGGAAATACATATTGAAAAGAAAAGCGTGAGGATTCATGGAAAATTATCGCTCTTTCACGCCCCCGAGGTTAAAAAAGGGGGAGCAGTGAAGCAGGATGCAAGGACTCAGTAGTGTTTAGGACAGCAGTCATTGAAAGGGCATTAGAAACAGGCGGAGGAGCTCTGTTCCCAACAAGACGTAGGCAGAGGGCAAGACATGGGCAACTCTTCTTGATGATGCAAGATGGCCTCACGAAACCTTCCTCTGAGGTCCTTAAAATTTTACTTTTCAGGACCAAAGCGGCAAACAGGATTTTCAAACTGTGGAAACCACCTATTTCGTATCTTCTTGTTCACAACAGATAGATTGAAGACTACGTCGGTGAGCTGCAGTAGCCCATCACTCCTTCCACGGCATGGGGAAGACGCGACAGTAAGGTGCCATAAAGCAGTGGGCGGCTTCTCGCTGATTTTCTCTGTAGATGGCTATAATATTCCCGGCAGTTAATTGCCATTTTTTTGCATTACATGAAATAATAAGAATATAACTCTCTCCAGAACCTGGATTTGTCACAGCACCTTGTTATCCAATGTAAAGGTAAGACTGTATATTATAGCGTATGTAAAAAAAGAGACAGAGAAATACCCAAGTGAGTTATATTTCAGTGATACGGTTGTTTTTTATTAGGGTTTATATGCATTTTTTTCCCCAGACACTTTTGAAAGACAAGGATGTGGGAAATATCCATAATTCTAACTGTAGCATAGCCTATATCTTTACTAAAAAACCCGCATTTTCTCCTGACAGTCGACGAGGATCCATTTTCAAAGAAAGAAAATAGCTAAAAAAAAAAAGAAAAAAAAAGACAGACCTATAAACAGGCAGACAGATGGCTATATTCTGTCATTAACTTCAAAACGAAATAAAAATATTAACTTCTCCATTGTTGCTAAACATACTGCAGCGAGACTGGAATGCCTGGCAGCCACGCACCTCATCTGCCGCAAAGGCATAAAGCAATACCTGGCTCCTGTGTTATTATTATTTATTATTTGTTAAACACCAACAATGTGTTTGGCACTTTTCAAAGCCGGAGGAGAGGGAGGAGGTGGGGGGGAACCGCTTTAAAAATGCTGCTCCCAAGCTGAGAGCAAAAGCCAGAGGAGGACGGCTGCAGCGGGGAAGCCCAGGCTGCCACCGAAGGAAATTCCCAGTTGAGAGGCACTGGAGGGCTCCAGCCCTGCTCCTCCACCTGCGCGGGACGCATCCTGCCCTGACCCCCGGCCCCGACCACAGCAATCCCAACACCCGCCGCAGACTGCAGCAAAACACAAGTCGGTTATGGGGAGGGGGGGGGTGTCGGAAAAAGCTGTGAAAGGGGAACAATGAAAAGCAAACAAAACAGGAAAGGGGAAGCGAGAAAGACACACCGCAAGGCATCGCCGAGTCGGCGGTTGACGGCCCCCAGATGCGGAGTGCTAACTTAGGCACCGCTGCACCCCAAATGTGGGTTTCTGCTCCCGAGCGGAGGATGGAGGGGGATGACTCAGCTCACCCAGCGCCGGGAGCCGCTCACCCCTCAAGAAGAGGGCACCACCAGCCACCTCCACCGCCCCCGGGCAGCCGCGGCTCCCGGGCTCTGGGCGCTCCGCTGGGAACAGCTACCCCACACTCAAGGGAGCCCTTCGGAGAGCTGGGCAGGCACCTCGTGGCCACGGGCAACCGAGGTGGGACTTCGGGACCCAAATCCTGACCCAGCCGGAACGCACTGCGCTCCCTTGCCCCACAGGAATATCTTCACGCTGAAAACAAGCTGGAAAAGCGCCTTCTGATGGGCGAAGAGAAAGAGTTAGAAAAGAAGTAGGGAATGCTCCATGACAACTCTACAGCCATTTGATGTTGGTTCTGTGTTTGAGGTAGCAGTGGGTTTTCTTTTTTTAGGCAGGCTGAGAGCAGAACTTAGTCATTGTTTTTAATTATTCTATACAGAAATAGCCGGTAGGATTCATATCCTCATACACTCCCTGAAATCTCTACTCGTCAAAAGTAATTGCTCCTTTTTTTAAGCCAAGCAGCCAAGGAATACATCACCCAACAACAGAAGCACGGCTAGAGTGTCTTCCTCCGAAGAAGGAATGTCACTAAGGGCAGCGGCGATGCCCGGCTGGACCGCTGGCCAAGGCTGGCACTGGACACGGGGGGAGGAACGCCGCCGTACGCTAACACGGCCTTTCAAGTGGGATGTAAACATATTTCTGGTCTTCTCCAGTTTACTGGAATGTGAAAGCTCTTAAAAATATACAGATCGTGGGCTTGTGTTTATCTGGCCCTTCCCAGGGAGCATGCAGCAAAAAAGGTGAAGAAATT
>NW_009647747.1:274019-277728 GCF_000708025.1 Charadrius vociferus
AGGAATGAGCTGCTGCCGAAATGTACGGCACTCGCTTCTTAAAACAGCCATTTCTCAGTCTATCCGTGTCCTGAGCTACTTACTCCTGTAGCTGAATGACCTAAAATAGAATTATTAGCCCGCGCAAAGTGTAAACAAAAGAGACGCACTGGATTTTGAAAGCCAGAGAGATTGGGACAACTCACAGATTGCTTCAATTGCAGCTAGAAACGAGAGAAATTTTATGACTTGTAGAAAGAAATTAATAGCTGTCTTAGAAAGTATAGATCCGGACTATACCTTATGCGCAGCCCGTGTTTTGAAAATAGTGATTATTTTAATAATTAGCGTTCTGTATCTATCTGTGCTTGTAAAGGATCGCGTTTCTCCATCTTGAGCTGTTCTGTACGTGAAGTTCCTGTCTGCAGCCGCATGGTAATTAAGTGTGATTAAAGATGCTATTCATTCCCCTGCAAAGCAGCAGGTAACCACATGGCAGAAGGGGGTGGTGGGAGAACGGAGGAACTTCTGGGCAGTAAAAAGGCTATTGGAAATGGTCCGTTGGAAATGAGCAACGCCACAGCGGACAGTGAACGCGGCAAAAGTGGCCGTGTGGGTTTGGGGCAACCGTGGGAGATCCTCGCGTTCAGAAACACGATGGTCACCTGGAGAAAATGGTATCTAAAATCACCTCTTTATTTCTGTGTGCACTGGACGATGCTGAGGGCGCGGTCATGGCCTGGACAGGCACGAGACAAGCTCGGAAAGCACCCCACCACCACTGAGAGCCAAACCCAACCTCAGCGAACCAACCAGGTGTGTCCGAGAGGAGCCAGAGCGGGAGAGAAGCTACGGAAGGCCGATGCCTCTTGGGAAGGGGTAACTCCACCACTGAAACGGTGGGAGAAACAGAGGGGAGGAACAGAAGACGACTCTCAAAAGACAACTGCTCCGAGGAGACAAGAAGACTATTCTGTCTGAGAGGTGTCAGGAATGAGGTCAACGCTGAAGCTTCCCCCAGAAAACCATTTCTTAGAGCTACCTGATGTTTACCACAATCCTTTGTAATACCTAAACAGATGAGTACGTGCTGTGTATGCGTGTTGTGTACGTGTGCTCACACACTGCACGCACGTCAGCTCCTCATCCTCTCCCCGTTTCGCCTAAAATTGCCAGGGAAAGCTGGAGGTTTACGGAACCCTCTGGAAGTCAGTGACCCAAAGCACTCGATACCTGAGGCTACAGGCACAGCCTGCGATACGGAAATTCCACTTAAACACAATAAAACACTTTTTTACTGTGAGGGTGGTCAAACACTGGAAAAGGTTGCCCGGAGAGGTTGTGGAGTCTCCATCTTTGGAGATATTCAAACCCGTCTGGACACGGTCCTGGGTTTCAGCTGCTCCTGTTTGAGCAGGAGTTGGACGAGGTGACCTCCAGAGATGCCAACCTCAATGATTCTGTGAGTAAAGCTCTAAAGCTATAGTGTCTTTAGTGAAAGGATATTCTTATCCTCATAATCATCATACTGATAAGAATTTCTGATAGTCCAGAAAGTGATATTTTTCTTCAGAACTTGCTTGACCTGTCACTACCTCAGCTGGGCTGAGCTGGACTGTCTAATGGGCCTAGAAGGCTCGTTACACGAATGATTCGGAAAGAACACGGTTTATTAATGCAGCCAGGGAAAGGAACGGGTAGTTCACCACCGAGACATGAACACGTCGTCTTTGGAGAAAGCAATGAATGGTTGATAAATGCCACTGTTCGCACCAAGTATGCAATGAAAACGGTTTCAGCTATTAATCCACCAGACCAATTTTTTGCTTTTTCGGGTTTATGCATTTATATTAGCAAAACCTGCCAAACCATACCTTACATGCCAAGGAGAGCATCCCCAGCTATCACCCTTGTATGCCGCGGCACTCAATAGTCAATTCTGAGTCCTGAAAATTGCCAGAATTAGTCAAAGCACAGCCTTTTTGCTGGAGGTGTTCCATCAAACACTGACCAGACCTGAACCAGTAACGCGCAGCACGGCGAGCCCACAACCTGCCACGGTACAACTGCGGGCGAGCATCATTCCCCTTTTTATCGCATTCACGATAGCACCGAAAGTCAGAGTGCAGCGACTGCGAAGGCAAACCGAGCTCCTATTAGCACTCAACCACAACATAAACCTATTATTGCACATTACAAATCGCAGTGTTATTCTGTTGCCAGGTTATAAGCTCCAGAAAGGTGCCCTTGGAATGCTCACTTCCAACAAAATAGCCCTCAGCTTAACATTTGATCCAAAGGGCTAAGAGAAAAGCACTCCTTTTACCACTAAATTGCAGTGTTGGGTTTTAGCATTTCTTCAATTATGATATGGACAATGAAACCGTGTCTTTCTGGATGCATGAGGAATTCTGCTAAATGAGCCATTCAGACATCTGAACTTAAGTCTGTTCCTTTAACACATTTGATTAACATGGAAATTTTATCTCTTATGTCATTATTTTAGTGCTGTAACATCAAAAACATTAGTCCGCAATGTGCCCGTGATCACAGGAGGATAGTTTATGGGTGCTGGAACTAATTTCTGGAGCAGGAACAATGATTCCACCTCCCAAAGTGGGATGCTCGAGAAGAAGCGACGACAGCGGTGAATCTTCTCCAACTCTAAATGACCACAGAAGTTACCAGGCGAAACTCTGCTTCCCAGCCCTACTGAACTCACGGGGATGTCTCCCATCGACCTCACGCTAGCTGGAATTTTATCCGTTCCCACTGACCGTTTGTCCTTGGGGCAGGAATGGGTACTGATGAAGTCAGGGCAAGCCAGATTCAGAGTTGACCCGCTCCATCTCCCTACCGCACGTGCAAGGTCACGCCTACACAAGAGGTTGGTACGGCTGTAACCACTGAGGAGGAATTTTGGACTCCAGGGGCAAGGAGCTCCTTCTCTTTGCATTTATTTTAGCCAAAGGCTATAGGTACCATACAGCAAAATTCCATTTTGTACGGTGTTTCCTGCGGAACGCGCAACTGTGGCTGGTAAGTAGCCATCGCCCAGTCAAGAAATCGGAGTGCTCAAATACTTAGAGGCAAATAAACAAAGCGCTGGAGCTTTTGTTAAGGGCATCGACACTGCACATCTAATCCCCCAAAAAAATGGATTAGCCATAGACTTCGTAGGAACCTAAATTCCTTGGTACGTGAGGTATCTTTTATCACTTTAGTCCAGCTTGAGTGTTTTTTACAGGGAGGGAGAAATTATTCGAGGTAAAGGAATCTTGCCATCAAAACGTGAGGAAACCTAGTTATTTGACTAAGCAAAAAAAAATACTAAGTAATTTGTAACAGAAGAATAAAATGAACTCGCCGTGTCTCCAGAGGTCTGCAATATGATCTTCAGAAAAGGTAGCTTGCCAATTTAATTGAGGTAGGAGTTATTTAATTTTTTTATATACAGGTATAGTTTTCAATAAAACTACATATGCCTATAATACCGCAATGGCAGATGTGTCTCGATTATTAGAGGTGGGCTCTGGGGAATATATACAATGGATCTTGAAATCCGTAAGCAGCTGTTTGGAAGGGAGGGCTGGAACATTGCAACACACACACATGTTCCTTAAGTGCAGTAATGTTTTGTTATTTTACTGCAGGTGTATTACAGAGATGAAATTTAATAACTTATTGTATACAATACCAATAAAACGGAAAGATTCGTTGCCCTGACGTT
>NW_009647747.1:277769-283773 GCF_000708025.1 Charadrius vociferus
CCACGCACACACACGCTCACACCCCACCCCGGTCCGCACCTTCCCTGCCTGCAGTCGCGACACCGCCTCTTTTATTGTTTGCTACGAAAAGGGGGGCCGCCCGTTAAAAAAAAAAAAAAAAGGAAAAAAGAAAGCAAAGCCCCAAAGTGCTCCGCAAGGTCTTGAAGAACGTGGTGTTGATCAAATTCAAGAGAGCCAAGAGCATTTAAATGCACGGGGCAGCGCTGGTGTGTCCGTCGGTGAGGTCTCCGAGAGGCGGGAAGCCCCTCTGTGATGCTACCGGAGTTATTTTTGTAATAGTTATTCTTTAGCGGCTTAAATCAGAAGCCTGATTTCAGAATATGCATTAGTCTCAATCTCATGTCAAATGAAGCACTGAAGAAGGACCTTTTAAAAGTACATATCAGATAAAAAGATAATCCCTCCTGCTTTTTTTGTTTGTTTTTTTTTTTTCTCCTTTCTGTCTTTGCCGGACTCCTCTTCGCGTAACTAGGGACGTTGGAACAATTCAATAATTCACAGCAGAAAAAGGAAGCCCCGGCACTTCCGGAAGAAAACAGAAAATGGGCAATAGCTATTTCTGTCCGTTCCCTTCTCAGCGTGAGAAGAGCAACGTTCCGCAGGGATTTCCAGCCTTCCCGCACACCCGGAGGGGCGGCCACGGGCAGTGAGTTCACTGAGTTAATCCCCGTGCACTTGCTGCAGAACCCGCTCGGGTCTTTCATTTCCATTAGTCTCAGTTTAAAGTTTTCCAGCAATATTTCTGTCACTTCTATACAAAATCGCTGTCAAAAAGGTGTGTCGTATCCCCCCTCCACTACGCTCACTGAGCCACAAACATTCCAAAATTCAAATCCAATGTTTTCCTTGCCTTCCTCCACGGGAAGCCTTCAGAGTGCTGCTGGAAGTGGGGGACAGAAAAGGATGGCACAGGCGGGGAGCGTGTCGGCCGCGCGGCCGTCTGTTCAAGGAGAAAAACCCCAATGACATCTCCAATCTACGACACGGAGTGGCTACAACGCCGCATGTATCTAATAAGAAAACCTCCAGAGAAAGCACCTTGGCTTTCCCAGCTGAACGGAGAGGGGGCCACAAGCCCCGACGTGCGCCAAAGGCTCCTCTCACCCATCACAGAAGGACAGGGGAGTAAGCAAAGATGGGAGATACAGGAGAGAGGATCCCCCACCGGGCAGGAGGAGAGCCGGCAGGAAAGAGCGGATCGTGTCTGTAAAGAGGCTGCGACATCCAACAAATATTTGGAGGCAGATCCGATGGGAGAACGTACAGGAAAACATCAGCAGCTACAAGAAGGCTGAACTCCGGTTGGGTCTGCGTGAGCTTTTGAGTTTCTAGAAGGCAGAAGTGGCATCGTCACTCGCCGTGGCAGCCTGCCGTGCCCTGCATCAGGAACCTCTTGGAAAGCCACAGCACCGCTTCCAGAGGGACGGGGTGGGCTGGAGGGCTCCGAGTGAGAGAAGGGTGCACAGGCAAGCAAGGAGAAAGAGAGGAGTCGGGAAAAAGCATTGAAAGGGAGACAGAGAAGAGGCAAGAGAAATGATACACATCGCGTTACGGCGCAGAGATGCTCCCTGCAGAAACACTGTCCTGCCAGTCGCATCCCTTTGACTTCCCAGGATCTCGGAGCCTACTCCTTTCTGATCCGGATTCCTTCGATAAATTGCTACCGATACGGTCCCTCAGGAAACCCTGGAAAGCCCTCGGATGCCTACAGCATCGTAAATGCACGAAGGAGCCATTTTGTTGCAGCCTCTAACGCTGCTTGTTTGAACTGAAGCTGCAATAAACCCAACGCGAAACATCACGCCTGTGTGATGCCGGGGCTGGCCTTGCTCTCTACCGTGCTATCTTGAATCACGCTGAAGGCTAGCAGATATGATCTCAGTCTGGATAAAGTTTATTATATTTTGGTAGCAGTTGCGTTTTATTTAAAAAAAAAAAAAAAGGAAAAAAGAGAAAAAAAAAAAAAGCTGGCTGAGGTTGTCCAACTCCACCAGCTTCTACCTTAACACTTCATTCCAGAGGCGGCTTTGAACAGTGGGATGGTTCCAACTGGCCTCCGAGAGTACTTCTTGAACATCGAGTAAATCAGCACATCCAAAACCAACATTTAGACTCAATTTCTAAAAGACTTAGTAGTAAAACCAAGTCATCTTAGGATTTGGGGATTTTGCTTTAAGTTAAAACACCTTAAAAGCTAAGTATCTGTTACTATGCATTTGCCAAAAAGGCCTAATCCAAATTTTCAAAGGACTGCCTAATTTATTCCCACATACAATCCCGCGCGTTGCCTTGGAAATCTATGCTGTATGTTTTCTGGCCATCGAGCTCATTTTACAGTTGGCTTTATTCATTGCCTTTTGGAATTAACTACTGCTCAGGGAAGCGCAATCGCTCCGGCTTACTCCAAGTCGGTCTCATCGACTATTAACTGACCGGTGGAGCCACGCTACTGTAAGCGGCACACGTTACCACTCGCCTGACAATAGTATTTTGCGTGCCCAGATCCTCTCGCCCTGAGGAATAGCAGTGTTTTATACACACTGTGGACCTAACACAGCCCCTCGTTGTCAGCTGTCCCTTGGAAACCGAAGCAGGGGGTTCACACGAGCCCAGCCTCCTGCTCCCATCGCCTCCGGAACGTGTCCCCGCTCCCACCCTCGCTACGCTCCTGCTCTGCAAGCCCCGATGCAGCCGAGTGGCCGATGGCTACCAGGTCTACCTACCAAATCCCTCCTGCCTCCGCCTCGGTACAGTGCTGATTTACACAAAGCTCTTTGAATAAAGAAGCAGATGCATTGCTCTCCGGCAGACCCTCACTCCCAGTCTGAGTGCCCAACCAGTAATACCGACTAACACAGGAAACCAGAACAAAGTTAGAGAAATCAAGTAGGTAATGCCTTTTTCTTTTTTTCTTTCTTTTTTTTTTTTTTTTTTTTGATACTACTGCTTTGCTAATCCCCCCAAAACCAGCACAATATAAAAAAAAAATAAAATTGATCTTTGGGGAAATGGTAAGTAGCACAGAATTAAGACAACATGCAGAATCCTGACTTCACTGAATGAAATGAGATTTTTGTCATTAACTTCAATGAAGCCAGTGTTTCAAAAGTGTCTTGACAACAACTTCGGTACATGTTTCTTAGATGACTTCTCTCTAATGGAATTAAATAGTTCCCAAGACAAGCTTTCTTCCATTCCCACTGTAATCAGTGTTGTATTTGCGATGGTTTTCAGTGAGAGCCCAATTGGGCCCTAGGCTCGGAAAGAAAAATCATCTCGAAGTAAATGGGTTGCTGTCTATCTGACCTCTTCTCTCATTGGTGTGAACACAGCGCGGGGACGAAACCTCAGATCACTGCTGCTATTTGTGTGAAGAGAGGTTGTTGGGTTTTTTCCTACCAGAAGATTAATAGGTAGCAAGTTCAATATCGTTAGGTATTTAGTTTTCCTTAATTGTTCCAGGAACTCATCTACAGAGAGCAATGCATCACATCTGGAGGTAGCAATTTACCTTTCAGAAATCAACAAAATCTGCACGTTCCTCCCGGGTTTAGGAAAAAAGGAGCTCACGCAGCTCCTGCCGCTACTCCAGTCCCCCGGATAACCCACGGCTTCAGGGGATTCTCAACGAGCCACAATATCACCACCAATATTTCCTCTGGAATTCACCAAGTTTTCTTCAATATCTTCTGTCTAGATAAGCTAATCTTTCTCAATACGTGCGAAAGCACATCCTAGAAATCTTGCAATAGGCTTGTAGCTTTTAATTTTCTTTTAAGCCTGAAGGTTCATGCTTGTTAATAATTTGGTGGATCCTGATAGCTCTGCAGCCTGGAGAACAGACAACAGATGGTCCAGCCTCGGCATTGAGCATTATTCCTTCTGTACCTTTCAGGAATTCGAGAGATTCTTATTTTAGAAATACTTTTTCTCCTTCCTGGCCGGGCACTGGTCATCTGCTTCATCCATTTTTCCATTACACTTCAAGAAAGTGGATGCACGCTGTAGAAAGAAAGGCCCTATTCCATGGATTGGATTTTTACTATTTGCATTTTTATTGTAGTATCTTCCTAACATTCCTCAAAGTTTCACGAATGAAACCAGAGAAAGGGAGAGGGGGTAGGTAGGGTTTTCCCCACGAGTTCTTCATTGGCCCTCCCCCACCGCAGGGCACTGCCACATAGATACGATCAGGGATCCATCCAGAGAGCTGATCACATCTGTACCAACTGAATCCTGAGGAAACTCCAGAACTGGTCCACCGAAGTGTAAAAAATAATTATTCAATGCTATCGTTCAGGGGAAAAACGCGTTAACTCTCATACCACAGCCACGGCCATTGGCTTGTTTACTGGGATAGATGTTTTTCTCCTGGTGTCTTCTCAGACCGGCACAGAGGACAGGCAGTGGCGCGGTGGTGCTGTGCTCAGCATCTCCCCGGTTTGCACTGCCCGCTGCGGCTTATCCTCTTTTTCAGGCGATATGAAGGAGCTCGCCGAAAGGCTGGAGCTCGTTGGCACTTTCAGGTTTGTCCTCTCCTGCGTTCTGGACCAGAAGAGAAGTCTGGCGAGCAGGAGCGGCACACGGACTCCTACTGCAGGTGGTTGGTGCTGCATGAAAAGACGAGGGGGAAACCGCGCTGCCTGTTTCTGCAGGCAACCGTCTTCGTTACGGCAATTACCCGGCGGTTCCCCGCGGGGGGTTTCAGCTGTTTGCTGATCTGTCACTTGGCCGAGAAGAGGCCAGGCCAGGCGGTGGCACGGGGCGAGCGGGGCCGGGTGGAGGATCAATCCAAGCTGCTGCTGCTCCTCCGCGCTCCCGGCACCGTGGGGATGTGGCGGTACCCCACACCGAGTCAGCTCCCCGTCATTTGGCGCTGGGGTATTTGGAACCGGGTCACTCTCCGCTACCACCGAGAACCTCTGCAAAATGCCACCTCACTTTGGCTGGGAGAGAAAACGGAGGATGCTTAAATAAAAATGATCTCTTTATGGGAAATTGTCCTCTCAAGCCTACAGCTGCACTTCTGCTCTTCATTTCCAAGATTAACTTTTCACTCCCAAATTAAAGAAAACGCACATCTGTGCCCTGCAGCAATTCACAGACACGGGTGTGCACGCAGAGCCCACCGGACGCGTGGCATTAAGACTCCACGCACAGGCGTATACAGACCATAGAACTTATTTAGGTGCGATGCTGTTTTGAACTCAGAAACAATTTCTAACTCCTTTGCAGTCTCATGAGATCATTCCAATGCAGTAAGAGTGAAGGAAAAGCTACAAGCAAAAAGCAGGAAAGAAGAGGGAGGTTTTCAGATGAAACGTGAGAGCGCAGCAGATGCAAGAGAGCAGCAGCGCGGGATCTCCAGGAGCCTGGAGCTGCAGAGGAGATGGGGCTCACCCTCGGACGGATGCTACTACACGCTGGGGACAATATCCCCAACACTGGGCAAGCACTGGGGACAGAAACACGGCCTGCTGCCTTCAACCAAGAGAAAGCAAAAGCATCCAAGGATTTTAAAGCCCGGAGGACTAGCTAGAAATGGCTTCTAAAATTAGTGCAGGGCGACACGGGCAGGGTTACACGTGCGACCTTCTGCACTTGGCTGTGCTGGTTACTGCAAGTGAAATGAGTAAGTCAGTTATCCGCTCGCTAAAGAGTTGGGTACGTGAAGGTTCAGCACCTCACGAGGTTGACTTTCAAGGCTTGGCCTGTAAACCTTCACCAGCGAGCAGCTCGGTACCCTTCCAGTTTGTCCCCCGTGGAACAAACCGCGTGGCTGTGCTTTAGGCAGGGCAGGGCACCCGTCCCTTGTCGCCTCTCCCAAGCCATGCTCAGCGCGCAGAACTTCGCCCGGGAAACATCCCCAAAACTCAAACAATGCAGATGGCACCTGGGCAGCGCAGGGAAACCTCACCTCCAGCCGGGCTACCACCGGCCCCCTTAGCGGAGGGGACAAAGCGGCCAGCCAAGGGACCTCGTG
>NW_009647747.1:283855-290704 GCF_000708025.1 Charadrius vociferus
AGGGCCCCGGCCCCCCCCGGCCCCGCTGATGGCATAGACGTGCGCACCGCAAACAAAAATTCTGTTGAATTGCTCAAACAGTTTCATTTTTCTACACTAAATGTTTAAAAAAAACAAACCAACAACATAAGGATAGACTGTTTCCCCACATTATTAAAGAACACGGACATATGAAAGGAAAGAAGGTATCAAGTATTTCCTTTTCCTATAGGGAAATAATATGCATTTTGGTTAATTTTTTGATGTGGTTTTTTTTTTTTTTTTTCCTGGCAGATCGGAACAGTATAAAGCTTTGAATATTAAGAAGGCTATTAAATTCTTTCAATAGTTTTCCAAAGTGCGAAGCTACTGCACTTAGAAAAAGGAAAGGAAGCCTTACACTCTTCAAGAACAAAATGAATTTAAACACACGATTAATATTGCTACTGAAATTAAAAAGAAAGCGTCTTTTAAAAAAAATCAATTGTCTTGAAACAAAGCACAGACTTTTGGCTATTGATAGTATTTTTAGACTCAGACTTTCTCTGGAGACTTAAAAGTATGCAAATGCAAAGTGCAGAGAGGCGCCCGCACACACATGCTATACCTTTGTATTACATTGGCATTTTATTATTTAATTAAACTACTCTTATTTTTCTAGCTCACGCATGCTTCCCTTGAGACGGCTTTGCTGTTAGCCTGCTGGCCTTGACTTCCAGCCAAAAACAATTCAGAAACAAAAAGGGACAACAAATCATATTTTCACAGACATTTTTATCCCTCAATACAACCTTGTTTTCACACAACATCATACAGATTCTATGAAAACTATAATTTATTGCAGTAGCCATCCAAAGCTAGGGGCTGCCACGAGCTCTGCGGTGTGTTTCCACTTCTGCGGTTTCCGAAGTTGTGCCGTTGGGAAGGACCCGCCACGCTGAACAGTGCGGCATTGTCGCGAGGGACAATAATCGCTAGTTCACGGCAGCTCTGAGTGGGGCGGTATTAGGTCAACCCAAGGTTGACCTCGGAGTCTCCAGTAACTGTAGCCTGGCTAGGAAAGCTCAGGCAGGAGCTCTCAAACCTGCATTTGCTAATTAAGCCCGTTTCTGAGAACTGCGCGCCTGCAGCCATGGCCGTTTGGGATGGAGCCTCTCCCAACGACGTACAACTTTAAGAAGCAAACCTCATTTATCAGAGTATTTACCGCAACCCCGCCGCCGAGCAGACTTTCACTTACCTGGTGGCAACCCTGTAAATTCGAATCTCTTCCATATGATGAGTAGGAACCCCTTTCTGTTTTACCTGTTAAAAAAAAAAATAAAAATAGATGTATAACGGAGAGAAACAGATATATATGGCTTGTCCAAGCGCTTCAGATGATGGTCACCACGTTTTCCTAATGCTGTTTACATATGTAAAATAGGCACTCCTGACTGTGTAACGCATGTAGGCAATAGAAAGGCATTAACGCTTTTTCACGCTGAGGATGGTGATGCGAAATAAACTTCCTAATCTCGGCTGCGCTGCTCCACACGCTTCCTGAAACTGGGCTTTAATGGGCTTCCACTGGCCGGCTGAAGGTGTGAGCGGACCTCCTCCGTGCCTCCCCCCCGACGCGGGGGCTGCGCCCCCACCCTACCTGTCCCAGCGCCGCGCCGGGGACGCGGCGAGCCCCTCACCGGCTCCCCAAACAGCCGCCTTCGCCCCAGAGCTGCTGGGGATGCGGCTCCCAGGAGCAAACTCCCCCGTGATCAAGGTGACGGTGGCTTTTACACCTGGGAATGAGACACCGATTGGGAACGCGCCATTCGCTACCAACGCCGGGGCTGCCCCAGCGGCGCTGGGACTTGAACGGGGGCCCGGTGTCTGCCGAGACTCTCTGCCAGCCCTAAGGACCCTTTATTTATTTATTTTTTTTCTTATTATTTTTTCCCCAGGAAGCCTTTAACACTCAGATCCAGCAGCCTGCCCTGCAGCACCGGTTACGGTTATGCCATATTTACAAAGGAAAATAAAGGTTCTTTCAGGTTTGAATGGCCAGACTCGAGCGAAATCAAGAAGGGAAGAGGTGGTTTCTGCAAAGCATTAAGTCATGGCTGAGCAGCACCGCACCACGTGCTCCGGAGACAAAGAGCAGTCAAGAGGGCTGATACAAAACATATTGACACTAAAAGACCACCCTTATGGTGAGGATAATCACGGGAGGGGGGGAGGTATTATCTAACAAAACATCCAAGAACACAGTAAAAATCACTCATAAAATTAAAGTTTTTATTATAGGCTGGGGCATAAAACCCACAACACACAGTACCAGTTCCCAGGGACCAGATGCTCCGTTTCTCTCTGCGTGCGGCTCCCGGCAGCGCCGGGGACGCTCTGCACCTCCAAGCCACGTCCAGGCGGCAGCGTACCCCCCGCACGAGAGACGCGGCGGCAGCCCTACACCAAAAATAAAGCTGCTGCGCCGGTACACCTACCGAAGGCGTTCAAAAAACATCCTTTAACCCCGTTTGGAAATATCAGACTCTAACGACGACGCTACGCAGGCCCCCAGTGAGGCAGGCAGGGGTGGGGGTCCCTACGCCGGCACCGCTACCGCCTGGCCACCGCGCGGCTCCGCCGTGCTCCGTTTTCCCAACGCCGTCCGAATTTCATAAAGGACCCATGGTGATGCAGATCGTTAGACAAAGGACGATGGAGTTAATTTTAAGCATTCCCAAAATAGCGCGGCCACATTCTGACTCCACAAGCCTTCCCTTTAATACGGGGCTACTAGGTTTGCTTGCCCTGTAGAGGTATTATTGATAAAGTTTGACTATTGAGAGGGCTTTACAGTAAAAAAATCCTCTTTCTCCTCACCATAATTTAAGACTCTAGAGCTTGCTTTTGTTTCTCAATTGTTTTTTTGTTTTGTTGTTTTCCACGTGAAGTAGTTACTTATACACGGGAACCTCCAAAATGTATTTACAATTCATAGGACATTTGCACACGTAACAACTTTGGAAAGCACTTGTATCTGGTTATACAAAAATGACGGATCGCCCACTCCGTAGCCCCCCTCAGGTTCGGAGTACCGGAAGCCTTTGCAGAAATAATTCAAGATTGAAATGACAATGAAATTTTAATCGTGAATCCCCGAGTCCGATGCCGAGATCTGAAAACAAAATGTCTCGCTGGCACGCCTGGAGTTACGTGTGCTACTTCCCATCACCCCAAGAGGGCCAGAAAGTCGATGCAAATAACGAGCGGTGAGGACGGGGAAGGAGGCGGGGGGGGGACACACAAAAAAAAATCCCACCCAGAAAAAATAGGGTCGAGGGGAACCAAGTACAAGCAGCGACACAAGGTACTTTGAACACGCTTCTCGCTGCTGCCTGGGTATCGGTAATCTTCTTTTCTATGGTATCAGACACAGGCAGCCTCATCTTAATTTCAGTTGTTAAAAAATATTTATCCAGATACAAAAATAAACCCACTGCAAATTACAAGTTGTCAGGGTTAAAATCTACTTCTATTTGTGTGGGGGAGGATAAGAGAACAGCATAGACATGAATCATTCTCAGTAATTTGAGTGTTTCCATGACATCAATGGGCACTCGTCCAGGACTCTGTCGAAGTCTGTGAGGTACCAAAGCGGCACAGCAGCCAGCAGGAGATTGGGTTTTTTTCCCTTTTTTTTTTTTACCAAACAGATAGCTTTGGAGCTCACGAGTGAACACATTTCATTCTGCTAGTGTAAGCCTTTAACTTTATTGCATTTGTTGTTGTTGTTCCCCCATACAGCTAGAAATCTGCCTCCTCCGTTAAGAACAAATAACCGAAATTTATGAAAAAGTCGAGAAACCGGGAAAAAGATATACATACGTCGATTTTCGCTATCAACTGTAATTATGAAATTATCATACTTTTTGTAACGACACTTCATTGGGGGGGTGGGGGGGAAGAGAATATCTTTTGTATAAACTGTCCATTTAAAATTAGCTACAGTCTTGATGTTGATTTTCTGCTTAAAATTCACTGGCACATTTGTTTCAGATAATAAAATTTGCAAGAGTGCTGATAATTATGCTCCTTGTAAAGATTTCATCTATAGCATCCACTTTTACCACCAAACAGATAGCTTTGGAGCTCACGAGTGAACACATTTCATTCTGCTAGTGTAAGCCTTTAACTTTATTGCATTTGTTGTTGTTGTTCCCCCATACAGCTAGAAATCTGCCTCCTCCGTTAAGAACAAATAACCGAAATTTATGAAAAAGTCGAGAAACCGGGAAAAAGATATACATACGTCGATTTTCGCTATCAACTGTAATTATGAAATTATCATACTTTTTGTAACGACACTTCATTGGGGGGGTGGGGGGGAAGAGAATATCTTTTGTATAAACTGTCCATTTAAAATTAGCTACAGTCTTGATGTTGATTTTCTGCTTAAAATTCACTGGCACATTTGTTTCAGATAATAAAATTTGCAAGAGTGCTGATAATATGCAAGAGGAGGCTCTTTAAGCAACTATTTGTGCTCACAAATACAAAAGCTTCTCCTGAATTTCCCCGTTTACTGTACATTATGCATCATTTTCAGTCCCTTGAACACCCCAGCCTGTACTGTGCCTTTTCCGAGGTTTGCAAGAGCTAAAGATTCTCTCTCCTTTAAAAAAAAAAAAAAATGTTTTAAAAAAGAGAGAGCGTCTACAGCGATGTAGACACCCGACGCATTCACTGCGGAATTTTCGAGACAACCCTCTAGTACTAGAATGCGGCAGCCGCTGCGGATATTTTTTGGCACAAAGACAATGGTGGCAGTGCCAAGCCCCATGGCTAAAACTACTCAAAAGAGGCATAAGGGTAGCATTAATCGTTCAAGTCTTTTACTGCATGGAGTACTGTTGTCCATATTTTAAAACCTAAAAGTACCCGTTAGTAATATTTGTTGTAAGCCAGGAAAAAAAAAAAAAGAAAAAAAAGAAAAAAAAAAAAAAAAGGGAGCCTGAAATAGAGACGAATAACAAATCTTGTCAGACATCTGATTAATTTTTTCTACCTAGAGGACCAAATGCTAAAATGTGCCATTTGTTACCAGCCCTGCGAACACGCAACACGATCTATACCCTTCCGTGGCTTTATGATCTGACAATTGAAACAAAGCTCCATGGAAGAAGTTGACCTACAAAGGCTGGTGAATAACTTTCCAGTATGCACTTGCTCTTTGGGTAAGGCAGCAAAAGCATCTCCATTATTATCGGAGGCAATAACTTAGCGTGTGGGTAAATATATATATATAGATATTTTCGATTAATCGACACAATGCATGCCAATCAAAGGAGAGACAAAGAAAGAACTACCCGCAGCTCCTGTTTTCTGACAAACACTGAATCTCAAGTCTCCGCTCTCTAAATACCTCTAGAAAAACGACACTGCTTATCTTCGCTAAACTAAAACGACTGCTTCAGAAATATTTTGTTTGCATTTTTGTTTAACTGCAGGAAATAAAAGCAGCATAGGATTGCCAATCAATCAATAAAGGAGCCGCTTGCCTCGCCGTGGTGCGCTTTGAAAAATTAATCAAATTAAGGAGAAAATTTAAGCGACTTCCCAAGCCCAAATGCAAAGCATCCCGTTCCCCGCTCCCTTCTGCCCTGCCCGGGAGATAGGGCACCTCGGCTTGTTTCTGGGAGGCAGAACGAGAGGCGTGAGGCAACTCTTTCCATCTGCAGAGAAAAGGAAGCGAAGCTATTCCTATAAACGACTTCAATTCGATGTTTACATCGATTTCGTGTTTGACATATTTTTTGAGAGATGAGTTCGACCGGAATATTCTAATTCGGGTTTCTGCCGCCCTACATATGGGGCTTAGTTCTTGGTTAGACTGAAGAAGGGAAACCTGTCTGGGGGAAAAAAAGAAAAGTAATTGCGTTAGGGATCGGAATTTTAATGGCTGCGAATGTCGGTCTGGTCAGGTCTGCAATTTTGCTTAAACCTCTTTCTTATTTTATTAGTGCATTTCTAGCAGTTTTGAAAATTAATGATTGTTCCCTCTGATGCCCGATGCCTCAAACGCATCCCGAAGGGAACCCGATCGATTCCCCTACAGAGAATGACAAATGAAAGAAGAATTCAGCGCGCAAGTCAGACCGGGCACGAGGAACACGGAGCTGGAGCATCTTTGGGAAAAAGTTCTGAGCAAGCGAAGAACGGGCTGAACTTTAGAGTTCCCCATTTCTCTGTGTATAATGAACACATACGTGCCCTCGGCCGTAGGAGGTTTTATTTGCCTTGTTATGAGGATCATGAAAGAGTTTACTTCTGCCGTCATCTACAGTTGTGCCATTCAAGGTTTTCTGATGCTTGTTTAAAGTTTGGGCGCAGGAGGACTGGAGCGCTCCCGGGAGGGTGAGCAGGACTCACCCAGGCGCTCGCTAGCGGGAGCGAAGGTCTGCGAGCGCCGGCCCAGCTCGTCACTGGGACCAGTTCTGCACGGCAACTTCTGACAGCCACTGCCACATTTATCAGCACTACTCTTTTTTTTCTTGTTGTTGTTGCCTCAGAGATTTAAAAACCTGACTCATTCCAGCCAAAATTTGTATCGAATTATAAATTAACCGAGGAAAAACCTCAGTGAAATAAATGAGCCATTGTACGCTATATATCCTAGAGCTGTAAGCACCTCGCTCTCCGAGAAACGTATAGACCCTGTGCCCTCCATGGGGCGCGCTATCTTTTGCCCTTGACAGACAAAACAGCCTGCCCCTGTTTTCATCACAGCGGCCAGCAGGTAGCTGCTTTATTTTTTCAGAACTTTTCAATACTCTGTTCTTTAAAATAAATTTAAAAAATAAATAAAAAAAAAAAAGGGGGGATATATCA
>NW_009647747.1:290846-303111 GCF_000708025.1 Charadrius vociferus
AGCGGGTCGGCGCAGGGGCTGCGGTCGCTCCTCTTCCGAGGTTTAAGCGGCGGAGAGAGTTGCTGAGCTCGGCTGAGTTACTCGCTCGGGTCTGACCTGGGTTATATATACATACTGCTCCAAGAGTAGCGCGCGTACCGCTGTAGGATTTACAGTCAAAATACCCTATTTAGCGCAGGGAGGTTTTGAACAGCGTGTTTTACATCACAAAGAATCTCATCCGATGGTAATGGAAGTATCATGTTAATGAGCTATTTCTGCTTTGTGCTATATGTGAAGTACAGACAATAAGAAAGAAACCTGATAGATTTTAAGCAAAGTTTGGGCAATAACGTTCACAAAATAGTACAAATGGCACGGCACCTGAGCCAGGGAAGCGCCACAAACCAGATACAAAGCTAAGGGAAGGTATTAATCCCAATAATTTGGATGGCGTCACACCCCAAAATGTAACACAACGCTGTTGAAAGAGATCTTTTTGACAGGAAAGAGGATTTTTGCACTTAGGCTGATGTGCAGTAAACAGTAATGGTTCTTAAAGAGCCGTTACGATGCCAGAGCAAGTACCATTACAAAGGGAGATATCTTTTTTTTTCAGCAGTACCATCAAAACGCAAAGGAAATTAAATGCGAAAACCTGTACTAAAACAAAGCGACAGAGCTGACTTGACCAACCTAAAAGCAAGGAAATCCAGAGCGGAAGCGGTACTCGGCCGCTGATTCACCTTGCTGCTCTCCAGCTTTACGCTTAAACCGGCAAAAGCTACTCCCAAACGCCCAACTGCTTCCTTACACACACGCCACGTGTCCGCGTCCGTGCCCACCCCCATCTATAGGGCCGGGGAGGGCTGTGCTGCCTGCTGGAGGGTACGCCACACCGTGCTCTCGGCCAGTTTGCCCAACGTCCCTCTGGGGGCCGATGGCTTCAAGAGCAGGGAAGGGACAGACCCCGGCGCTGCCCGCCCCGGGCTCCACGCTTCCCTCGGCACATAGGCAGTTCCTCATGAAAATATCAGACCAATTATTTTTTTTCGGCGCTGATCTCGGTTCGTGAAATATTGGACCCCAACCAAAAGACCGAGGCAATTTGTTCAGTCTATTTCTGTAGTCTACCAAATAATAGCATCTATTACAGGGCACTACGCGATCTCTCCCTTTGCGTGCTTTTAAAACAAAATAGCCGTGGCAAAATTATACTTGAAACTATAAGAACAAGAACGCGAAGAGAGAATACCAAAGACTGAATTCTACCAGATTTATATTACATGGTCCCTTAGTCCTTGCCTGGTCCCACCAAAATCAATTAGATTGCAAAGATTATCACACTGTTCCATAAAAGAAAGGTTTGAGGCTAACAGTTGGTTATTTGCCTGGATGATACAGCTGCATTACAGGATCGATTGTGTCTAATCCAGCCAGAACGAGCTCGTCGCACCCTTTGCAACAGGTTTCCAGCACCCTGAAGTTAATCGGAGGTTACGCAGGTATTGCCATTTCGTAGCCATCACTGCCATTGTGCAACCAATAAATAATAGCGCGTTCTGCGGACGAGGAACATTAATGAGCTTAATATCAAGTACACGCACTAATTGAGACCAGAATAATAAACTTTCATAATTAAATTAGGTATTTAAACAAAACAACTGTTTATTTCAACGCCGTCTGAAGAAATTACGGTTAACGAGTTGAAGAAACCTTAAAAGACTGCTCACTGTCGCGGGCCACCGCGTTTGTCTCGCAGAGGCGGCACGAGCGGCCGCGTTCCGCGAGCCCGGAGCAGCCGGGCACCTCCGCCCAAAGGCTGGGAGCGGAAGACCGGTGATGGGAGACAATCCTTCATTTAGAGCGAAGATGCATCCGACTTCATAAACATCTTTAGTCTCCTTTTCCTTTTCAGATGTGCATGGAATTTCAGTCTAGAGGAAATAATTACGATCATCTAAGCCTGAACACCTGTATCACTCTGCAAATAGGCAAATTTATTTTGGAGAGGAACAAAAACTCTAAGAAAACCCATTCCCCGTGTTTTGCCCTTCTTATTCTCGGAATATATAATAGTCAAAAGATGGGCAGGGGATGAAGACAGGCATCAGAGAACAACAACAACAACAACAACAAAAAGCCTTCTCTAATATTAAAGAGTTAGAATAATAAAAAGGGGCAATATTTTCATAAAGATCTGAGATAAAACCCCGTTGTAATAATACTCCAGACCTGAAAGCAATATATAAGAATTGAATGTAAAGCACTGGATACTGTTTTATCCTAAGTAAGCCTCACAGGGCTATTTTAAATTGAAATACACTGCAGGGTGATCCCTCATCATTTGTTCGGGGAGCAGTTCAGGAGATCTTTATCACGTATCTGCAAACCTGGGGTTTCACTCGAGCACGAAAACAGAATCACTTTAAAACAAGTCAGATAAGGAGCTGAGGCCATGAAAGACCCCGAATTGAAGGAGGACAATAAACCTTCCCGCAGCCCGAGTCTGGGCTCTAAATCTTCGGTCTGTAAACCAGCCCTATCCAGTAGCGTTTATTAAAAGGCTACTAAAACAAACCCCGTTGGACAGGAGCAAGGATAAAGAGATCAAAAGCCTTATCGTTCGGACCGGGGATCAAATCTACACCTCGGCCCGATAAACAGAAAGCGTCCTCATTAGGCGGCTGCCTTCTGTCCCAAAACGCCCGGGAAGGCGCGCTCCGGGGACTCGGGGTGGCTCTGCGCCCGGGCAGCAGGACCCCCGAGCCCCCACCCCCCGCAGCCCTCCCGCCTCCAGCCCCAATTAAATCCACAGCATCACCTCCACCCCAGAAAGGAGGAAACAAATGCTGACCACGAGCGCGCACGGACCCCTTTTAAAAGCCTGATGGCAAAGATAAATTTGCAGGTTTAATAGCAAAAGCATCGATGCCTTTCTAGCAGTTCACCTCCTGCTTTTTCCCCCTCCTCACGTGCTCTCCGCGGATATAGAGAGAACTACCCGAGTCTCTAACACTGCCCTATGCTGAGATTAAATACTCAATTACACATCTCTACAGAAACGGTATTTATTTGTAATATTATTCAGTACAGAATTTTTTTCTTTTTGGTTTTTTTTTTTGTTTAAAGAAGAGCTAGCATGTATTTTTGTTAGAATTTTGACGTTTTCAAAACAATGGATTAGCTAATTTGGATTCGTTAAGCAGACAAAACAAACCACGAGCTTCTCAGCGCATGGCAAAACGTCAGGAACGATGTGGTAAATATACTGTAACGTTATGAAATACCCAATAGTCTCAAATCGGCAATATCCAGCAGAGGGCATGCATACCCTAATAAGATTTTTCCACTTGAGAACTGACATTTCCTAAACATCTCAGGACCAAACAGTTTGGGCTGAGAATACAGACAAACTCATAGCATCAGTACACACGCCTTCCAACACCGCCAGATCAAGAAGGATAAAGCGCTCCAATGAAAAGACACTGAGGAATGTTGATTCCTACGCTGGGGAAAAAAAAAAAGGAGTCCTCGGGAGAGGGATTTCCCACCTCTGCCAGCTGACAATTTTCCTTTCGCTGCCAAACGCAAAGACAAGAACCCTCATGCAAAAAAAAATGACCGTTCCTCAATATAAGCTTCACACCTGAAAGGAATGCCACACGGAAGAGCACAATTCAGGTTGATTCGCAAATATTTTATTCTGAGTATCTTTGGCAGGGCCAGATTTTTATACTAGATTTTTGCTAATTACTTCACAGAACGGGACAGCAATATTACCTATGGTTTCTAGTCAATATTCGATTGTTTTATTATACTTAAGTGAGAGGAAATTTTTTAAAAAAACTGATCCCGGGAAGAATTTGTCATCTGTCACATTTGTTTCAGAAATCCCTTGCTTAAGTTTCTATTACAGAAAGCTTGATAACGTCTACCCATGCTTTAGGGTCCTCCAGTGGCAGCGCTTTATCGCCAGGTGCCGAGCCAAGTCCCCCCGTCCCGCGCGCGAGACGCAAACCGCACCAAGAACTGTCCATTGCCTCGCGCAACCTCTGCCGGTAATTAACTGCCACCGGCCCATCCGCGATCGTTCCCAACCTTAACCTCTGCTTTACAGCACAGCGAGTAATGGCTGTTTGGGTTCCTTATCAGATAATATATTTTTTTAAGTTTCAGTAGCCCTGGGAGATGAACTTAATTTACAAGGTCTACAAGGCAGGCGGCTTAGGTTACATGTAGGTCACAATAAATAATACTCATCCCTTGGCCGGCGCGAGCTGCGCCGCCACCGCCTAAGTTGAAATGACAAGCCTTTATTATTCCTAAGCACTTGATTCTGAAACATTTGCACAATCTGTTAAGTCCAGACAAATTTAAATGGTTCTGACATGCAGCCTGCTAGGGTCAGTGACAGGGATAATGCCTCTTTACGTGGGTAAAATTTTGTGGCATATAGGTCACTCTCTTAAGGGGAATCAACTGTGTGTCTCTTCTTTGCATTTCCACCACAATCCTTCATCCTGCAGCCTGGAGCTGAGAGTGAAATGCAAGAAAGGAGCCGAACGCTCAAAGCAAAAATCTGCTTCCAGGACAATCCATTATATCTGACAAGTTAAATGTTCCATGGTAGACCATATGGCATCGGAGCAGGGCCGACGATGGAAGAGGGAAACTCAGCAAATGCATCACAATTAAGGAGTTTCACTATAGACTTTACTTTGATTTACTTTATTTTTTATTAAATTTTGGATGTTGTAGTCTTTCAATTTTCATACAGCCCTTCCAAAGCCTCTACCCAATCTACCCAGCTCGCTATATGCCAACAGGTGGTCCGCCAGAATTATTTTCTCAAAAATCTCCTGGCCTTAGTTACTTTAAATAGTACTCCTGATCGAGCCATTTTTATACCTGGCCAATTCGCTAAGCGTGGGGCATTTCTATTATTAACGAGCATAAATGTTATTAGTAAGGCCAAAAAAAATAATGTAAAGCCGACAAAAGAAAACGGCATAAAACCCCTGTCCCCACGGCCGCGGGCACGCGTTCTCAGGAGGACCGGCCCCCCAGCGATGGGCTCGGACCCCTGAGAGAGAGGGCTCGCGGAAGGAGTCATCCTACTGAGACCCACCGCCCTCTCCGGGGACACCTCGTTACCGGCTTGGCAGTCGGGAGAACTCCTCCACCGGCAAGAGGACAGCCCTGCCGGTCTGAAAGAGCTTCCCATCTTCGAGGTCCACAACTTTGGGATCTACGGTGCAAACGGTGGAGCTATGCGCATCCCCCTGCGCCTCCTCACCCTGCAACGTTACGTCCCTGTTCGTTACACACCTGCGCACAACTAGATCCCACTCCGAGTTAGTACCAGTATGAGTCCACAGCTGCCGTGGTCTTTTTTTATTACCAAATCATACTATTGGATTAACCAAAGATGCGAACAGTAAATTAATCCCTTCTTTAAGGCACCCACCACCCATGGTCACCTTCTTTTGAAGAGCCAAAACCTTGGGCTCTTCTGAAGGGATCCGTGGAGGCATCTGCTGCAGCACGAACTGGGAATACTGGCTTCGCCACGCCTACGGAGACCGATCCTGACTGACATAAATAACAAACGGACCAATTAGAAGAAAAACCACGCAAGTCCGCTGCGTGTCACCAAGTTCCCAAATAATTTGGAAACGCAGTGCTGAAAACAGTAACTAGGATTTCCAGAACTCCTCGCAAGGACTGTCCCCTGTGCGAGGGGACAGAAGGACTTCGATAAACTGGTCATTACTCTGGTCCAGTATCATGTAGGTCTGCTACCGTTCAGAAATACAATCTGCAGAAATAACTGCGTAACCATTTTCGGGCAATGCCCTGGGTTCACGATGCAAAAAATAAAGTAGGTAACCAAAGCTACATCCTTATTTAGGCATTTAAATAAAGTCTCATCGGCAGGAGTAAATCCGAGGCAGTGTCACTGGTGGCAGTGGAAGCTGCTGGCGCCCAGCTCACCAAAACAAACCACTTACTGGGCTCTGCAACGGGGAACCTAATTTTCAGCACATATTTTTGTAATTTTTTGTATTTTTAATTTTTTTTCCCAAAACTTGTAAAGGCAGAGCGAACGCTGCTACCAGTGCTGGGATCAACAGACACCTCCCCAAGATCTCCAGAGGGATGGCACAGGAACAGAGAAATGCCTTCAGAGAAACCAAGGGGCACTGAGCTCGGTACGCCCATGGCCAAACTGGGCCCTCCTAACCCAAACCAGTACGTCCTTACTGCTTAATTATTCAGCAGGCTTCCAAGAGAATACTATTTTTTTTGCAGTATTAAATGGGTTCTTATTCAGAATGAGTATTTCTCATCATTTTTAAGGCTTAAACACAACGATTCGCCAAACGACTTTCGTTCTGCCTCTGATCACGGCTTGTGCCAGGGTCCCCCTTCCAGCGACGGCACTGCCCCGCCGCCCGCCAGCCACGGTGGCACTGGGTCTGCTGGGGGACATCGGGAGTCGTTTTACGGAGGACGTTGGTGGTGTTATAAACCGGGTTACACTGTGCTGCGCCGGTCTCACACCACCCTCTGAAAAGCCCATCGGCTACACTGATGGAGACCAAATCCATCTCTATTTTAAGATTTTGGGAAATCGAGAGTAAAAAAGATTTAAAAAATCATTAATAGGAATATTGGGGATCACTTTACTAAAGCAGTCCTTAAGGAACGTTTAAAACCTCAATTTCAGTGGGAAAAAGAATGCAATTTTAAAAAAATACATTTATCTGTGTTTCGTTATTCCTTGTAAAAAAGTGGTTTCCGATTACTTTAAACATACTATCGTTATTTCTGTACTTTTGTGAAACTGTAATTGTTTTTGCTACCAAGAACAAAGATTAAAGCTAAAAATCAGGAAAAAAATGCTTTAAAAATTTTGAAAATCTTGACCCAAATCATGAAGTTACTATTTTGAACTTGCTAGCCCAGGACTACCGCGGGCAGAAGGGCAAGGAGGACGGCAGGCAGTACTCCTGGCAGAACAAAGACCATTACGAAACCGGTGCTGAAAGAGAGTTGGATCCATTACTCCAATGCTGCAGTTCTCCGCACAGATCTTAAATTTATTATTGATTTAGCATTTAGTACTGCAGGCACTGGAACAAAGACCTCTATGATTATAAATGCATGCTTTTGTGGCACGTGCTTTAATTTTAAAAAGGGTATCTCCCCCCCCCCCCCCCAAAAAAAAAAGATCCTGCATATTAAAAGGACATCAACTTCTTAAAAAGTCACACATCTTTCAAAATGTGTTTTTACAATTTAAGGTTACTGTCAGAGATGACAGAGAAGGATTTCTGGGTTTGTTTGTCGGGGGCTGTCACGGAGCGTATTAGAGCTGCGACCAGCCGCGGGTCTCATCCTGGCGCAGGGAGAGACGCCCTAACGGGGAATTTGTCCCCGAGAGTCCCGGGGAAAAGCAGGAATCGCGGTCACTCCCGGCTCTGCCACGGGGGACACGCGTGGGAAAACCTCCTCGACACCCCCGGGAGGCAGCTGGGACCAGTCCCGCGGGTCCGGATGCTCCACGCCCGAGCACTTTGCACCTTTAAGGGCAGTTCGTTTTGTCTGGGGTTTCCCTCTTTCCACAGCAAAATTCCCTCGCGGAAAGCGCGGGTGCCATTCTCAACTATTTATCGTTTAATTGGGCACATACCAAATAGATAATGGCTCTTTAAAACACTCCTGGCATCGGCGAGGCGCTGGGCTAGCACCATCGAGAAGAGAAACGGTTTAAAATGGATGTTTTCTGCGATACAGCTCTATAGGCTCCCGGAATAAACTCGGTGCTTCCCGATATTCTGCCCGATGTGACTACCTGCTTGGCTGTCAGGAGCAACGGATGCGTACGCACACACGACGCAGAGAAGGGAGACGGAGAGTGGAACGCGGGTAAATTCACACCAGTAAACCAAAGCAAAACGAGGCAGATATTTCTGCTTTGTAGATTCCGCTACTAAATCCCGATCAACATTTTTATTACTAATTAAAACGCCCATATGGTAAAACAACACCTGATCCAAGGAGCTTTTAAGTACAGCAATTGTCAGTGTCGAACTTCTGCATTTCGTTAGCAAATCTGAAATTTTGGCCTGGATTTATTTTCAAATGCACTGTTTCCTGAGCCATTAATGAAAGAGAGTAAGAACTTTGGCAAAGTATTTGCTTTTCCTGTATTATAGTTTTGAACAAAACATGTTTACAAAGAACAGAAAAGAAAAGTTAAAAAAAAAAAATAATAAAATACTGGAACTGTTCTTTCCGTTCTTCTCAAAAAAGTTAAATATATCAGATATACAATTTAACGCAACTAAAAATTAGTCCAAGTACAAGCCTGGTATGCTGTTAATGTCCAAAAGGTTTCATGAAGCGAGTACTGGAGACCCGACATGCAGAACCTGCCACGGGAAAGCGTTTCGGAAGTCCAAGTGCCACCGCCCAGCCACCTCGCTCCGGCGCAGGTTTCCCAGGGTTGGGATGCAGGAAAGAGAACCGCCCCGCATCCGACATTCCCGGCACGCACCGCTGGCCGTTCCCATCTCCCGGGTCCTGCTGGCGATGGCAAACGGGTGAGGCAGGAGGAGGAGGTGGGTCGCAGCACCTCTCCGGGGACGGTCTGAGCAGTGAGTGCCGCAGGAGCGGCTGAAAACGTTCCTCGCCGTAAATTCCGCCATGGAGCAAGTGCCGGGCCACGAGCATCTCTGCATCGGGCAAGGCGGCGGGCAGCACTGCGCTCCCCGGCCGGAAAAACCTGGGTGGCTGATGCTCAGCAAAAACGAGTCCATTTGCCCTGTTACCTCACCTCCACAAAATACAGCTGTGTCTCGGGCATAAAGTGTCATGACCCCAATCTCTGCTTGACAAGAGAAAGCTCCCAACTCACCCAAATGGACATTAGAGCGGTGAGAATCCGTTAAACACCAGCAAGAGTGATTTATTTTTTTTTTTTTGCCCCCCTGAGAAATGACAGCTTATTAATAAGCACCCCGACAGAAGTATTTATGACAAAGACGCTTTGATTTTCAGAAAACTTCGAACTCTCAGAGCTCCTTTTGTGGGTGATCAGTAATTCGGAATTCTAATGAATTCTAATGAAAAAAAATATATATATATTCTTACAGAAAACGTTCTCAGCGAGGTGCTGGTAGACTCAAAGCCGAGAAGCTGAGTACCACTGGCACCTGCGGAACAGCCAGGGAGAACAAAGTTCCAAAAATCTTAATTTTCAGCCATCTTCAGAACCCTTTAACACAGTGCTGTAATTTCACGTTTCCAGGAACGAGCCCTGGTAAGACCAGCCTTGGTTCACCCCAGTCTTTCCACTTTCTGCCTTAGCAACCGCAGCAAATATTTCTACTCCCGACAATAAATTATGAGCTGGTTTGCTTTTCATTCCCAGGTGAATTGTTACTGGAATGATAACATTCTGAAAAGGGAAAATTTCAAACCGGGGCAGAACTTGGAACAAGCTCCGCAAATGTTAAGAGTACTCACACAGAAATTACAAGGGGGTTTTTTTGGGTTTTTTTTTTTTTTTAAAAAGGTAAACCAGAAGTGCCAATCAAATCAGGACTTTTCCGTGGACTGGAAAAAGAAAGCCATCTCTCACAGGAAATGGTATTATTTCCCCGAAAACAGAAGAAATACTGTATAGGTTTCTGGAATAGAAGCAATAAAATATCCTGTTTAATTATGAAATGTATTCTCTGTAAAAAGAAAGAAGATACCAAACTAGGCCTGAAACAAAGCATTTTTGAAAAAAAAAAAAATCCTAAATGAGAAGGCTGAGAAGACAATCTGATCTTCTCAGGTTTTATCCTTCACCGGGGTTTGGAAAAGCCTGGGATAAATTCTTCTTTTCCTTTGCAAAAGCACTGGGAACCCAGGAATGCTTTGTCATAGCCGGTGCTCCCGCAGCCCGTCAGGACGGCTGTGGGAATGGGTTTCTCACTACAAAACACTGCAATGATTAAAAAAATATCCAATTATTTACGTTTGAAACACTGCTGAGCCGGTTATTTCTTCCAATCCAGTAAATTCTTTATTTTTTTTTTTTTTTTTCCCCCCCTTGGAAACAGTCACTAATTTCAGATGCATCACTTTAAGGCTTGATTTTCAAGAGATTAAAGTATTCGTAACTTAAAATCAAGTTTAGGAGAACGCTCTGGTTTCCTCAAAGCCGCGGGGTGTCACGCAGCGCCCGTTGAAATCGCCTCTGAATATTTTACCCCGAGCGCCCTGTGATTTTATATGATCAAATACACACATAGAAAATATATGGCGTGTTTTTATACAAAGGCTTCTCTCCCCTCACGCTAAGAACAAAACCCATCTCTCGCAGTCCATCCGAGATCCCGTTGCTTCCCATTCACCATAAATTAACAAAAAAAAACCAAAATAAAATAACCGCCTTTTATTCAGCTCCTCCCCCGGGAAAACCATACAAATAAGGGTTTAATGATTATTTTTTTTAAGGAGCTTGTACGGTAGAGATGTATTTAAGGCTGATAACATATTCAGAGTTTCTTTGCAGCTTTCCAAATACAAACACTCCTCACCTCGCTCCTGCCAGCAGCTCCCCCAAAATCAAGGGCAGCGGCTGCGCGATAAGAGGAGCAGTGCCCGGCCCTCGCCGAGGCGCTCCCCAGTTCCTTACCAGTAGAAAATGAACTAAGGTGAAGCTTATCTGTAACGTCGCCAGTTCAGATCGTTAAGCCCAGTACCCCGCCGCGACACCGAGGTCCCGCTGAGGACCAGGGACGCGTGGTGGTTAGTGACGTACAAAGTGAAAACGACCCCTTATTTTAAGAACTAATTGTGAAAAAGCTATGCAGGTGACAGCTCTTATGCTTTCCTGCTACTTCTTTTAAGTCATCGGGTATCCGCGCAACGTATATCTGTCTCCCGATAGTTCTCCAAGATGAGGACAAATGGGAATGTATAGGAAATAAGTGGGTGCTCTGAGTCCGGTTCTTAGCAGAAGCGTACCTGGCGTCGCAACCCCCAACCCCCCGAGCCGTCACGGCACTGCCCGTCCGCCGGCGCTGCCAGACCCCCCTCCCGGGGGCAGCTGGAGTGGCAGCGCCGGGGGATGCCAAGCTGGCACCTCCAGAAAAAACAGCCATTTACAACAATCAGGAGGCACTAAAAGATGTCCTTTTGAAAACGAGGGGGTTTAGGGTTGGGGTGGGTTTGGGTTTTTTTTATAGTGTTTTGCTGTTGGTTTGTTGTTTTTTTTTTAAAGCAAACGTTGGGCTTCTAAAATTAAAACGTTATGTGTCTAAACAATCAAACACGTTTTTACCTCATTCTATCATTTATTCTTTTTTTTTTAAAAATGGCCCGAGATTTCATATGATGTCATTTCAACAATACTGGGAAAGTTTCTTAAGTCACAGGTTTTTCACTGAGCCCAAAACCACAGACTTTAAGGGAAAAAAAAAAGAACCAATCACAGCAAAAAAAAAATCTCTTGAAAAGGAAACACAAAAAGAAACACCATCTTGAACAGTCTCTCAGCAATAGTTGTACCGTATAGAAAGGAAATAAAAAGCTGTCTAAAATGTAAGAATGAACCTATCTATTCAGATTGCTTACAGGTGACATTACACCATCTGCTTGGGCAGTTTGCCCATACAAAAGGAAACTACACCAAAAAAAGTAAAACCTGATGCGCTTTAAAGAAATAGTTATGCAAAAAAAAAAAAAACCAAAAAAAACCCAACACCCAAATTATTTTATATGGAAGTACGAGTGAAGTTACGCAGTACCGAGCTACAAAAAGTTCTTAGAAATCCAACAATCCCTGCAGAATTGATGCTCAAATGGCCCGTGGGCAGAGAAGAGAGGGGAAAGCTCTTTTTCCCGCCCCGGGCGGTGGGTACCGCTCCGGACCTCAACGGCTCAGCATCCCCCCGAGCAGGGATGCTTTCCCGCAGGGGGACACGAGCTGCTCTGCCCGGTCCCGTCGGGTTTGGGGGTTAAAGAAATAAAGAAATGCCACCCCCAAAGCAGGGAATCGCACCTCCTGAGCGCTGAAGGGGGCTGCGTGAGCCCCCAGGCGCTCGGCGGGCAGGGAACACTGGCAGTTTGCTGCTGGATTCTGAAAGCAGCAGCTTGAGGTTTGCCTTTTTCTGCAAAAAAAAAAAAAAAAAAAAGATTATTATTGTTCCTGTGAGGCTACGAGCTATATGTAATTTGGATCTATTCTGTAGTTTTATGGATAGCACCCCTAGTTTTTTCT
>NW_009647747.1:303234-303610 GCF_000708025.1 Charadrius vociferus
AGCCATCTCCCAGAGGCGAGCTGAGCCCGCCTGCCGAGGCGGCCGCCATGGGGAGCAAAGCCACCTTTCCCGGAGGCCCGACGAGAAACTCGGCAGCGGAATAAGCGAGGCGGCTGCCTGTCCTCCAAGGAGCAGGGAACAGCCGGGGCCGCATCCCGCGCTCCCCGCTAAGCCACCATCCAGCTGATGCCAACGGATCCGTTTAGGCACGAGGAAGCCTTGGGTGTATAAACAGTTGTAGAATTAATTAGATAAGGCTGGGAGAGAACAGACCACGTAAGATGCCTAATTTTCTCGGAGTTTATTAAGACGCAGGTATAATAAAAGAAAAAACGCGGGGGGGGGCGGAACAAAAGTTTTACAGAAATTTCCATAA
>NW_009647747.1:306203-340807 GCF_000708025.1 Charadrius vociferus
TGCCTCCTGAATTTCATTCAAAATCTGAAAATGCACACCAGTCACAAGGCATGAAAACAGGTTAATTTAAAAATAAACAAACAAAACCTTTTGGGTTTATTTTAGCTCTCTGCTGTCACACGGAACAATCAGGGCCTTCTTTACATATGCTTTAAGATATACATTTTCGTTTATACGGTGGTATTTCGGAGACTGACCAAGCTCGCGTTTGGCAGGTTTTGACAGGGAGTAGGAAACGAAGGTGCACAGGGGAAATTCTGATGGAACATCTACTAGAGCCAAAGTATATCTCCTGCACGTTTTTCTGTCCAATGTGTCTTTTCTCAGTTTTTATGCAAAGCCCCGAAAAACACAAGTCACATCTCTTAAGTAATGTTTTGAAAGTATCTACCTTGGCTTTTGGATCGCGTTCAATTCACGAGGCGCAACTAATTTTACAGCGGGTCGGGCATCGGCAGAGCAACCGAAATAAACCCTCCGCTCCCTCGTGGGCAGCGCGGGCTCCTGCCATCTCCCACCCCAGGCAAACCCACAGAGCCGTTTTATGACACGTTTATCTTGTTGTTGGGTTTTAACCTGCTTAATTGAGAGAATCCCCCCCTCCCGTTCTTTTCGTTAGTACCTTGGAAATACTCGACGTATTGTATTTCCCAGAAATTTTTATGCTCCCAGAAGTATCATACCAGTTTATGCTGTCTGCTTGCTCCCACCAAACTTTGCCCGTAAACTCGGTAACACTAGCACCCATCACACCTATTAGGATTTTCTAGCGCTCTAAAGAAGAGCCAACTTATGATTTGAATGGGCTTCCTTCTCTTCCGACCAACAGAATCCACGCATTTGCATTAATAAATTTCTATTTTCTGGCTCAAAAGAAATCACAGTACAAAAAGCAGATGTGTATGTTGGATTCTTTCAAATTACATTTCCAAAAGCTGAGCCGATTCTAGCTCCAGATCAAAGGCACTAAAAAACGCCATCTCCTCCCCCTTCCAGTATAATTACAGAGATTTCATTTCTTTTGTTACGCTGAGCACAACAGGTAAATCTCAAAACCTGAAAAATAATGATCAGTTGGCGCAGCAGAGCCCGTCCGTGCCGCGGCGCATTCGGCTGCCCAGGGATGGGAAAGAGCCGCTTTATTCCTGGAGATTGCTTTTCCTTACGCGCTTCGTGCCAAAGCCGTCGGGAGGAGCGTACTGGGTTACACGTCGGATTCTGGCAGGACTGGAGGAGGCTGGGGGGCAGGGGAGAAGCAAAGCTTTTAACACCGATAAGATGCAAACCGGCGAGGGAGGGCAAGGGAGTCTCGCAAGTTCAGATCTTGTCAAAAAGTTATGAAAACGTAGCAGTTTTCCACGTGCCTCTGAGGAAAGAGGTGCGCAGTCACAAAAGCCCAAAAGAGCTATCCAAAGGTAATAATTTTAAAGAAAAATACACACACACACACCCCTCTCTGCTGTTGTCCACAGCGCTTGCGCCGAGACCATAGGGAGTGGTACCGCGAGGCCGGGGCGTGTAGAACAGAAGACATTGGAGGCTGTCCACAACCCTACCCAGGTTGGATTGCGGACATTTATTCCAAATACCGACACATTTCTATTTTTACCTTCTGATAGTATCTGGTTCTCGTGCCGGCCGTTAACGTATCCCTCTATTTTCTCTGTATGAGAACCTCTGCGCGTAGTTCCCGTCACATCTGGCCTTTGCTCAAGCTCAAGGCTTGTGACCGGTTTCACATTTGTCACGAGATCGGAGAGCCTCGCAACGTCCCCCCGGCCTTCAGAAGGGACCCTCGGCCATCCCCTCCTCCCCGCGGGAGGCAAACCCGCCTTTCCCCCCGCCTCAAAGTGGGGGACTTCTCAAAGTCCCCGCTCGTGCTAGCTCGCCGCTGTGGCACCTTCGTGTTCCTGTGTCATTCCTACGCCACGTACAAACCGGTAAGCGTTAATAATCAATGAATCATCACTGAAGAAGGCGACTAAATAATGCAATAAAGCGGCCCCACCCATCCAACGCAAGCCTATGAGATAGATCATTATCTCTAACGAACACCAATACAGAGCTGGGTTCTTTGTTCACCCACACCCGCAGGCAGCGTCTCCGGCCCCGTTCCTCACACCGTGCCAGCGGCCGAGCAACAGGGATGGATAACGACCGCCAGCAAGACAGAGGAGGAGCAGAAGGCTCATATTGTACTTAAACCTGCGATTTCAGCGCCTTCAGTTAAAACTCCGGGATCCCAATAGCATAAAATCCCAACCTTCAGCCAGCAGGAGACCAGTACTACCTACAGCCAGAATCCCAGCTTCTTGCTCCTCATTCCTGGATTTCACTCACAGAATCACAGAATGGTCAGGGTTGGAAGGGACCTCTGGAGATCATCTAGTCCAACCCCCCCGCCAGAGCAGGGGCACCTACACCAGGTTGCACGGGACAGCGTCCGGGAGGGTTTGGAATGTCTCCAGAGTGGGAGACTCCACCACCTCTCTGGGCAGCCTGTGCCAGTGCTGCCCAGAAGTTCCTCCTCATGTTAAGATGGAACTTCCTATGTTCAAGTTTATGCCCATTACCCCTCGTCCTATCACTGGGCACCACTGAAAAAAGACTGCTCCCATCCCCCTGGCATCCTCCCATTCCTCCTGGTGACCTTGGGGAAGTCACAGCTTCTCTAGCCTTAATTTAGCAAAATCCACTCAGCCCATTCCACCTGGACCAGCCCACACGGCCAACACCCGGGGAAAGCAACTCCTGTGCTCTCACCCCACTGACGCAGCAAGGAGACCGTCACAGAAAGTCTTGGGGGGTTTTCCGCGGCCAGGGAGTGTGCCTCTTCCACCTAACCCACGTACGGCATGAGATAACATCAGCAGATGATGATGATGATAACATCAGCAGATGATGGTGAGACCTCACCAGGTCTCACCAGGCTTATTTCATGAATGCGAGCGCAACGCTTTTCAGTCCTCAGATTTTTAATCTCGTCGGTATGCGTGTACATCAAAGCGGCTGTGCACCAGGGCAGGATACGCAGACCTGGAGAGTTTTCGCAGCCAGCGCACGCACCGAGGGACTCCGGGGCACAGGAGGAGAAACGAAGATGAAGGGGGAATTTCCGAGAGAGAAGTTTGCAAATTAAAAACCAAATGTGAGGGCACAAGCAGAGCAGCAGAGAGCGGATGCTTTTATTTAATTCTTCTAAATTAAAAGAGGGCAAAAATGAAGCTTGGAAGGGAAAAGAGAGGATATGTTAAGGAAGGGCTGCGGAGAAAGCAGAAAAGAAGAAGGAATGGGTTCCGTATTCCTTTGTCCTTTTTTTCTTCTCTTTTCTAGTTCCTTCCTTTCTTAGTTTTCTGCTTTCCTGACTCCTCTGTCCTTCATTATCCCCTTTCCTGTTATTTTGCTTAAAACTGGCAAAAATTACAAACTGCACAGGCGTTAAAACTGGCCTGAATTCCAAATATAAGCCCAAATCTAGGCCAGAGGTATATTTGGCAAATACAAATCCTTGCCAGATTTACACAGCTCTAATAATAAGGTGACAAGAACCGTGCACAGGATTACGGATGTGGCCTCACTCATCCCTTATAAAGTGCCAAAATAGTTTCCTTTGACTTTTATTCAACCTTTGCTCACTCATCTCAGACCATTCGCTTTGGGGACGGGGGAAAAAAAAAAAAAAAGGAAAAAAAAAAAAAAACAAAAAGAAACCCCCAAAAGAAAAATTCAAACCTGTTTTGTATTTGGGTGAAGGTTGAAACGCGCTGTTTTCCATCAACCCTCAGATCTGTCTCTCTCCATTAAGCAGCACCACGAGCCTACGCAGCACATGGAAGGGCCTCCCCGCGCCACCCCGTCCAGTCCCAGCGGGACACTGGGAGGAGAGCCCGCGCTTAGTTCTCCTGACCGATTCCCAGATCGGCTCCGTGCCCCAGCCAGGAAAGCCGAATCCGGGTCCCTGTGTGCTCTGGTGCTCAGCACAGTTTCTCATCTGTTTAATGCATCCGAGCAGGAGGAGGTTCACATTACCCTCTCTCCCTCCTTGTTCATCTCAGTAGCTGAATCAGAAAAGTCCTTTTTACATTTTTAAAACCTCTTAAGATCCCACATCACCCCTGTTACTATCACGGGCCCGCGGCTGGCTGCTCTCCGCCTCCGGTCAGGAGAAGAGGAACATCCACCCCTTGACATCTGGAATAATCCCACGGCATCTCAGCGAGCCACCAGCTCTTCTCGAATACCTCCACCAGCACACCGTCCTTTTTTTTTCCTTTCCCTCTCCCTCTCTCTTTGCATTTAAGTAATTATTTTACCCAGCACTTTAAAATCTTGAAAGCGTTAAAGAAATAAGCCATAGCACTAGAAACTCACAAGCCAATTTTTACTACCCAGAGCCGTGTTCGAGTCAAGAGGGCTCTGCACCGTGGCAGGACTCCTCCCGCCCGCATCCAACTGCGAGACTGTGCCCAAAGCCGTATTTTATATTGCCTCTCTTTTAAGTGCAGCTTGCTGCCCTCAGTTTTGTATCATCAGCAAATCTCATTACACGATGGAAGAAATATGTGGACTCTTATGAGAGAACAAGTCTAGCTTCAAAGCCAAGTCCGTTCCCAACATGTTACAGGTGTGCGCCACATGAGCAGGCACAGAAATTGCAACTGTTCGGGGTGTGATGACAGCTCCATATAATGTGATCAAAACCATTTCACATGTTAAAAAAAAAAAAATATCAAAGTTAGACAAAGAATACTTCTGCCATACAAAGAGGTGAAACCCAGTCAAACAAAACGCACCGAAAAGGGCCGGCTATTTAAATGCTGAAGTTAAACAAGAGAGAGCTCAGTCTGCCATGCTCCGCCAACGTTTCCAAGCCCCCCAACCAGCTCTTTGCCACTGCCTCCCTAACCTGCCCCTCCGACCCCGCAAGGGGGCAGGAGGGGAACTCCCCAGGCAGACCTAAACCCCAACACGTTCTGCGCGCGTGAGCCGAGGACTCCCGAGGTGATATAAGTCTCTTGCCCCGTTCTGCAGAAAAGCAGAAACAATTCAACAGGGAACCTCAGGTGCGTTTTCCAACCAGAGTGGAGAGAAGCTCAAAGACGCAAAGGCTGGAGGTCCCGTTGCCTTGACTCCAGCCGCAACAAAAAGGCACAGAATAGATTTGAAGATGGCCGGAACGTTGGCTGGGTTATACATAGGGAAAATTTTTGCTTATGGGCACGGAGAGCTGATTTTTATATTAACAACAGAATGCCAAAGTGCCTTTGTACCAAACTCATCCTCAAGTGAACACCGTAAGTCTGTCACACCAACGTAACCTGGGCATGCTCAGCAGAAAAAAAAGGACGAGTTTTACATGTGACTTCTTTCTGTTGCCATACATCTTTGAAAGCTCTTGGTGTTCTGCAATTTCCATCAATAGAAAACCAGGATTTGATTGAGAGGATTTCGGACGTGGCCTAAACTGAGCAATAAGGATGCTATTTGGTCATGTCCGGGTCGGGGGGGCAGGCAGGAATTTAAACATGGGCGAGTGGAAGGCTACAAGCAATAAGCTCAGGCTCTGGTTACATTTGGGTGTTTCCGTCTACAAAACAGGGATTATAAAAGAATTTATCATCTCTTCAGAGATTCCTCTGCAATCCCTTGCATCCCAAGAGACGTTATTTCAGAGGCTGGTGGTGTAATAGGAGGCAACTGAAGCCAAAGCATATTCCCATCACGATAAGCAGGCATAATATAAAGTATTATACAAGCTACATGCATCTACAAGATATTTCATTTTTCCAGCAGAAGCTGGGAGAGGATCCTTAAATGGAAAGTCTAGTTAAATTTAGTTGGAAGTTTAATGAGATCCATCAGCCTACCAAACACACTTCCATTCCTTAGACACTAGCCTTCAGCATCTCAGATGCCACCAAAGAGGATGGGTGGAGGAACCTAAAGGTATGTTTTCTCAGGATGACCAGCAACAACAAAGCACGTTTCCAGTCTGTAGGTCAAGGGAGGAAGATGAGATGAAGGAAGAACTGCCCCTCTGCTGGAACCTTTGCCCTGCAGCTGCAGGACTAGAAACCAGCAGAGAAAATCTGCCAGCAGCTGCATTTGGGAAGAGGGTAAGACTCCACTCAGGGGACGGAAGAAAGGGTTTGGTCTTCTGCAAAAGCTATCCAAAGTATTGGAGAGAAACTTTTGCCCGGGGGACGTGAAATTTTGTTTGATCTAGATTCTATTTCTCAAGTATTGCAAGGTTTTAAAAATAAAGTGTTTTGCTGAATCAGCTTGGTATCCGAATGTTCTCCTCTGCCAGATGGACAACCTCAGTTCAGTTGTAGTTTGCATTGGGTTTTGGGTTTTGTGTTGGTTTTGGTTTTTTTTTTTTCCCCCCACAATCCACCAAATATTGGTAAATTTTAATTGATGTTCTTCTGACATATATGGTGAGGAAGACCACAAGCCTGCAACAGCTTAGCTCTGTGTGAAATATTATACCTCCCCCAGTTCTCACGTGTTCGCCTGTTCAATGGAAACCAAGCAGCTCGTTTTGCCTCCCGCTTCAGTGCCACTGCCTGCCAGCCGCCTAGACGTCATTCCTGTGCAGGCAGGCAAACCTAACGAGTACACGAAACTAATGAATCTGGATCAGGAAGAGAGACGAGAACCTTTGACATCAAATTTGCGAAAGCAAGAATGTCTCTGAAGAAACACGAGACTCAAGGCTGAAGCTGGTGAGATAATTAAGATGAAGCTCCGTTGTTATTTTCAACATTTTACTTCAGTCATTCATAAAAGTGTGAAGCCCACAAGTTCATACGCTGAAGACTGTGCCAGCAAGAGTATGATCCTTCTAGATCGTTACAAGGATCAGAAAGAGGGGCATCAAAACTTTGGATGTTAGTTCTTCAGAGGCCCAGGTCCAGGCTGGCCGAGCGTCAACCCTGAACCTGAGGATAAACGCACCAGCAAAACAGGCGTGTATGCCCTGGTCTTACATACTCCCACAGACCACCACAATGTAAACATTCCAGATGCGTGACCTGAACTATCTTGCCTTCAAATGCAAACATCAGACCACGCAACATCAACCTTCCTATCAGATGAAGAATACGTTTATTCTGGCAGAACTAAAGAATACCAGTGATCCTCTCTGAGGCGGCAGAACACACCGTACAGCAGAAACCGTTTGGAAACACCTCACCTTACGTTTGTTGATCTGCGATGGTTCCCTCAAAGAAAATTTTCTCCTGACCCAACTGAGCTATTGCTTATGGACGGCCACAAGTTCAGTTTCCCCTCCATAAAGGACTGTACATTTTGCGGAGACCGGGCTCCTCATTCTAAAATATATTTGACGTATTCAAAATTATTTTAAAATAACTAAAACAGAGAGTCACATGCAAAACTTGTCAATAAAGTCCTTATAGGACAAAAGCACTGTGCCGCGACGGTGAACCAGAGCTCCTGTCACGGAGATCCCTGCGGACTGCTGAGGACACTGCGGAACGGAGGGGAGCTGTTTGTTTGGTTGGTTTTTCCCCATAAACATGAAAAAGTCCTTTCTCTTTCCTTATTTAAGAATTCTGTGATAGCTCCTCTATAGAGTTTAATCCATCTACTGATGTTCTCACCCACCGTGTGATCACCCATTCTGGAATAATCCCTATTTTCCTTCAATATTTCTTGCCTCTCTCCTGGGAAATTTATATCCGATTCTGGCATCTGTTCCCCAGCCTCTTTTGTGAACACTGAGGCGAAAAATCCATTTATTTTTTAGCAGTGTCTACATCATCTGTCAATAAATTACCCTTTCCATCTCTAAGAGGTCCTAAAATCTACTTTACTGACCTCCTCTTCTTTATGCATTGCAATAATCTTTCCTGATTATTTATCTTAACCTCATGTACGGTTGTTCCTTTCTCTCTCTTTGCTTTCAGATTATTATTTTTTAACATTGAACCTCATTCCACACCTTCTCTGAACTTGATGTTTTACATCTTACATTCTTGCCTTCCTTTCTTACAGTTACTTCTTGCTATGCTTGTTCTTAGATATTAGGACAGTATGCTTTTCGGCAGATTATTTATTCTTAGCGTAGCGGTGTAGAAGATACTCACTACGCTTATTTTTCTGTAGGTACCAATTCCCCTCGATGTTGTGTATTTACACGGCATCACCTTTCCGTTCCCTGTGAAAACGGGTTGTAATAGGCAAAGCCAAACGTGAGCTCCGCTCAGACCAGGAGAGCTGCTCCGCTTGCACGCCTCGCCTTACCATCACCAGGTAATTCAGCACTTTAAAAAATCACTACTACTAATATTCTCCCGGCTTTGAGCCCGCTTTAACGCTCAGTCAACGACAGCCACTCCGGCATTTCACTAATTTTCGCAGATTTCTCCTTTCTTGTTTGGTTTGGTTTGGTGGTCGACACGAAGAACGATTGAGCAGACTACAGCCATCGGGCCAACTTCTACTGACGCCTGCAAACTCCTCCAACGTGAGAGTTCCCAAAACAAACTCCCTCGTCAGATTTTGCAGTTACCTTCTGGGTGCTGCTCCGCTTACCGTGGGAGATTCGTAACCTCAGCCAATTGCAAATCCAGATCAAAACTGGTTTTGGAAGCAATTCGCTGCCTAGGAGATTGACATGAAAATTAAAATTTAGGAAGGAAAAAACCCACATATATATTCTCCTAGAAGGCATATTTGGAAAAACAAAAGTTGCTGGCAATGTGAACCAGAATCGGGCATCTTCAATTCTAGTGACATATAAAAATGAAAATATAAATAGTAGAACGGATATGAATGTGTTGATATAGATATCATAATTAAAAGGTATTTAAACAACGAATTAAAAACGCTTGTAACTAAATTCTTGCTGATCTGTTTACATAGCTTCCTCATCCAAGAATTAATCAAAACTGCTTTTTCCGGATAATTCACACATATATATATGCACACACAATGTCACTCCTTTTAATATTTGATCACTGGCCTAATTTCTTCTTTATCACATTTAGTCAGCATGTTTGCTTCCCAGAATATCCTTCTCCATCACTTCTCGTTCTGTGCTCTTTTTAGAACTACTGAATATGCTTGAGACCACAATCACATAGTAAAAGTTTGCAGAATACAGAAATGTATCGGAGTACTCTGATTTTAGTTAAAAAGAAATATAATCTCATTAAAGTACTGATGGTTCCTGTTAAATGCATGCTCCGTATCTTTTTATCTCACATGGTACAAGGATCAAAGCACGGACCTAGTATACCATCAGCCTCGTATAGTGTGAGAACTGGTGCTGTCCTTAATTCAGACCATATGGTAAGACGTATCTATTGGCACGATGCTGTAGAGAGTTACTGTACCCTCCTGTCATACCCTTTTTATCATTTTCATTGGAACTGGTTTATATTTGATTTTGTATATTCCGTGCATCTGACCAAACGTGCTAACTGCAGAGCAGTGCTAGAGGCAGAAGGCTGGGGACAAGAAGAGAGAAGTCGTTACAGAAGCCGTCAGAAGTAGCCTCGAGAAAGAGAATTAAAAATTTAACCACCAAAGCAATTCGCTACAGGACTATCACGTCTTCCTACAGAAAGCGATGATAGTTTTCTCTCCTGGACGCGCCCTGAGATGCAGAGAAACGCCTTAGAAGAGACGTGTCAGAAGCGCAGAGGGCAGTTGGTTTTGACCACCAAGGCGCAGGCGAAGCCTGACCGCGGTCCGGCACCGAGGCTCGGCCACCTCCGAGCCCCGACGGCTCCAGCTTTATCTGGTTTTCGTAGGAGAACACACCGAGACCTCACAAAATAAAGTTGATCTTATTTACCTAACGCCTTATTCCATTCAACAGCTCCGTACGCTGTGAAGTTCAGACTTCAGGTAACGTACGGGCTCAAAATGATTATTAATTATCCAGCGAACTCGGCATTGTTTTACACATTCTGGGCCTTAACTAGAGAGCATAACAAACCCATTGTTTTTGCCTGTTTAACGGACCATGACTGGAGCAGCTATGTAAATGACCTAGTAATTCAACAAATTTGTTTTGTTTCACAGATTTTCCCACATGTATGCTTTCCAGCTGCAATGCAAATCTATTCCGCAGCCGGGCCAGCCGCGGCCCCCAGAAGCGCGTCGCTACCTCTAGGTGTACGCTCGCCGATTGTGCGACGGCAAACCGCTCGGGAAAAGAGGAAGATTGTCGCTAATTCGCCACCCCAGTTTTTTTGGTGGGGTGTTGGGTTTTTTTTAAAAAAACAGCCTATCAATGGTTTTCCTGGTGGGGTAAGGTTTTCTAGAAATTGAATTTTTCCCCCTCTATGAATATTTTAAGGAAGTCGCTTATAGGTTTCTTTTAATGCTCAAACAGGTGTGAGCTCAAATTCCCTCTGCCGCTAATATCAGCTCAGCCGGAGAACAGCAGCAAATGCTTATTTGAAAGCCAAACTAAGTTCATCTATATAAAGGGCAGAAGCTCATTAACCATTAAAGCGCCTTCTGGATGTTACTTTAAAAGCCGGTGCTGCGTTAATATGCTTGCAGTGCAGCAAAGGCAGTATCTCAAGCAGATAAAACCAGAGCCTTTGCGTAACCGGTGCCCATCTGACCCTGGTGGCTCTGGTCCGTAGGCGATGCCCGACGGGGGGTTTGGAGCCATCCCCGGGAGCCGCAAGCCCCCAGCGCCTCCACGCGCTCCCAGCATTAACCCAGCGCCTCCGGCCGCACCATCCCAGTCCCACTCCGGGCTCAAAAAGCCCCCGCTCTGCAGAAGAGAGGGCTGGGTGATGGGCAGGAGGATGCTCCTTTCTGCCTTTCTCCGGGCAGGGTAACTTCAGGCGGTATTTTGCAAACTTACACTTTGTACTCCAAATACAGATCAAAGACATTTGCGGTTCAACGCCAATTCTTCACACAGCTTTAGTCTATGCCACGCTACGCAGAATACAACTGTCGCACAAAATAACTTATTAAAAATGCTTGGACTTGTTTAAGAACAAAATACAGTGGAATGTAAACTTCACTGAAAAGTATGTAGTACAAAATAATATTTCAATTCTTTGCTCAGTATGCAGACATTAATTGCCACAGTCTACAGTTTCTATTTATACATCTGCTGCTCGTTCCCCAAATAAATGGAAATGTCCTTGTAATTTCTTTTCTCCGGGACTGTGCGAGAGACTGGGGTTGAACGCTGACGCTCAGAATCCTGACTGGCAGCGCCTGCAAGATTGACTTGCTGCAAAATATATTAACTCTTGATTGGGAACGCTAACGTATTTATATCTACATCGACAAAATGCTTTTTGGCACGGATTTTTTTCTGTTATTTTTTTTCATAGGCCAGTGAGGGAAGAGAAGCAGCTGCATACTCCATGACAAGAAGGGAGCCAGTGGCTTCTACAAAGCATTTTTAACGCATCTTTCAAGGCCTCAGTGGACAGTAAATCGTGTGATTTTCCTTGTGGTTATCTTCGAAAGCTGAAGTGCTACATCCAAGCTCCTCAGGTCTCAGCCTTGACACCCTGCATAGTTAAACTCAAACTGTTGCCCAGGGTTATCCAGAAGCACTTCTATTTTATTTTGCAGAAACCACTAAAACTAATCCAGAAAAAAAGGCTGGAAGAAATCCTGTCCAGCTGTTCCTGGAAGGAACACGGAGCCTTAACTTACATGTAAATTTGGATACATGGCTGTTAAAGAACAGAATAGACCACGTCTGAAATCAGTTGCTGCTTTGTAATTCTGTTCTCGGAGATACGTTTAGTGCCCTGCTCTCAGAACATGCAAGGGGGGACACTTATTTCCCCAGATCGGAACCGTTTTTAAAGTTTGGAGATATTGAAAATGAGATCTTTTTTTTTTGTTGGTGAAACAATTCTAGATTTGGCAAAAAGACTCGATAGATTACTTTTCCTTGATTTGGTAGAAAACCCTGTCTCGGACCTTCCCTTCTGTACTCACACGGGGATGGGAAGAACATCAATGAGGTTGGTGGGCACGTATACCCATACAGCGTTCATCAGAGAGGCTGTAAGGGGAGTGAAGTGGTTTAGATGCGAATAAAAACATAGAACCAAAATAAATGAGATGCCAGATGCAGATTTGGAGGCACGACACACCAACAAGCCAAACAACTCAGGCTTGGCAGGCGAATTCAGATTTTCAGACCTTTCTCTAAAGAGCCCTGAAGGTCCCCTCCCACCCGCAGAGCCCTGCAGCCACGGGAAGCTGTCCTGCATGACGGGACCCATCTCCTCCAGGTCATCCCTGGTATCTATAGAAATAGCAACGCCGCTCACGCCCCCAGCACATTTTCCATCCACATCCGCACACGCAAGTCAACGGCCTTCTTGTAGTCCAGCCACACCACACTTCAGCTTCCGTTGGGGATGTGGCAGCCACGGTACTCGCCCAGGAACCTCCTCCCTTCCCCAAAAGTTGGGCCCCTACCACAGCCACTCCAAACTGCTTCATTTCCAGGTGGAAACAAGTACGGTGAGACCTCTCCTAACATTCTCCACCTGGCCGGGAAACACCTGGGTGCTCAGCGGTGGGGAGAGCGCGGGATGAGGTAACGCTCACCCGTCCCGCAGCGTCTGCTGGGTTGTGTCAGCTGCACGAACGTGGAATATTTTGAATGAAAACTGGAGTCTGGGATTTCCGGTTCTTTGCTTTCTGAAGGGCTTTCTTAACCTTTTTAGTTGTTACATTCCGATTTGCTGTTGTGAAAAGTCATTGTAGTTAATGCGACAGCTAGCGAGACAGTCGCAGGGGTTTTTTTTCTGGAAAACGTAGTCCTGCTTGCAATTCCTGAAAATTCTCCTTTAACTGCTTTTTAAAAAAGTTGTCATCTGTGTCTTTCCGCATGTCCCACGGAATTTATTTTTTCCAAACATAACGGTCATCTCTTCGTTTTCCATCCACCGTAAGTCGCCAGGTTCCTTCAATAAACACCCTCTAACTCATAGTAACGAACTGCATTTGCCCCAAAAAAGCTTTAGGAAGCACTAAGAAGCAGCCACCACTAAGAGGAGGAGTAAGTGGCTGCCGAGCGTGTGTTCCCATAACGCGGATGACCCCTCTGAAGCATCACACCCGCGATTTTCCCCCATCTTTGGGTGCCACTGAACGCGACAACTGAGACACCATCAAACCCTTTTGCATTTCGAACTTACAACTGAAAAAAATCACTGGACCGGTTTGGACGTTTCCCTCACGGTTCCTCCCGTACCTTCGCTTCTCCAGCTGCAAAAGGAGAACCAAAGCCACCTGACATAACAGAGGTGGTGTGAAAAAGAATTAATGTGCGCGATGTGCCAGACGCTAACTGAGAAAATCAAAAATCTGCCAGGATGAAATGTAATCTCATTTTAGGAAATGTTGAAATCATTTCTGCAGAAGGTTAAAAAAATAATAATCAGGCTGAGTCAGATACACAGCATGGAAAATTTCATCCCAAATGTTTATAGTTTAGCAATTGAAAGCAAGGCCTTATAATGCCGTGTTGGGTAAACTTAACTAATCTGCAAAAATTCCAGTTCTACTTATAATAACAGTAACGGAATCAAAGCTGTACGGATTAAAAGCAAACGCCACAGCAATATTCATACGGAGACAAATACTATCACAGCATTAAAAATAATATTAAAAATTGGCATGTGTACGGAGTATCCAAGGAACTCAGGATGTTTTCCAGACGGTAATTCATCACATCTCACAATATCCCTGTGAAACACACAGTGCGCGTTCTTCAGGCAGATAAATAGGAAGGCGCATCGGAGCACAAAGACGTTGAACAACGTGCCGAGAGCGCACCGCGCATCGGCCGCCGAGCCGGGCTCCCCAGGAGCCTGACCCCGCACGGCGGGCAGCGTACGGCGCTGGCACCCGCTCCTCTCGGCCCCTCCAACGCTGAGAAAACGTCACCTTCGCCGAAATAACCGTGCTAAGAGGAAAATTAAGACTTGGAGATTCCTAAAAGGAAAAGGGAAGAAACCAGAGGGGAAAATATTTCTTTTGCGATACAAGTGCCCGTCTCTGGCAAACGCACGCGCCAGCCCTCCCGAAAGCACGGCGGGCAGGAGATGGTGTAAGAGCACAGCCCAAAGCGGTGCAGGATCGACCGGAAGCAGACAAGCAGGCGGGAATTAAGAGTAAGTCATTGTATCTGCTCTTCGTTTTGTGTTTAGCAACAGAAGGAGAAAAGCAAAGCAAAGATTTCGTCTTCACATACTAAATCACCAACCAACTCCTGCAACTATTAAAAGATCTACATTCAGTGACTTTACACCCTTTTAGAGAGTCTCAAAGCAATGTCAGAAGTTAAATACTGTCTTCTACTTGGTAGTGTGGGAACTTTTTCAATAAGGTATATAAAATCACTACCGGGAACAGCAGAAATACTACATATGAAGGGGAGGAGAACACAAACTGTCCGTGAAACAAAATAAGAAAAGTGCTTCTGATCTTTTCTATTCTATTCTCATTTTTCCTGCATTCAACAAACCGGGTTAAATCAACTTTGTAAACCTCAGGGAAAGTTTTCTCTCGCACTGAGTCTCTCCCTGCCCTTCCCTGTGCCTGCCGGTCTGGCGGACGGCGGCTGGTGACCAAAAGCGCTCCCAACGCTTCACCTTGTGCGGCGTGCCGGGTTCAAATTCAGGGTGGTTAGAACACTTTGAAGCAAGATAAACCTAAATATTCCTGGTAGGCAAACCGAGGAGAGGAACTGAATTATAATGAACCGGCAGCTGTCACAATATGACCACAGTAACCAAATCAAAATATCAACCACTAACCCAGATGAGATTCAAAGGTCACCACATAAGCCAGCAGCTTTCTTCGGCAGCGCCTGAAACCTCAATCTAATCCTTGCAGTGAAATGCTCCATTAAGCTACGGGGGGTTTAGAAGGAAGTTACTGTAAGGTGGTAAATGATTTAATGTACTAGCAAGACAACCCAAGTCAGAGGATAAGAAGCATTCCCAAAGAGCACGCCTGGAAGCAGGAACGGCGATGAGAAGGGACCCCGGATGCGCCATGGCCATCGCAGCTACCTGCCCACGCGCATTTTATTGCTGCGCCGAGGAACGACTCTGCAGATACTCTTAAGAAAACACAAACTACCTATAGAGGGGTAGCGGGACTCCAGACGCACACAGAGCAAGCTGTGCGTGAGTACACAGAATCATAGAATCCTCTGGGTTGGAAGGGATCACCAAGTCCAACCATCAGCCCAACACTGCCAAACCCACCACTAATGTCCCTCAGCACCACGTCCGCCCGGTTTTTTGATACATGCCAGCAGTTGTTTGAGGAGCTGAATAATGCAGGCGGCTCTGCGACTTCTCTCCGCTCCTCCCCACGGGGCTCGCTCCAACACCCAACGCGCAGGCTCCCTGCTAGACACTGGCCACATGAAAATGTATTCTAAAAACACATATCCAAAAAAGAAAATGCAGTATAAGCCCTCATTTAAGCACAGCTTGTCTGCAGACATTGGTGGTTCACGGGTAGGGGGTCAGCAATACCTATTCCCAGTAACAACAAAGTCTTTCTTGCCTGGAAAACCACCTCAAATCAGGAGCAACTCCGTTCAAGTCAACAACATACACCAGTTTATAACCGGTTCAAGTTGGATGATTGTCAAGCTTTTTCTCAGTCGCCACGAGAAAGAGGAGGATGGAAAGAAAACTACAGTGTGGCTCTGCAGATGCCAGCTGTGTGACACCAGGGTTGACGGGACCTTTCCTTGGGGGAGTTCGAAGACCTGCTGGGAAAAGGGCGAAGACATTTGGAGTAAGCGGAGCCGGGATGCAGCAGTCTGGGCAGCCCCCGCTCCAGCAAAGAGCGCTGCGCTTTGGTCATCACCACTATATTTAGATTTCTCCTAAAAATCACAAATACAGAGGTGACCAGCACAGACTGACAGCGGTTTTTGTAGAGCAATGCTTCCACCGCAGCGGTGTTAGCAACCACAGCACCCATCCCCGTGCCGGGTGAGGGTTCCCATTCCCACGCGGCATAGTAACACACCTCCCGGCCACAGCCCTCGGAGGTGTCCGAGCGCTCGGGAATCGTGCCCGCATCCCCGTGGCCATCCCCCTGCCGCTTGCACTAATGCCCCGCGCTCAGGAGCCGAGCAAAAAAGGGGAAGCGAAGGGCTGCCCCAACAGGACAAGTTAAGAAGAGTCCACTCGAATTATTAGAGAATTATACTGAAGCGTGGCTGCAAAATGCCGGGGGTTGTGGGAGGCGTTATTGCGCAACAGCACACTTGTCAAAAGCTGTTCGTTGCTGCCGTACGCTTACACGCTCATTGATCTGTGCGCGTAGCAGCAACATCACCGGTCTTATCTCCAGTTGAAATTACCAAATGTCATAAAACCCCCCAAAAATGCCAGGGCCGTTGAGGCCCACGCGCTGCAAGGGCGCTGCCGGGCTCACAGCTCCGGGTCAGGTCCGCAGAGCGCCCCGAGCCAGCGGACGCTCTGCGAACCCCTCGGGATGCGATGAGCAGGACCTTCTAGAAACACCCCGGTTTCCAACACTCCTAATCAGAGCATTACACAGCTTATTTCTTTCACTGGGTGCCTCCGAACATGTTTTCATAAACCACCTATTTCTTAAACCGAGCGGAACCAGTATTTTCACTCAGATTGGCAAAAACAATCAGAGAGAAACGAGATTTTCGTGTAACCCAAGGGCAGGCGGAAGAGTGAGGGACTTTTAAGTTCTAAAGACCCAAATTAAAAGTTAAACTTGAAAGCGCCACGCAGCCCAGTGGGTTTCACAGAAGTGCGTGGCTATTTGCAAAGTGTCTCTGCGCACTACCTAAGCCCCATGGCGTGAGTTAAGAAGGGAGTGTTGAAATTTCCATGCTTTTTTTGGCTTATATTAGACCCTTTAAAACTGTTGTAACCGTGTTTTGTACGTGAATACATACAAATGACTACAAGCTCCAACATTGTCCCATATGTTAAACAACTCACAAATATTTCCCAATATTAAAAGACAAGGCATATTTTAGGGACATATATTAGAGCTGAAGAATGATATATCGCAGTTACAGCTCCGTGTTTTTTTTGGCTCGGGTTCAATCCTTTAAAGCAAAGCATTTGGTTAGTTCATTGACAACTGCAGAAGAAGGGTGTGATCTTGGCCGAGCATAAGCATTACTAATATTTTTACATCATATATTTACTTTAACCAAACTCATTTATCAACCGTAATTAAAGAAAGTAGCTATCATTCACTTACAAATAATTACAGCCTCTCTTCATGCTGCTACGGTGTTTGCTGCTAAGCTCAATGATTATTCAGGGGCGTCAAAACTTTCTATCACGGGGTGTGGGGTGGAAGGAGGGTCCTTGCCAAACGCCCCGGGCAAAATCTCACTCCTCTAAAGCAGAATCGGCTGCAACTACCTTCGCCTGAAATCCAGGAGTTGGCGGCTCACAGGTCCCAGCAGGCAGCGATCCATCGCGCTCCAGAACAAACAATGGCTTCAGTCTCCCTCACCAGTTATTTATCTCTTCCCTTTTGTGAACAGGTATTTATCATATTTTCAGAAATCCTTTTCTACTTTAAAAGTCCTGTTCAGAGCGCGTCCTGACTTTCTCTGCCAACTGGCCGCTTCTTCGAAAAGGAAAGGCTGAGCCTTCGGAAATGACCATTTAACCTCTTTCAGCAAATATTGCTGTTACTGCATCAAAAGTCACATCCTTCTCCCAGCAAGAAAACACAGTCTGTTCAGTAAACATCATTGGTGCACATTTTTGAAATTGCATGATAGCTTAAAAAAAAAAAACCCAAACATAAAAATCCACTTTCCCACCCTTATGCCGAGTACAATCAACCCCAAAAATAAGGATGAGGGATTTAAACCCTCAGAATTTTATTTCTGGTTCACTTATTCCACTTTCAACAACACGGTCAAGTTAGGAAATTTGATTTCTTACTTTGTATTCTGGAATTGACAAAGGGAGGAGAGAGATTGTCATGCGACCCAAGGTCTCTGCTCGCCATATGATCATAGTGAGTCCCATCTCCATAGTTCTGTTAACAAATTGGGAAAAAACACAATTTTACAAGTTTAAACAGCACTTTTCAAAATCTACAGGTCCATATTTCCCTTCGAAGTTTAAGCCAGCTCTAAGAAATATTGTTCCCTTTATTGTTTTTTCCCTATTGATTCTGCTGGAAGTGATGCGTTCCAGAACATTTTTAAAGCTGTTTCAAATTTTTATTTCATTAGTAATTGACTTCGGTTTGCTGTGTGGATAATCCTGAATGGGCGACTGAGATGAGGTTCCTGGAATTTCGTGCTGTGCAATTCAGCATCGAGTCCACTCTTAGCGTAAAAGTCTTCTTGCCCATAACACACGGAAAACCAGCAAAAAAATACTCCTTTTAATATTTTGCTTGTTAACTCTATTTTTACGTAGAAATTTGCCATCTTAATCACCTCACTGCTATATATGTGCACTGGACTATAAAAAAAAAATTTAGATTTTTTTTTTTTTTTACAGTGGGCGTGGAAAGTTATTTCTCACTGACAAACCCTGCATAGCGCTCATCCTTTGTGCGCGCAATGCCGTGCGTGGCTAGTGAGCGGCAACGACCCATTCCTGCCCCGCGTTGCCTTCTTACCCCTCAGCGCTCCTCTGGGCACCAACAGCCCCAGGCGCTACCCACGGAGTCAAGGATGTACAAAAACCTTGCCAGGATCGGGCCCTTAATCTTCTAAACGGCCTCGGCGTAACCTTCTGCTTGCAGTCACTCCGTTAGCAAAACCTTAAATTTAACTACAAATACCGGCCAAGCGCGGCAGTTATGGCATGTTTTGTTTCTTCGGTTCAGACCTCACGAGAAACTAATTCTCCCGACGTGGAAATACCATCATCATTTTACAAAGAAGGAACGGGAGAGAGGTCAGGCTGTTTGCAGAATAACACTGCGAGTTAATGCACAGCCTTGATTCAAACTCCAGAATTCTTCCCAGGCTCGTGCTCTTTTCTTTCTATCTCAAAACTTAATTGTACGCTCACATTCAAGTTTTTGCATGCATAAATAATTGTGTGTGCAAATTTAGAATTTACTTTTCAAAACATTTTTCCCTCGGAAGCAATACAAGTGTCAAGTAAAAAAAAAGGGATAAAAATAAAACTGACAGATGTGAGCAGTAATGACGTAATGGATGCTAAGCAGGACGGAATAAGAAAAGGTGTCGGGCTTCCCTCCCTCGGCGGCAGGAAAAAGCACGCCCGTGAAGGGGGGGGCCCCCCCCCCCCCGGGCTGCCCGTGGTGCGGCGCAGCCCCGCGGACATCCCCCCGAAAAACCTCTGCTGGCGTTAGGTCTGCCGAGGGCAGGACCTGCCCCGAGGGGAAAGGACGGACCGAGGATGAACAGGGCAACCGCGTTTCTCCTCGCCAGAAAGACACTTGAGGGCACGGAGCTGCCGGCAGCGCTGCTCCCGAGCCCTGATCCTTCACGTTAATTAGAAAACAATTAAAAAGCAATTTAAACAAACTGTTTAAATAAGGGCATAAGTAAGAGCGAAGCCACTTTTTGCCCAGCATAAGTGTACTTCATGCCTTTGCGGGAAGTAAACAGAAATAACGATCTCGGCGGGGAAGCGCAAGCCGTGCCCAGCCGCGAGGACAGGCAGAGGCGCGATGCTCCGGCCGGGGAGCGGGGCTGCCGGGGTGGCCCCCCAGGAGCATCGGCAGGGCTGCCCGCAGCGTGCTGCCCAGCTCGGGGCACAGCGCACAGCCTCCCTGCTGGAAACGGCATTTCTTCCCCACCAAAGCAAGCGGCATCCCGATCCTGAGGTGTCTAAAGAATTTGGATGACTCTCCACGGCCGCAATGGAAATGACTGCCTCCAGCTGTCTCGCAAATCTCAAAAGTCTCGCCGTGCCAGGCTGCGGCTCGGTGTCTGCGTTCCCCGGAGGGGGACCCCACTCGTACCCCAGCCGAGGCGCGCTGTGGGGCGGGCAGAGTTCAGGCCTGGGGTGGCCACGGGTGGCCGTGGAGTGGCCATAGATGGCCGTGGAGAGGCCGGCAAGCATCCACACGGGGATGAGCGCTGCCCGTGGCGGGGGCACTGGCCCTCCCTCAGGTTTGGTGACACCCACAAACCCCCGAAAAATCCAACCGCGGAAAATGAAACAGTCGGCATCGTCTGCTCCACCTGCACTCTCGGTGGTAGCAGTGGCTGATACGGTGTAGCGAGAAAAAAAATGGTTAATTAATCTTCTCGCTACCTGTTAGGAGTAGCAGAGCAGGTGCCAAATTCAATCGCAGGATCGGGTTTGAATGTTCAAAAAAAAAAAAAAAAAAAGATAAAAAGCAATTTTAAAGAGAAGAGAGGCTACAGCCAACTTTGGATGCCCATTTTTCCACACAATCAGGTGTAAAACTCATATTTAAGATTGTAAATTTACATATGCAGTAAGTCTGGTTTGGGGAAAAAGATTAGATATACTTACCCTGGATGGACTAGGATGTCCTGTATTCCCCCAGGACCCTGAGCTAGTTCTGTCTTCTACATCTAGGGACAAAAAAGTTCTTTAGGCTTTATTGCAATAATTCTTTCCTTTTGTATAGGCACTTTTAAATTAATGTTTCAAATTAATCTCCTGTTGCCTTTAATTAAGAATCAGGCACAGGGCTACTACGATGGTAGTGGCTTCTGACCCACTGCTTAAATTAACTCATTTAAATTCACAGCAGAAATGAACCGGACCCTCAGGAACCTGAGGTTTGAGCATAAAAATTACTTCAGCGTCTCAGCGTTTTCCGACACTTTAAAAAGTGACTGCGCTGTACCGGTTAAAAGCCCGTCAAAATCGCCAGCACAAAACCAGGTATTATCAAACAGTACAAATAAAACACGATAAAACAGACAAAACTTAGAAGTTAGAGTAAGGCACGTTTGGGGTAGATGTACCTCTCCCCACCCCATCTAGGCTCCCGCTGCAAAAAAGCATTGGCGCACTTATTTATTTCTCGAGAAGGGAAAAGCGCATCCCCAAAACTGAGCACAGAAGGAGTATTTCTGGTTTTTCCTCTAAAGTTTGATAGAAAATTCATTGCAACCGTTGGGTGAGAGACGGTCGGGTGATTCCAGACAGTTAATTTCAGGGCGGTTTTAATTATTTTTCCCCTTTGTTTGAGAGGGTCTCCCTAGGAATAACACGTCCCCCGTTGCATACGGGCTAGGATGTGGTCAAACCTGCCACTTAGGGTATAAGGACCAAGGAACCGGGACTCCTACAAATTCTTCTTAACTTCACAACAAAACACAAAGCCCCCCCGCATCTCGGGCTGCATCCCCAGCAGGCGAGGGGGGGATTGTGCCCCTCTGCTGCGATCTGCTCTGGGGAGACCCCCCTGCGGTGCTGCCTCCAGCTTGGTCCACTGGTGGAGCTGGGCCAGAAGAGGGCACGGAGATGCTGGGAGGGCTGGAGAACCTCTGCTGGGAGGACAGGCTGGGAGAGTTGGGGGGGTTCAGCCTGGAGAAGAGAAGGCGGAAAAGGGGAGACCTCAGAGCCCCTTCCAGTGCCTAAAGGGGCTCCAGGAGAGCTGGGGAGGGACTATTGATTGGAGAGTGGACCCATAGGATGAGGGGGAATGGCTTTAAACTGAACGAGGGGAGATTCAGACTACATATAAGGAAGAAATGTTTTACGCTGAGGGTGGTGAGTCCCTGGCCCAGGTTGCCCCGAGAAGCTGTAGATGCCCCAATCCTTGGAAACATTCAAGGTCAGGTTGGATGGGGCTTGGAGCAACCTGGGCTGGTGGAAGACATCCCTGCTCATGGCAGGGGGGTTGGACTCCTTCCCAACCTGAACTATTCTGTGATTCTATGACCAAGAAGGTAAGGTGAGCTTCGCTAGTCAGCCTCTGCAGCGTGCTTCTGGATGCAAGATGCTAGCTAGACTGCAAGACCACATTTCCCTTGACAAAAATCAGGTAATAGACACATTTTTGCATATGAACGCTCTCCATATTTCACAATTCCCAATATTTCGCCTTTGATGCAGCTAATTTTATTCCACTTTCCCCAAGTCTTTCCCAGTATTGTCAGTTAACCCAGTTTACTGTTATTAAAACTTCCTTGTGACACTGAACCAAAAAAAACCCAATGAACCAACCAACCAACCAACCAACACACAAAACCACACAAACAAAAAGACCCAAACAGTAACTTCTTCCAAAGACACCCCAGGTGCAGGGGGCTGTCCCTCTTGGGTACGCTGAGCAGTGACGTACACCTCCACCCTGGCCACGCTACTGCTGAGGTTGCACCAAGGCTCGGGAGAAGTCCACCAACTCAACTCCGCTGACACTGAAAGCAGAAGATCCTCTGCAGTGCGCTCAAGTATGCCAGGATGGGCTCGCAGAACCCCTGCCATCGTGAAGCCTTTAGTAAAATGAGTTGGGAGTCTCCCGAGACTTTCCACTTGGCTAAAAACTTAATGGAGAAACATAACACCCGTTCGGTGAGGCACTTGCGCGCAGGTTTAATGGAAGGCTGTGAATAATTCCACTGAAATCATGGTTCACTCTCATGTTAATTCAAGTAAATGAGATCACTCATGCTTAACGTTAAGCACATCCTTTACCACATTGATGGACTGGACCACACTGCTTAAATCCATTACTTTTTTACTTACAGTATGTTAAATATCAGGAAATGTGGTTGACGTTGATCTATAACAGTATTATTGCACATTTCAGTGCTGCTTTCCAACTTAGTCCTGGGTACCCACTAGCATCCTAATGAAATAATAATAATACTGCTCGCCTTTCGCCACGCACAAACAGTAGCTTTAATCTAATTGGAAAAATACGTATTTGGCCTTGCTGGCTAGAGAAACTTTCTCAGAGCGCTGCCAGAGACTCCGTGCACAAGCAGCTCCCGTTCCACCTGGGCGTTGGGTCACCCGGACTTCTAGGATTGGTGGGAACTTTGCTCGTCTGAGAAACAGATACGGTCGTTAGCGCTTCAAAATACAGGTGCTGTGAGCAAATCTGGTTGATTTCCAAGATTAAAAAAACCAACAAACCCCCCCACATATTTCTATAGTTTAATACTTTCCCCCAATTACAATTCCTATTATCTCAATAACAGATGAAGGTGTTAATAGCACAAGACACTCTTAGGTAAATATTTAATTAAGCTCCAGAAAAAGAAAGAAAATGTGTATCATTTACCTGACAGATCAGATCAACCATTCTATTAGGTTAATTAGGCATATTTTTAAAAATCATTTGTGTTATGTAACAGGCAATTAACTCTGTAGAGCCCCGATCCATTGCCTGCTAAAAATCAGTGGATATTATGCCATTGACTTTGATGGGCACGGTCCCACCCTCGAGCACAGCTTCCAAAACCCATCAGGGAGCGGAACAGCTCAGCCCTCAGCAACAGCACCCGGAGGACTGGGCGACAGCTCCGAGCCCACCTCCAGATGGGTGATAAACCCGGTCCTTCAGCCCCATCCCACGCTCGGCTCCCCAGCGCGGACCCTCGAGCCCGCTCGTCCACGTGTGACAGGGACGGTAAAGGACAGAGCAACACCAGCGAAGGGCTCCGCGTGGGGCTACCTGGGGAGCTCTGCCCGCCTTAACCAGGCGGCATTATTCACGGAGCTCCCTGTTCGAAACTTCATTTATCAACATACTGATTTTCTGTAGAAGTCAGCTAATCTAAAATAAAACACGTTGTCAAGGCCCCTTACGCTGGCTCATGGCCAGCGCTAGGAGCAAGATTTACACACCAAGAAAGGGTTTCAGACTGCTATACTGTACCTTTTTATTTATATTTTAAGAATTCCATGGTTCGAATGCATCACCTAAAATAACGCGCTTGAGGGCTGCATGCTGCAATAACCCTTCTCTGGCACTCAGTGCCCGGGAAAGACGGCGCAGAGGGAAAGGGGGCATCCCCATACCAGCCTGGGCAAAGGGTGCCTTCGGCTACTGAGCTCTTCCCTTTGGGAGCCCACCACCCAGCTCCAGCCGAGGGTCTTCTGTCACCCCTGCCGCAGGTGCTGGGCTGACACAGCCATTTAACCCGCTCACAGGGCTTCTTTTCAGTCACCTTCTTCAAAAACCTGTTTTTTTCAGGCACAAGGAAAGGGCACCATGTTCCCAAAGATGCCCAGTACTTTCCAGCAGCACCCGGCAATACCAGCTTCGTGGCCAACTGCTGGACGGTCCCAATGATGTGAGAGGAACTATTTATGCGCTTACAGTTAAAGATATGTTTTTGTGGTGAGCTGAATTCCTGCCCGGTTCTCCTTTCCGGTACTCTTTGCTGCGTTATCCCTACTTCTCCCTCGAGCCAAGTATGCCAATGACCAGAGGGCACTGTCAGACGCTTAAAAGAACACTGGAACAACACGGACCTCAGGGCTGGGGTGTTCCCCGTCTCTGCAAACATCCCAGACCAACCCAGAAAGTCCCACCTGGGCAGCTGGAAGCACCCCTGAGAGGGAAGGACACTCCTGCGTGGGGAAGGGGACAGCTTTGGGGATGCAGGAGGGGAAAACAGACACTAAAGGTAGGCAGACATCATCCTAAAGGTAGGCAGACATCATCCTATGTACCCAAGTGTACTAGGATTCGCCGAGACTCCAAGATGTTCAGCCATCTCAATTTTGGCTGAAAAATCCTTGCCCTTTACCCTGCTTTAATCTGAGCCCACGTAACACTTAAGGTCTTCCACCAAAGTTGAAAGTTCGGGACTCTGATCCGAAAATGACAAGCAATGGCTCTTGTCGCTTATCTTCAGGGGTCGCGTCTTAGCTTTCGACCAATTTTCTTTGTATTTATACTTAAATGTGCAAACGACACTATATTACTCTGCAAAACATCAATGAGAAGGCTTAATTAAGTAACACTGACAGATAAATCCATTTCTTTCGCAGTAATCAAATCAAAGCAGGTTGACATAACACAGGAACTTAATACAGTTATTCCCTTGTAATTGGAAAAAGGCCCTTTACTTCTCATTAAAGCAATCTTCTGGGTATTGGCATAATAAGAAGGCTCAGGGCTTTAATACTGCCCTATAAAAGCCCCAAGATACAGACCCCTTAAGCAAACATGCCAGATTATCTAATTCCTCGATCATAGTGGAACATGTAGTTATTGTTTTAAACTACTAATTCTTTATCTCAGCTACAGACAAAAAGAAGGAACTCGGTCTAAAACACGTATCACGAAGCTCTATAAAAATGCAAGCTCGAGCTGGGAAAAAGAGATGCATTTTCAAAAATACCCTAGACCTTCAGCTGGGAAATGGAGAGCTTAGCAAGATGAAGCGTCTTCCTGGACGTGAACAGCTATAAAGAGCAAATAATAAAACAGAAGGGTTTTGTCTTTGCGAATTTGCTGGGAAATATTTTTTCAGTGGGAGCGGAGCCGGCCAAAGCTTTCCCGCTGTTGCTGCGTTGGTACCACGGCTGCGTCCCGCTGCCCCGCTATCGCCGCACAGGAGGCAGTGACTGCCCGCAAACCCTCAGAGAGTCACCGTGTCTCCTGCGGCTTGCGAGCAGCTTGGCAGCGTCACCGCAGCGGGTTCAGTGCCCACGTGATGGGTTATGCCATGCACGGAGCTCTCAACCGTCGCTTGCGCCTGTGGCCATGAAGGGGTTACGTGGCGGGGACAACGCTGGAGTGCTCGATGAACAGATGGGTCTCTGCACCTTGCACGCATGCTCCTTGTCTCTTTTCGTCCTGTTTGCAAGTGTTCTCTTCGCGTGACCCAGTGAGCTATCGGCAGCCAAAAGCCAGCAAACCTCTGGCCCCCTCAAACCAACCCTCAAGTCAACAGCGCTCCTCCCTCGGCAGAAAAGAAAAAAAAACCTCACTAATTACTACCTAGTTAATCTGGCCTAGTTTACTAATAATTTAGTATGACAGATACCGCAAGAAGGTTTGTAAGCTCCTAAACCTAATTCCGGAAATTTATTATGTACCCTGTAAGTACTGCCACTTAGGTAATTAGGACAGTGAAACCCTAATGACACCAAAGTCAATGCAAAATTCTCCAGTGACTTATTCTCAGAGCTTGGATTTATCCCAGAGCGCATCAACTTGAACACATATGTAATTTTCTCCAGAATCTGGCTCCTGTAAATTAACCTCCCTTAATCACAAGCGTTAGGCAATGTGACATTACAAACAGCAAGTCGTCACGGACAGATGCGGTCAGTTTTTCAGAAGACGATTCTGTCCTGGTTTGAGCAGCACAGGATTAGTTTCTCTTCCAGCAATTTTACTTTTCAGTAAGGTCTCTTTCTAACCCTTGGGAAAACTGCATTTTTAGAAGACCCTAATGTCCGAATTTGTGAAAATATTTACTTTATCGCCAGCTATGGGATGTGGGTTTCAAGGTCTTGGTGTTTTCGAGCTCGCCAGGAGCGGGGACCAAGAGGAGCAAGACCCGGGCACTTGACTCAAACTGGCCAACAGGGTTATTTCATACCATGAACGGCACAGTCAACAGAAATTACAAAGTTTGCTGAGGAGTTTCTCTCTCTCCCTTGATGGTTCCGACCTTGAGAACTCCTCGCCCCCGGTGCCAAAGCCCTGAGCCCTTCCCTTCCTCCCGAAGCCGCAGCACTCAGTGTCCCACATTTGCTGTCACTGCTGGGAGTGCACAGCTTCTACGGATAGAATGGGCTGAGGATAACCCTGGCACATTTTATATTGCTATTTGGATCAATAGTGGTTCTTTAGTATTATTAATGTTAATTATTTAGTCTTATTCCATTAAATTTGTTTGTATTTCAACCCTCCGGTTTCCTTTTTTTTTTTTTTTCCCCAATTCCTCTTCCCAGGTGGGAAGGGGTCATCGGGTGAGAGAATACAACAATAAATTGTGGGTTCTTCAAACCGCAACAGATTCATACACAATTAATACAGTGGGATTTAAATAATATAACTAAATAATATAACTAAAGCTTCTCAGCATCTCAGAAATTCTATCTAAGAGAAATAAAACTGGCATTTAAATGGAGTCAAACCTTTCTGAGCGTTTTAGGCAAAGAACCTGGGAAAAGCGTATTCAACGGAATCTAGACAAGACATTCAGCGCTACAGACTGACTTTGGTTGGATTCAAATCCTGGTACTTCTATTAATGACCTGGGGAAAAAAAAAAAGAATCGCTACCCACGTTGATTACAGCCCTGTGTTGGAAGGCACTGCAACTTCAGAGAGGCCACTGATGCTCGAGGATGCAGGGAGAAATCCAGAGCACTGATTTTGGGGGCCAAAAGCTGCGTTTCTGCAGTGCAATGAGTTCCAGAAAGCTATCAGTCAGGCAGCTATCTAAGCCTAAAAGTCCTTTTTAGCAGCCTGCAAAGTTCTGCTTCTTGCACCAAGGTTCCCTTGACACATAAAAGGAGGAGGGATCCCTTGGGAGCCCTCCAGCAGGGAGGTCGAGATGCTCACACTCTGCCCACATCTCCTGGTGCTCCCCAACTGCTGAGTAGACTCCAGTCCCGGCCAACGAATACAGACAGGACCGAGTTCAGCAGAAGCCCAGCGGATACTATCATGATCCACCACAACTGCCGAGGTCTGAGCACGGTAGCCTGCAGGCGATGGTGACTACACCTCCACCATGACCCACGCTTTAGAGAAGCATCAGCCTGATCCTCAGGTGTCGCTAAAACAGCTCAGGATCTCAAATGAATAGAAGTGCTCAATACCCACCTCCCAGCTCCAGGAAAAGAAAGAAGGGCACAATTAGGTGACCTAAAGGACAACTTCCTGCCCAATATAGGTAATTTCAAGTTATTTTTGCAGTAGGCCACTAGCTCTGACACACCGCGTGATGCTCTCAGGCCAACATCTACTTTATTTTAAGGGGGTGCGATGCATGAACTGGAGATACCACGTAAGGCTCCTCGACCTTGGTCATAACGCCCAGTCCCTTGAACTTTCTTTGGTAAAAGTTTCATTGAACCCCTTGAGGTGCTCCCAAACAGACTTTAGAATTGGAAAGTTAGTATTTTTTTCTGGGGAAAAAAAAAAAACCATACAAAACCCAGAAGAAAACCAAAACAAACTCCTCTTTGCAGGAATAATCCAAACAAATACTTGGGAAATCATCCAAGACCGTAGCAATAACACACAGGACAATAAACTAGATTCTGGAATATAATTTTTGTTTGAACCTCCCACCATCTCCAATAACAAATTTGGGCACACACATAAAACGTTAAAATCATAGGCCAGGAAATTATATTCTCCTGTTTTACTCCGGTAAACAGCAACACGGACATCACAGGCCTTTTGCTCAAAGAGAGGGAGTTGGGCGGAAAAAGAAAGAAAAAGAAGAAATGGAAGACTCAAAGTAGCAAAAGTAACTAAGAACTTAACTGTTTCAATAAAAGAGCCGCCCTTTGAAAGATGACACATGAAAAATCCAGGTAAGAAGTAGCACGCACCAGACACAGTAACAGTAGTCGAGCATCTAGGCGAGATAACCCCAGAAAAAAAAAAAAGAGCACAGTGGTGGATCTCGTTACTTTTGTAGCAAACGTGATTAGGAACGTTGATTTCTCCGCAGTTCATACCTACATGCTGCTTAACCAGGCGTCACCGGGAGCAAGCTTTCCACTGGAACAAGGAGAGTGGGAGGTTGGGATTTGCCCCAGGAGAACGTTTCTGGTTCCCACCACCAGCCTGGGCAGCATTTTGAACAAGTTTGTGGGAAAACAGGCATTCAGCTAACATCGTACTCCATCGGGTATTATTTGTGGGGGACTGAGGATGTCTATTAAAAGGCCACAGCTCACACCCCAACCTTTCCACATAAAGCCAGAGCGAACTCGCTACCCTCTTGCCATAGAATAACGATGATTTCCAGAGCGTGGAGGTGTTTCATGGCACACTCCAAGAACCTAAGCCTCACTCCACCTTCCCAACGCCATCATCCCAACACATGTGCAAATACACAAATGAAATTAGCCGACCGCTACACTCAGAGTAAGTAGAAGGAGAAGCGTACATCTATATATATATATATACACATGCGATTTTTTTCTCTTTTTTTAAATGTACAAATAGTGACGTGAGCAGAAAGGGCAAATTCAGTTGTCATTGGCCAAACCTCCTTGCTACGGAAAGACAGGGGTGAAATTCTACTTCTGTGGGAGTTTGCCATTTGATTTCAATGAAGACGAAAACATCATCTTTAGTATTCTTGTACCCTTAATTCAGAATAAACAATATTTCACATTTAGAACAGCAACATTCAGAGAAGCAGCACAATCAAAATCGTGACATTTAACAAATGTAGTAATACAGGTGCTGAGCGAGCAGCCGGTGCTCACCAGTGGGCCTCTGAAAAATCCGGCCTTTATCTATCTATCAGCTTCAGAGCAAGAACTACAGAATTCTGTTTCTCTAACTTTTCTTTAATCCAGTTCTAGGCCGTATTCTTTCAAAGGATCTGAACAAACTAAACATCAAGCCAAAGATAATTCCCGGAGAACAGGTATTTCATGTGCGTAAGCACAAATATTTATTGATAAAATTGTCTTTACAGCTCTGAAATATCACTGGATTACTGTAACTCCAAAATATTCTAACAAACTTGGAAAATATTTTAACATACAAAGCCATAAACATACTTAAATTGAGGACTTCTTACTTTTTGTGAATAACTAGAAGATATATTTCAGAGAAGCCAAGCGTTGTGTTCCTGAATATACTTATACAGCAAAAGGGATCAGTTGTGGAAGACCAGAGTGAAAGGAAAGTCTTCCCAATGCTCGTTGGCGAACTCAAAGTCAAATTATTTAAGATGACTTTCCAAAGAAGTAAGGTTAATATACCATAGTCAAAATTAATACATTTGTTTAACCTCCCCAAAAATGCTTTGATGAGTTCGCGCTGGGACGAGATGCCAAGGGAAGTGGTGGTTCCTTCCCAACGCTTGACTCCGGCACACAGAGAGCGGCGGCTGCTGGACACCGTGCTGGTGTCCGGCAAGACTTCTGCTGCAGCGCAAGGGTGGCCGCTGGCTGGTCAGCGCGGGTGGCCTGGTAGCCCTTCACCCCTAGAACTCTCCCAGCCTTCCCACCCTGCACACCATCTCCCCAGCCATGATCCGGGCTGAGTCCTGAGCGGTCCTCGGCACTAAGGTCTTAGAAGAACGTTGTTTGGAGAAAGGTAACGGATAAGGGGACGGATTACAAAACATCAGCTGCTTTTTTATATATTTTTAAACACAGAGAATCAAAGATATTCTTACATGCTAAAAAATATTAAAAAAAAAGAATACAAAAATACAAAAAATGTGCCAAAATAGTGAACGTGTGTGGCAGGTAGCGGTCTGTTTTCAAAACAGGTATTCCACTTCTGCAGTAATTTAGCCAGTATATCTTTCCCTGCGTCAGTAAAACCTGAGTATTTCCCCAGAAAAGACTGCCAACTGTGTTGATTTGCTGACATGATCCAAAACACACAGAACAGCAAATGGAAAAAGACAAACATCTTCAGATTTGAATTTGATCTTCAAGGAAAAAAACCCACCGTAATCGATTAAAGAGTATATTAACCAGTGAAAGTAATTTTTTATGGGATTTAACAGTCAAAATAGCCTCAAATGAGGAGGAAAAGGACCAAGATCTCTACACAAAAGAGACTTTCTGTAGACACGCCATACCAACGCACGATTAGCATTTCTCATTGTATGAATTACAGTTGTGTCAAAAATGAGAAGGGTGGGAAAAATCCTAGACTCTAATTATGATTATCATACTCAGACAAGTACGATAAACAGACGTTTCGGGATTGCTATTTCCTCTTTGTGCTCCGAAGCACCTTACAAACAGTACGTCAGAAACTGCTAATACAAATTAAGTCAGACACACTCGGTTTGTGGATCGAGACCTTTTCTGCCGTTCTGTTTTTCAAAAGAACTTCTTATGGTTTTTAAGAACTAAATAAAAACGAGCTCAACAAAAAAAAAAGACAAAATTCAGAAGGAGGATTAAAGAGCTGTACATCAAGGGAAGAATGAGTTGGTAACCTGGACATTTGGTAAGCTAAAGGACTGGCAAATTTAAAATGCATATCCATTGATGCAATCTTTTTTGAAGATTTGGCTCTAAATATCATCAGGATGTGATTAGAGAAAGAAAAAAAAAAAATAGATGGAGAGGTGATCTGGAAGAAGGGCAGTATGAAGCTTGAAGGTGGCAGAAGTTGTCGAGAGAAAAGAGATGGAGTCAGGAACAAAAGCACGGACTGAGACGGGCCATGGAAACCAGGGAGGAAAACTTAAATGTGACACAATAAAGGGATTGATGAGGACTCGACCGTGGGTTTAGTATCAGACAATAGAGGGGATGTTGACAGACCGCAGGCACGGGATGGGGAGAAGGTGCACCAAGTTCAGGCAATAGTTGGGGCTTGAAGAAGGGAAGGGGAATAGGCAACCTGAACCCAACCTGAATCCGCGCACCTCCAGCATGCGGGAAGTTGCCTATAACTATCCTTCCCGTGACAGCAATGTAAAGAAAGCACGGATTCAAACTGAGGAATTTCTACTGCTTATTTGATAAACAATTTACTATTGGTTTGCTCAAGGGATTAGATACAAAGCTTTAGGTCGGGTTTTGGTGGGGTTTTTTTTTTTAAAGAAGTAGGACCAGCTGCCAGATATATACAATACACTTCAATTGCTTCTGTTAAAGCCACAAATAATTGGAAAATTCATTTGATTCAGATGGTCATTTTATTTTCTGCCTTAATTTCCAAAGTCTATACAAATACCCACGGACAGTCTGAGGCACCACTTGACCGCGTTTGCTATAAAACGTCACCAGCGTAAACAAATCTAAACTGTTCTCAATCTTAATATTCATAACAAAGAATTGCATTGTCCCGCCGTCGGGTGAGGTCATAAAACCTCACATTGTATTTAGGAGAGTTACATAAGCTATTTTCTAACACACTTATGACATAGACTTTGTGCTTGTAAGGACAGATGACTTTCACATATCCATTCCGTTTGCGTAACCTCAGCATTTAACCAGTTTTTAAGCAGATCTGCTGGAACTATAAGCAGATAGTAAGAAAAAGGTTAAGGTTCTAGTTGTATCACCCTTTCCAGCTTGTCAGGTTACCAAAGGTTTGATTTTGTTCTGGTTTTGGATAGTTTGAGGGTGGGGAGTGCCGTGGGAGAAGGGTTTCCTGAGCAAAATTCAGGAGTATTTATTTTAACCGCAGAGGAGATACAGTTTAGGAGGAAAGCAGCTGTTTCTCAGGACTCTCTCGGTTATAAAATGAATGCGGTTTGTAAACTGTGGTTATCCAGTTAGCTTACTGCATAACATTAATATAGACTACCTATGAATAAAGTACTTAATTTTTACTTGAACCCAATAACACAGAGCCCTCCCAAGTTACGATAATTAATCACACTGCTCCAGGCAAAGCGCGTATGTTCTACACCCGGACTTAAAAATACTTAAGGGCAGATTTACTTAAAATCTCCGTGTAGTGATAGATTATGAAGGTCTTAGTACGAAGCAAATAGACATTTCGGTTCTGAACCAGTAACCAAAGCCAAAAGGCGACCGATGGTGGAAACTTTGATTAAAAGCTCCCGAAGGCCAGGCCACTCAGGAGAAGATGGCCAACTAGGAGACAACTGTGGACTTCTAAGAGGGCTCATCATGTATCCTCGTTGTTCTCCATCATTAACTTCTAACAGCACTTTTTTCCGCTTTTCTGCCTGGCCACTGCCCCCGCAGCAGCGCCCCGACACCCTTTGCAGCACACAGCCCCTCCAGCGCTCTCCCAGTTACAGCCCCAGTCCCTCTGGACCCCACGGCACGCCACACGCGTCTCAAAGGACCTCAAGCAAGAAGGCCAGAGGGGTTGCATCCATAGCTGTGAACACCGTTGTCACATAGACAACGTTGTCTTCTCTTGCAAATACCAGTTACCTCAACAATTAAACTACACCTCACCCTGCCCAATCTGCCCACCAAACTTCTCTGAAGACCTCTGCTTCCCAAGGCTGGCGGGAAACACTTGGATGCTCTTCTCAGCTACGTAGCACTGAGAAGGGCTAGTGACCCCAAGAGTCAAAGGTTACCTTCTTGTTTTAACATTCGCTTTGTTCCCTTTCTGGAAGAAATCTGCATTGAGTTTCTAAATAAATAAATTTTCCAATTTTTTTTTTTTGCGCATGTTTCTGTAGTCTAGGAAAATACGAGCTTTATAAGGGAAATTTGAACGCAGCCAGAACATTCTGATTTTCTAAAAGAGACACAATCACATGATAAGACATACTACAAACAAAACGTGTTTATATGTGGAAGAGAAAATCACTGCAGAAATTCAACGTAGGCACCCAACACCAAATGAATAATTTCATGTTTAATCACCTTTAATGATTTAAAAAAAAAACAAAACCAACACAAAACCAGTCTACTAGTCTGCTACTAGTCAGATATACAGATGACATTTTTTAAAAAGTTATGTATACTTATATAATAACATTCTAAAAATGTGTTATATGAATGAGAAATGTTACGTTTCAGACGTGGTAACATTTAGAGCAAACACTGTCATACCAGAAAAGGCACTCAAAAGCTGCAGGTGATGCAGAAGATGTCCCTGCACAGGGACCCCAAACCCTTTTGGCAAGGCAGAGACGTGCCGAGAGACGCGAGAGCAGCGCGAGGACGGCACAGCACCGCCGTGCGCCACGGCCGGACACAAGACGGGGCGAGAGCGGGGCACGCGCTCGCTCGCTCCTTCCTCCACGCTCCAGCAGAGGACTTCTTCCCACATATTATTGGGCAGTACGTGGTCCGGTATTGTCGTCAGCGATGCAATGTTTAAAAAGTTGGATTTAATTTAACTCTTAATTAACAAAAATAACATACGAGGAGTTTGATTTACAATGAGGGCCCCTCTCACAAATTGCTAAAATAAGCTGAATAATGGTATGGAATAGCATTTAATAATTTGCTACCCAGTTACACTGCATTAGTAATCTCATTAACAGTTGGCAGCAAAGCTGCAATATATCACAACAATCTGGGGAGGGCACCAGGGCTCCCACAAGGCGAGGGAAAAGAACAACCAGGTTAATTCTTCGCTCGTATATATTAAAGAGATTATTTCATGGAGTCAGTCAGTCCAATAATTTACAGCGTCATGTAGACAACAGCACATTTAGCACGTAGTAGGTACTGTCACGAAAAACTATCTGCCCTGATTTGAAAAGAAAAAAAAAAAAAAAAACTGCCCAAAACTATCTTCTTAAACTTGCTATAGGCAATTTGACTGGGCAATTTTATACTTAAATATAAATAGAGAAGAGATCCACCGCCTTCAGTGGAAACCAGGGGAAGCAGCGGGAAGGTAGACATATTCAAAATTCGGTAATATGTTTAGGTGCTGAAATAGCTCATTAAAAACTTAATCCAGGCACCCTCAGTTTAATCCAGAACTTCAGGGTCAAGGCATCGAAGTTGGACTGGATGAAATCTGAAAAGCTCAGACTGGGACAACGTCACGGAAACCATAACTGGCCCTGACTCCGCA
>NW_009647747.1:340876-379412 GCF_000708025.1 Charadrius vociferus
TACTAAAAAGAAAATAAAGTCTTTTTTTTTTTTTTTCCTACTTGTTTGCAGTTTTGCTTTGACTTAAAGCATCCCTAACTACTAAACGTTAGAGTTGACTAGTTGCTTTGAGGTTGTGAAAGCAAATAAGTGAAACTCATAATTAATGGAATCAAATCCAATAGGCTTAATTCCTCTCTTTCCTGCCTGCAAAATCTCAAAGCAGAATTTGTCAAAAGCCTGGGGAAAAGGGGTTAATTTTTCACCCCTCCGTGCTGGCTGGGAAGCCAGGGGAGCATCAACCCTTCCGCTCAGCGTTGTTGGGAGGGTGGAGGGTGCGAGGCCATGCCTGGCCGCCGCCAACTGCGGGGCAGGAGCTGCCACCGTGCCATCCCAGCAGGAGCGCAGCAACTGGCACAAGGCAGAACTGGGCAAACCCTCTGTGCACGGTGGTGGCACCGAACCCACCAGTCAAAGCCCATGAACTCCCCCCCTCCCATCTCCGCTTCGCTCATCTTCTAACGCCTTTGTGCGGGTTCCCCAACGCTACGAGTCACCGCTCCTTCCGCAGGAGCTCTGCGGGCAGCTCCAGGGGTGAAGGCTGGCTTCTTCCTTCGTTATAAAGAAGAAAAAATTTAAAAAAAAAATAAAAAAATCAAGCATGGAGAGAAAAAAAAAAGCAAAGTTTTTTTTCCCCCTCTTATGGGCGGGGAATAAATGCAGCGATGGGCTCATTGCCTTTGAATGAGCAGCTCAGGAGCGGGAGTGCATCTGTTCGAGCAGTTTCTGCACACGCTTCAATACGATGCTGTTATCTAAACCAGATTTTTTTTTTTTTTTTTTTTTTTTTTTTTTAAAACAGACCAAACCAGCAACTGGGTTTTGTACCTCTCTGGCCAGTACATGACTGGTTAATTCCCAATATTTATGTTTCTTGGAAACAGAAAGATTAGCGAGGAATGTGTAACTGGAAAAAGTCGAGGGGAAAAAAAAAAAAACAAACCAAAAACGAAAAAACAACCAAAACACAACCCCCACCAGTCCAGCTCATCCTCCAACTGGCTGCTGCCAAAGTCACAAATTATACCAACTGCAGTGAATAGGAGATACTGGCCTGATTGCAAACCACGCAGATCCGATGAAAGGGAAATCAAACGTTAACAGAAGAAAACTATCTACTGAAACTAAAGGACATTTTCTGCTAAACTTGTAGTCTTTGGAGAACAGCACTTTGATTTAAACCTACTTTAGAATGACTTCATCTATATGAAAATTACATTAAAACTGTCCTAGATGTATTTGCATTTCAAGTGTATTACGACAGCCCTTAGCAAAGGCTTTCTATTTACTGGACATTTGCTATCGTAAGACAATCCATATGTTTCTGGGCAAAGAATATCAAGAGACAAGGGGAAAAAAAAAAAAACCAATTCTACAGAAATTTTAAGTGATCTATTACACCATACTGCAGAACAATTTTTAAAGCAAAGCGAGCGAGTTAGTTATCTTTTCAAGGATGTGCTGTGATTTCACCTGGCTTAATCCATCCAATTTAAGGCGACCTTTGGTGAGAAATATAAACCACAGGCAAAAGGTTAGGGACGGCAAACCATGTTTGGCCCCAGTACAGATTTGGGCTTCTAACAACCACCGCCATCCCCAAAGCCTCTTAAAATTCATTTGACATCAGTTCGTTAAAGCTGTACATTTGAACAGGATGGATTTGATGGCCAAGAAGGGGTTCTAGATAGGTAGTTATCCCAAACTGCCTTAGCGCGGGTGTGTTTTCTTTCCACACTTTCACACTCAAGACTTGCATTTACAAGGAGAAGGGGACTGAGACACCTCAGCCCCGGGTGCATCCTCTCTCCGACGGCCATCACCACGCAAGATTTCCCATGGAATCGCCAGTGCTGCAATTCTCCACAACTCTCACAGCTGGAAAACACGAACCCCCAAAACCTATTATCTGCACACCCCTCAATTATTTCAGTGTCCTGGCAAAAAGAGTTCCTCACTGCAGTAGATGCAGATATACCTTGTATATATATTAAAAAAAAAAAGAAATACTTAGGGATTTGGTGAAGTTTCCTGCAGAGCAGCCCCAGATGGTGCTGTGCCCCGCTCTCCTGGGGACCTGGCCAGCTGCTGGAGCCCCCAGGGGGACACGGGTCCTCCCATACCCCTTATGAAAAGTCAGAGAGATCCAGTAATGCATATAAATAAAACGGGTTTCAAGCACCTGACTCGCAAAAGATGGAACAAAAGCATTCCGTCACTGGCCAAGAATCGTCTTTTATTATCACTCTGATGCAGCGGGCTAGATTTTACTCGGGCTGAAACCCCCTCCTTTCTAAAATACGTGCTCCAGTTCAACCAAAAGCTGATGCAGGAGTTTGGGTTCAGCCGTGTGTCGTACGACCTAAGAACTTAACTCATGATCGGTTAAAGTGAAAGTTCCTTTCTTCACTTTCTCCGTTTTTCTTTAGTTTTTATGGTGCTTTAAGCTCAGCTCATGTTGGTGGGGTTTTTTTGGTGTTTTTTGGTTTTTTTTTTTTTTTTTTGGCTTTTCACTGCAAGCAAAAGTCAAGAGCTTTCCCTTTGGTTAAGAAGAAAAAAACCCAACTGCCAAGATAATTGCATGGGTTTTGCCCTGGCCAAATTAAACACGAAATATTGTGTCTCATGGTGCAATGTCAAATTGGCAACACTGCACCGGAGGATCAGAGTGCTCTCTGTTGACTTAAGAAAAACCCTATGATCCCCTTTCCACTGTTTGTAGCATCTCAGGTCCAGGTCACCCCAATAATCAGGCACTTTATGAAGGAGAAATTCCACATAACTGACCTGTGCCTACGAGGCATCACAAATCTCCAGTGAGAGCTCCTTATTTTGTCTAAAATCTTAATATACATTATACATAGAACGAACTAAACATGAAAACATTCACAAATTAAAGAAAAGTATGTGTAAAGGCTTTAAAAAAAAAATATCTCTCTCCCTTGATGGGAGAGTTGCATTTTAAGCATTTCCTGCAACGTCACAACACATCAGCTCAGTTTTAAAGCAACATTTACTGTTTCAACTCATCAGAACATCCCCCAGTTAAACCGAAATGCTTTACCAATGGAAAAAGAAAATGCACGTGCAATAACGTGCCCTCTTCAAAACAAGGGATAAATAATATAGGTATATATATTTGTCAACTGAGCATATTTGGGGAGAAAAAAAAAAAAAAGAGAAGGCGCAAAGGATTACATTTTATGGCTTTTTCACTATTTAATATTTACACAAGAAAAAGTCTATTTGTCTTCAATGATGGCACAAATTACTGACAACGCATTTGGATTTGGGCATTATGTAGCGAAAAATAAACGCCTTTTTTCTTCTTCCGAGCTACGTAAAAAATCAACCGCATGTTACACCCTTGGAGTTTGCTCAGGTATTTTAAAATAGGTAAGCAGAAGAGGAACAGCAACTTTTAAACCTCAGATTGCTGCTGGACCATCACTGCGACCGAAACGCCCCTGCCGCCACGCAACAAACCTTTCTCCAGAAAATGAATACAATGCGCTAAGCGACAGCCAGACAAGGGAACAGCACAAACAGGTTATGATGACAACTGAAGCGGATGTGTAAGGCTTTAAGTGTCTACTAACTAATTCTGCATTGTAATAGAAAAGCTTTAAAAAAAAAAAAAAAAGCATGACATCCACATGAATGCCAAATTAATTCATTATGATCAGTGCTACCACAACGAACACCAAATTAATTCATCACTGTAGAATACACAAAGCACTACCCACTCGTTATACTTACTGGCGAAAAATAAAAGGATGCCTATCCCCAGCAGACACAGCGTCCGCGGTCACAGGTACGGCTGACCACAGGCACTCCGACTTACTCGCTCCCAAGGAATCCCTCCCTTCCACCCCGCGTCCATCCCTCCGCAGCCGGCACTGCTGTTAAACACAGCCCGGGCGCTGCTCGGCCTCCGCCGGCTGAGGAACCACACAGCACGCGCTCCTTCCCCTGGTATACAAGGGACCGCTCGTAAAACCTCCTTTCTTCAAATCTGATGATTTCATTAATTTTCCTCAAGGTTTTCTGTTCTTCTTACAGGATAATAATGAAGACCAAATTTATCTGCAAAACCTCTTTGGGTTTCAATATCTGCCCTGCATCGCTTCTCGGATCGCATCTATTCAGGCTGGTAGGCCTTTTCACTGGACTCTTCCGAGGCACCGTAACTCAACCGCATTTGATAAAATGGAAGTCTGAGAAATTATCTGTCACTTTTGGAAAACTCCCACTCTTCCACAAGCAGCTGAGGCACTCCCGCAAACCTTGAAGTTTTTGCCAGGGATAACTTACCTAATGGCAGCATTCGATTTGGAACTGAGAGATGACTGAGCGAGGGGCTCTTGAAGCCTTCTTCATCTCCTGCCTTCTGAGGCTCTGCCCTTTGCTGGTGCGGCATCTGCTATTTTTCAGCCTGACCATATGCTCATAAGAAACTTACAGGGCTCCGACTCTCTTGCTGTTCACAATCTCTTTGCAAGTGAACTCATTAAAAAAAAAACCCAAAAAACCCAAACAATTTTAAAACCACCTGTAAGGGAAGGATGGAAACAGTTTCAGCATCTCGTCCTCCTTGCTGGACTGGAGGCCCGGTTGCCCACACTAAGGGAAACCGCTCCTACGAACGTTAGGGAAAGCACAGGCTCCGGCGGGGAAAGATGCCAAACGGAGAAGTTCCGGCGCATTGCTGGAAATCCTCCGTCTTTAGATCATCATTCAAGTCATCTTTCTAAATTATAAGGACTTTGGAGAACGCTGCTGAGAATTAAACCTGGGAAAGTGTCCATGGCTTTCTGAAAGGTTCTGTACTTTTTAGGTTCTGTACAGGCAAATTCTGTACTTTTTCGTCTGATGGATCATTAAGAAAGAAACCATCCTTAAAGGTACCCTTTGACATGACGTCACAGCATTTAAAACTGCAGAGATGTGAAACAGAATAAATTACGTCCCTCCACCAAACAAGCATATATTTGGCAAAGTCTTACTGGAGGACGTTACACCACTCTGATTAAATATTTTTTTTCCTGTTCCAGACCTTAATGCTACTGAGTGAAAAACAACCACAAGCCCAAGAGATGGAAGTTTTACACCCACCGTGTCTAGATACAAGTTCCTCTCAGGACATCCTGCCTCCCTCTTAGCTATTGAATTTGTTAATAGAAGGGCTTTTTCCAGCCGAATTTGGGGGAAAACCTTCATCCTTCTTCCCCCTCTCTCCCTTCTTCCCTTTAGAGCATTTTGTTAAGCTAGAGCGCACGAATCCAGACATCGCTCCCAACCCAAACCTGGATATCTTTAATGGTAGCAATGCTTCTCGTCTTAGAAGAACTGATTTAAAAACCAGAGCATTATGTCCTTTAGAGGATCCAAAGATTATTTTCAGAAGTGCTGATAACAAGCAGATGCTCGTTGAAAAGACCATTGCAGCGGAACTGTGTGCTAGTTCACTTCAGCACATCCTGTTTACAGCCTGTGCTACTTTCTAAGTCATTCAACCATGACAATTGTTGTCCTTCTGAATATGTTAATTGTGATATTTTTATACAGCTCCAGAACATATTTACAGACCACAGCAGACTTTCAACAACAATGAAACTTGTAAGCAGTAAATATAGGACAATCATCCAAAACCAACCAGCTATCCTTCAACACATCTTGGCATTTGGGACACCATCTCCATTCAAAACATATGTCAGAAAAAGCTTTACAGCTCAATCGCAATGAGGTGGTTCTCTCCCTTATGCTTTCGGTTTCGTTGCACTTTAAGGACCCGCCATATACCCTGGGTGACACGGTACAACCGCTCGCGGCCGAGGTGGTTCATCTCCGCTCGCTCCCCATCCACCTCGCAACGGGAGCCGGCAGGAACCCCGCCGGAGGGTTCCCATCGGTGAAATCATCGGGGTGGCCTAGAGCGGGAGGACGTAGTGCCGGTGGGGACACCTCCATGACACCACGACTGCCGGACCCAACCTGGGTGAGAGCCGAAATCCACCATCTAGTTCCCCCATAAACATTTTACCTTAATGAAACACAGTGCCCCTCTTTCACTGAGGTGTTGGCAGCATTTTACGGTATTTCCGATTGCAACCCACACGCAGAATTAGAGCCGTAGCGAGAGGCACAATATATTTTAATTATACATGTTTACTTTAGAAGAAAGTAAACAAAGAGATCAGTTTAATGAAAAGAGACTAACATAATGGAAGCAGCTGGAAGATTATTTTTTTTTTTGTATCCCAATTGCTATTTCTTCCTTTCTTTAAAGTTACTCGTGTCCTCAAATAAAGCATTTTTCATATATGCCATAAATCTAAACTTATTTTTTGTACACTAAGCACAGGTACAAACACAAAAGTCTCAGCATTAGAAACTCTGGAGTGTTATGAAGTCAATATATTTTTCCCCCCCACTTAATTTATTCAAGGTTTCTCTTTTAAAAAAAAAAATCACTATAAATTTTTAGCTCTAGTGGCAAAAGATTTATTGGTCTTTGTACTTCATTAAAGGTTTTTTATAAAGTCATGTTTGTTCTTTTGAGTAGCAAATAAAACTACTGAAAAGGGCAGGTTGGTTTTTAAAAGAGACAGATATGACCTAAAGGGAACACATTTTACTGTAGTGAAATAAACTGAGGAAACAGTTTGCAGATTAAAAACCCCTTAAAAGGAAGCATCATCTTTGGAGAAAAAAAAAAAAAAAAAGAAATCTTTGCTGAGGAAAACAGCTGGAAACAGGAAGCTTTTGTGCTTTCATCCTGCCTGCTTTGATACCACCGCATCCCCATATCATAAAAAGGCAAAGAGACTGATGTCAGCTGCATCTTATTTCAGCTGTGCAGGACGGGGGAGATGCTTTGCGGCCCGCAAGCGAGACCATCCGCAGCCCAATATAGGCGTCCACACAAATATGTATCCATATATACACACACAATTGTGTATTTATAGGCTTTGAAAAATGGATTAAATACCAGGGAGAGTGAATGCAGGGTCACGATCTCTCCCAAGCCACGGGGAACGACACCTTGTACGCTTGCGCACTGCGGTCTCAGCATCGCTATGATTTTTCTGGGAGAGAGACGAGTCACTCGGTGTCGCTTCTCCCATGTTCGTCTGATGGTGCATACGTGCCTCTTAGCACCTCAGAATTCAGACTAAATGCCACTGGGTGTTTCTCCAACGGGTAGCGTTAGAACTCCAAATTGCAAGCTGTCCTTTTGCTGAGTGATGCTATCGGCATCTCGATTTCAGAATTTCTTGCTTGCACTACTTTCAGTCATCTTCTCACCAGCAGCCCTGGAGAAGCCGCCTCCCTGGCGTTCTCATGCGTGCCTTCTTCCCAGACAAGCTTTGCAAACGAACTCTTATTCATGCGGGACAAGTAAGACACGGCAGGAAAATATGACACAAAACCTTCCAAATCTACTATAATCTTGGGCAAGGCAGCAGCATTTTCTTAGTCTTTCCAGGCAACTAACCAAGCATATTTTTCTCTCTCTTTTTTTTTTTAATGCTTTCCCTTATGAAAGTGTTTCAATACTCCGCGTGACGTTTCACAAGAAAACAAGAGGTATATACACAAGGACTGACAACCTTCCATTCGAAAGTTTCCATTAATGGAATTAATCATGTTTACACAACTTCCTGCTGTTCAACTTATTTCATATCCTCATATCTTTCATCCAAGCTATTTCCCCTACCAAGAAAAGAACAAAAACTTCCCCAAGGGCATGGGATCTAGTCAATTGTTCGCAGTAAATGCTCTCTCCTGCTGTCTCTCTCTCTGGCAGCCCATTTCCCATTCTCCTAGCCGCAGCCAGCAAAGGGTTGCCGCTGCTCCACCGACTACCTGTCCTCTGCCGATGCCGCAACCCTGTTTTCCTGTTCCCAGCCAGACCAGCGCTCCACCGCTGGTCAGAGGTGCCTTCCCCCCCCCAGGCAGCAGCAGCGCTGCGAGATGATACAGGCTGTATCTGTTTCCCAGCTACCCAGATGGGTTCAGATGGGAACAAATCCACTGACCATAGTCTTGATGCTTTCACTCTGGGTTTTCTTGGAAACGGCCATCCAGAGAAGACATGCAACTGCTTCTGAGCCTACAGAGCCAAGAGCCCTAAGCCACGCGAGAACAATATCTTCTCCGCTTGCGTGTATCAGGTCATCCCTTCCCTCCACCTCCACGGCTTCTAGAGCAGACCACGCCACGGCGATGCCAGAAGCGGGCAGGGCAGCAGCACTCATATACGAACGGTGACGTACCAACTTTTTGAAAGTCAAAAGCATCAGGGCTCTTGAGTTCTAGTTTCGGTCCACTACCTGCGTGCCATCTATACGCTTAAATAATCAAAGCACCTACAAATTTATATAGAGAGCATTCAAAAATGCACACAGACATTCAAGTAAATCCAACTGATAACAAAATGTAACTCTGCATACATTGCATAACAAGTCTGCTTTATGAGCACCGAGTTTTCGGTATTCTCCCCTAAGAACAAGCAATTATGAAGGTGAAGAAAGGTAATGGCTTTAAAACAACACACTAATCCCAATATTAGTGCCTTGGAAAGAGAAATCTGCCAGGAATTTGGAGTAATGCCCAGTTATCTGTCTTACCTTCAGTAATAAAACTGTACTATAAACATGAGCAAGAGAGTTCGGATACGCTTTAACCTTGCTTTTTTTTTTTTTTTTTAACCATTCTTTGTAACACAAGTGATAATCTACTGGCTTTGAAAAAACCCTATAGATATTCATCAACATGCCAACATGAAGACTTTTATTTAGTACATATATTTTAAAAGTCTAGTTTATTTCACTCCCATGAATGACTTTAATTCTTGAATCACTTTAGCTACTGAAATAAAAAAAAATACCGCAAGAAAACCCCAAACAACATTGGAAATGGCAGCAGCTGACTCACTATTCCAAGACCAAGTGATTTCTGGCTCTGAGCTGTACCCGATGAGATTTAATCCTAATCTACATACACCTCTGGCCCTGGTTGCACAGTACTTGGTCACAGAGGGTGGTCCTTCCCTTACCCTCACACCTCCCTGGGAAGGAGGAGATGCTCTTACCTCGGCTGGTGGCTCCAGGACCCAGTTTGGGGGCAGCTCTGTGCTGACCGTCCAGTTGGACTGGCCACCACGACCGTGGAAGCACCGCATGACATTAGATCTCCAGATCTAGCCTGAGCTTGAAAAGAACACAGTCCTGAAGATGCTACAGCCCGAGAACTGGCTTTGAACGTGGGTCATACTAAAGAGTGGGGAGAGAAGAACACCACAGCCATAGAGCGTAAGCAGGGAGAGAGAAAATTAAAAAGGAGAAATTCAGATCAAAATTCCAAGTAAGGAAATATATTTTTTTTAAAAAAAAAAAAAAAAGGCACAACAAAAGGGAAAGTTTTATTCACAGAGTCAAAGGGAAAGTCTTAAACTGAGCACTTTCTCTGTGCAGCATCTCTCCTCCCACCAGGCTCGCTGCCTGCTGTGGCCAGCTTTAGCCGAGGTTATGGCAACCATCCTGTGGCCTTCACCGGAGCCTGGAAAGGAAGAACCGTGGCACCGTCCATCGGCCGAGGCTCTGGAGGTGTCTCGTACAGCCTCTCAGCAGAAGCAGGACTGCGTCCAAGGCTGGATCAGGTCAGCCACGGCCCTCTCCATCCCAGCTTTGCAACCCTCTGCAGAGTGGGATCCCACGATGCCCCGGCACAGCCAGCGCCGCGGGACCTACTGGGCGTGCTTTCCTCACCCAGCCTGAACCACTCCGGCCACAGCCTGCGGCCGATACCCATATTACCATACCTGACATTACGGGGAGACTATGGTATCACCATAGTGCAACAAGAAGCTCTGCGCAAAAGGCGGTACCCTGAGAGCTCCTGACCCAGTCCCCAAAGACACGGGGGACCAGTTTGGCCCTTACCGGTGGGTGACCCCGCGTGGCAGACGGGGGGGGGGGCCGGGTCAGGAGCTCTCAGGGTACCGCCTTTCGCGCAGAGCTTCTTGTTGAGTGTACGCAGAGCTCTCGGCGCTCGACTCAGACCCACTGTCTGCACTTGTTAATCTGGGAGATGCCATACCTGATGCATCGCAACATCAAAAGTGTATGAAAAAAATAATGACTCGCTTTAGATGCCCGTTTTCCTGTACGCGCCTAAGCTATCGTTCAATAGCTGCAAATAAAATTATAGCAGCAGTTTGTTTACAAGCAACATCACAATTGGAACAATAACAGACTAGTAACAAAACCAACAAAAATAAAATATGAGTCAACTTGTTCTTTGCCAGACTGAGGTCTCAAGATGGGCTTGTTCTGCCCCTTGGGAATCCCAGTGCTATAAGCACAATAACAGCAGGACATGCCTCATTTCCTTCAACGGCTCAACATGGCTCTCTCCGAGATGTTTGTAAACTTCCTTCCTCTACGCATCAGGCTGTCAAACTGTCGTCAGTTCTTGGGCCTAATAATATCCTGTTGATGTCTGCACAGATCAACTTCTTTCTTTTTAAAGATAAAAAGAAAAATAATGTACGTGCCTTTGCGCACGCGCGTATCAGTTGAAAAGAACAATCCAGCAACAGACCCCCCGTAACTCGCTTCAGCTGATCAGCTCTGAGGAGAGAGCCCAAAGAGAGAAACGGAGCCAAAAAAAACAATGGCAGACCTGGAATTTCGTGTCGGAGAATAAATAAAGCTCCTAAGTAAATAGGTGCGGTCCTAACAGAAACGTGGGCTGTGAAAGGAAAGAATATTGCCCAACTGTATCGCCTAGTCCGGTGCTCAGAAAACGAGCTGGTTTCTTACATCGGCCGCCTTCAGAAGCTCAGGATACGTGGTGCCGGAGGAATTCCTCCGGGATGGGAAAACAGGCTCCAGCTCCCCGAAGGCGACGTTAGGTTTTACAGCTTCAGATGAATCTAGGCTTGAAATATGAGCTTGGAAGGAAGTTTGCACACACCAGAACTTGAAGCCAAACAAAAGCCATTGTGTGGAGAGCAGCATTAACGAGAATTAATATGTTTTAGATTAATTGTTAAAACACTCTGAGGCAGAGCTTGAAGGACATGGATATGGGGGGGGGAACGGACCCCCAAAACAAACATTTACTGAAAAATTGAATCAATAGGATCAGTTTACCCCTCAGTTTGCGGGAATTATGACCTCTTCACCCCAAACTCTGTACCAAACAACAGAAATTATTTTCATACTCTTCTTGGGAAAAACTGAGTCTGATTCTGATTTTATTTATACAGGAATCAATCAAGAGTGGCTTCACAAAGAACAACGCGGGCCCGCTTGCTCAATCTCTCTGAAAACTACATATTTCAGCGTTTACTTGTGGAATTAGGCATCCACATAAATGTCAGCATCTTTATGCTAAATGACTTGTCTACAACCACACAATAAATAGACGTACACGCTAAGATCGGACCTGAGGCATTCCAGTGCTCCCATGCCCAGTTTCAACAGAGCATTTAAGATCCTAAATCATAAGGCTCCTTGCATCTCAGTTTCTTCAACGGACACAAGCAGATCGTTCGGAATCGAGGGATGCCGCTGGACCTGGCTGAAGCTCAGGCACACGAGAGCCCACAAAGCCAGTGCTCCCAGCGATGCCTGGAGAGGACCGCCAAGCATGCAGAGACCCCAAAGTGACAACTGCCCTGGGTCCAACCGCTGCTCTGCCCAAAAACCCTGAGGTGTACCAGCTCAGCAACCCGGGAGGGACGCCCCGGAGCGAGGGACTGCCCAGGGACCCGACCCTGTAGGACGAGGGTCTCTCCTCCCAACAGAGGCACAGGGGAACGTGAGCCCCATCCCCTTCTCCACTGAAGACCCACTCCAGCGCAGCACCGCTCTCCCTCATTAAACTTTCACATCCAGATGCCACCTACTCACTCACTCATCAACGCAAACAAAAGCCTTAAGAACAAACCCAGCTATTTACCTATTAATCCTGCAGGCATGAAAGAAAAATAAATGACAGGAAAATTCCTTTACTGTTTGAATACATTCAAATACAAAGGGGAGAGAGGAGAAATAACCAGACATTTCGATAGTTTCCAGAGAGCAATGAAAGAGTCCGGGGTGTGAAATTCTGCATGTTCATATGCATATTCCTCCTGTTCTATATCCCTCCTTCCTCTTCCTGTGTATTATTCGTAATTCTGGGATGAATAAGTTTTAATCAGAAGGGTAAGGGCGAGACAAGGAGAGCTGACTTATCGAGGGGAACAGGGGAAACTGGTTAGAAAGGGACCTCACAAGTGGACGGGAGCGTGCGGAGCACCCCAACGCCCCGGGGGGCTATCGGCCCAAACCTGCCCCACACTGCTCCCCAGACAATCAGCCCAAGGCACCCACCACACTTAACCCCACCCCACTTGGAAGAGCACACAGGTCTTTCAACTTCCGTCCACGTTACCTTTACAAAACAAGAGGTTTTACGTGATCTAGAGAAACAAGAGAAAGACGAAAGCAGTATGGACTCCAAATCTAAAGGTACAGGTGTCCTGGGTTTGTCAGGGTTTGGGTTTTCCCCCTCGTTTAAAGAGTTGTGACATTTCTTTTTTTTCTTAAATTCTATGATTTTTTCATTAGCAGAGGTCTTTCCCATTTTGTATTGTAAAAAATTTTGTGATCGTGCAACGTAAGCCTGGTAAAAAAAGTCAGTAAAAAAATTAAGCCCTGTATAATCTAACACGAGCGAGTTTCACAGCAGAAAGTAGAAAATGCAGCCATTAGTTTGCTGCGGCAACATTTATTTATTTTTTATAGGAAATCTGTATAATGGAAAACACACACAACCTCTTGGAATTTTCCTATAAATATCTAAGTACTCCCAAATCACTGAGCAGAATGCAAATACACTCCTCTTTTACTTCTTTCAGGAAATTCTCAATGACTTCCTGTCATAAAGTCCAATCATCACTGTCTCTTCTCTAACGTTTTATAATTGCTTTGCCGCTAATGTGTGTCTCAACTTTCTTTCCAGGATTAAATAAAAAGTCCTTTCTTTCCATCCATAACTACTCTATGCCTTTCAGCATAGCGCTTCTTCAGTAGCCAGAGTTGCAAGTGCAATTTTCCCAAGGGATTTCACGTTCTTTTATTTTACCATCATTAAAGTAAACTTGAGTTTAGTTCTCATCAAAGGAGATTTACACAGGTATCGTATTTTCATTATTCATGAAAGCAAATCCATAGGTGCGCGTGGAAAAACATAGTCTTCTATCAGCCTTCATGACTTACTCCTGCGACCAAAGCATTCTTCTGCTCAGAAAGAGGAGCGTAGGATACCGTGTGTTTATAAGAATGCCTCCCTTTCCGTATGTCCCCATTGGTAACACCTACCGTTCCCAGAAGTCCTTCCCATACTTCCCTCCCTTTATGTCCATGTGGGTAACACCTACAATTCCCAGAAATCCCTCCCGTACACCTGTGTCATTACCCTTCTCCATCTCTTGACCGTGTACAAGATTTAGTTATTCATATCTGCTTATTACGGCTCTTGATTTGTACAGAATCTTTGGAAAGATAGCGGGAACATCCCATGATATATGGGGCTATTGTTCATTTCCGTTTCCGATTCTGAGAAAGCAGCAGATATTACACGGAAGCGTAAAACATTGTTTCTATTATTTTAAATGAAGCAATCGCACGCCGCTCCCTAATAATTCCTTTCCCAGTTCTCAGCACCGTGCCTCAAAGCTGGACCTTGTTCTTTCCCAGTCCTCCCTGCACTTTGACAAATACACTATAAAATTTACTTCTAGTGCCATAACTGGGCTATTAACTCTCAGGTATTTTTCGTGGATGGTGAATTCCGAAGATCAGTTTTGCTGACCTGTAATAAATACGTACCTGTAAGAGTAATCTACTTACCCCCGCTTCACTACCAATGCCACTCTCTGCTACTCACAGGATGTAGAAATCCCGGGAAAGGGGGATCAGAAATGGGGAATCCCAGTGCCAGACGTGCTTCAGGCGTTCAAGGTAAAGCCTTTGCTCAGAAGAGTCAGCCCATCGCAGCCTCCAAAAAACGGAGAGCCTTTACTGACTATAATTTGCAAGCCAAATTCAATCTTGCACAGATGCTGGGAATTTGTAAACCGTACTCCATGTAGGTTTGATTAAAAAAAAAAAAAAAAAATTAACTGCTGCCTTCTTTACGCTTATGATATTCCAGACAAACCTACCCCTTAATTTCCCTTGCCAGCTCAATTTACAGATGTTGCATAGACCAGTAGAGAAGGTGATGGATGTTGCATACTCATAAAGTATTTTAAATCAGTTTTTAAAGGTTCAGGTTCCCTCCCGTTCCCTTAGCTGAAGGTGCTGCCACAATATCCCAAAGTTGCAAAACCAGCTCCATCCAACAGATAAATTACAGGGCTGGAATAAACACCCGTAACCTGCATGGGAAAGGTCCGCCGCTCCAGCCCGCCTGCGGCGTACCCCAACGTTACCCCCAGACCAGTGACTCCGCGAGCGGCACGTCTGGGAAAGCGATGTGCGCTCACTATACTTCTTGTCCCAGCGATTTGTTCTGCGTGTTGGTTTGGACACTAGGCCTAAAGAAACAGCATTTATACCCTTGGGTCAGGCTTACTGGGATGGGGGTAAGTTTCTACTTGTTGAAAACCACAAATATTTATTATGTGTGAAGTGCGGTTTGGGGTGACCTTAACTCTTCCCTCAACTGCCTTCAAGAACGTAGGGCTCCTAAGCAGGACTGGGAGGGACATGGTTGTTGCTGGACATCAGGATTGGAAATTCACTGAGTAAGAAAAGATGGAAAAGATCTAATCTATGCACTTACTAATGGACTTCCTGTACCTGTCTTCCCAATTAATGTATTTATACATTTTCCAGATACGGTCGCACAGGCATGCAAATGGCAATGCCAAATACAGCGCCAAACTCCACTGTTCCGCCAGACATTTCAAGCCACAGTCTGGGGGGAAAGACAGAAAACCTCACCCCGAGTTCAGTTGAAGTCTTCACCTCTACACGCTCTCCTTTCTTTACATGTTAACCTCCCACGTGCTCCTGCTGTCCGACAGCAGCCTCCCCCTGCCCTGCTGTGGCTGGGTAGCCGGAGCATCTCCGTGGCCGCAGGCACCTCCTCACAGCCACGGGTGAGCCCCTCCATCCCGGCCACCTCCCCTGCAGAGCAGCGCCAGCCCACCTTACCTCCTCCAGACATCCCTGGTCACGGCTGGGACGGCACCTGGTGGAAGCCTGGTCGAGAAGCCCAGGCCTCAACGCCGTCCTTGAGCACATGGGCCACGACTACGGAAAGTCTAAGCAGCCCGTTTGTACCGTGGCAAAGGCGTCCCCCCTCTCCCAGGCTGAGAAAACCCAGATGTGGAGAGCACGGCAGCCGGCCGGGGCAGCGCAGGCTGCCTCCGAGAGGCCACCAGCCCCAGGAGGTCCTGCTCCTCAAGGACAGGAGTCCTGACCAGTTCTGTCAATTCGGCGCCAATGAGAAGGAGGAAAAAAAAAAACCACCAGCCCAAACCAAAAAACCTAAACAAAATACTTTTGGCCACTCTTGAGAACAAGGCCAGGGAAAAACACGTTGTTTTGGTCCCACGAAAATTAACGGCAACCACTACTGGATTGGGCAAAGACGTGAAATTTGACCATAGTGGGGTCTCCGAGTCGGGGATTTACATAAGGTATTAGACAGAGGGTTTGCTATGTGCATATATAAACAAGTATATGAATTACATGCTCCCATATACACGGAGAAACTGAAATTAAATTCGGTGTGCCTCGCTCACATATACCGGTACGGCAAGCACACAGGCGAGGAGTCACCTGTAACATAGGCAAACTGCTTCCCGGGAGCTCCTCCGAGCTGTTAATTGCCCGTGTGAAATAATTGGGGAAGAAGTCTGGGCACACTACTTACATTGGCAGATCATTACAGATTTCTCCAGATAGTCTAATAAAGTACTTTTCAAATGGAGACCATTTTTGCATATTGATCAGAGTACAAATATAGCTCCTCTTGTCCCTCTTGCCGTTCCATATATTTCCTTACGGTTAACTAATTAGGGAGCCTACTCCTTCTATAAAAGAAAACTCTTCCCGGTCATCCTCTGATCCCGCACTAAAAACATATTTGCAATAATAGGGCCTTTAATTCAGAATTAACTGAGTTACTGTTGGAATTACAGGAACTACATCAGAGTGGTTTCCTTGGTAGAGAGATGATGTCATCCACTGGAGTACGACTTCAGCACCGGAAAAGACTAAAAGAGAAACTGGGCTGGGAAAGAAATACTATTCAAAAAAAACCTAAATCCGCAATAAAATGAAAGAAAATGTACGTATTTAAATTTTGTCCAATTTTTTTTCTCCATAAAATGAAGAAAAACTAAAAAAAAAAAAGGAGAAAGCCAAGGCAGAAACTCGGTGCAAGGCGCAGTCCCGGGCAGCACAGATATCTAGCACTGCCAGAGTAAAACCAGCAATAAATATTTATATTAGTTATCAAATTCAGAGCTCTGCCCATGACTTATTGTATGACTTTAGGCAAGTGACCAAATCTCCCCTTATCTTTCTGTCGGCGGGAGGCCGCGAGCCCGCCGAGCGCGGCGCGAGCCACACGCCAGGAGCTGAGCCCCGGCGTTAGCCCCATCAGTCCTGGCGCAGGACGCGGTGATGCCGTCCGTGCCACGGGCAGGGGCTCTGCAGAGACACCACGGCTAGCCCCGCCGCGGGCACCGGGTTGCGGAGGAGCCCCTTCGAGCAGCACCGTGAAGAGGCACCTCTCCTCCGCATAAGAGGATTAGGGCATTTTTTCCTCTTTGGTTGCCCAACCAACCAAAGCCGAATTAATGAGTCACCCCTTCTGCTTACGTCAGCATCCCCCTTCGGCTGAAGCACTCGCTCCCCATAACGCCAGTAAGAGGAGTTTGCCCTGCAGAATGAACCAGGGATTTCCAAATCTGAACTCCTCCGCGTAGAAATTTGTTTTCAATTTTCTCAAATCCAGGTATTGTAAAGATTGACCTCAATGTAGTCTTTTTAAGCTCGCTCCGGAGATTTAGATATGGTTTACGGGCTGCAACGTGACTAGTTAAATCAACCCTTTAATAATCTCCTCTTCGCAGTTCTAACGCACTCTGTTCTTTCCCATTTAGAATTTACACTACGGGTTTTGATGCTTGAAGTGTGTTTTTACAGAGAATAAACACTGCAAGCGCTTTTTATTTCCTTCTAATGCAATCTTTCCTGTTGGGGACAGGGAGGATAAAGAGAACAAACCAACCCTTATTTTGATTTTCCAGCAACGGACCTGCAATTTCTCTTCTCTGGCCAATATTTCCTTCAAAAAGAGCCTTTCACTCCCCCCGCAGCATTTTCACACAGTGATCCTGTTACCCCTTCTGACTTCACACCGATGAGAACAGAGAGAGGAAAATTACACTCGGTTTCCAAAACACCGAATAACGCATCAAATTGCCCATCCCAAAACGAAGGCCGGCACAAACCAGCAAAGCGACAGGGCCGTGCCGGTTAAGGGTGAGCCCTCCCTGTGCTCCCCCCCACCGCGTCACTTCGCCAACTCGCTTTCTATTTGCAAAATGAACAATTAATAAGGCGGGGGGGGGGAAGTGCTACGGAAAGAGAAACTTTGCTATGTGGGTACTGACCTTGTGCTAGAGTGTTGACCTTGAAAGTAAGCACCAGTGACACACGGGGTGACACCCGTCCCAGTGCCAGCCTGCGGCCAGCACCAGCGCTGTGCGCAGCATCCTGCCTAGAAGCCGTTTGTAACGGTTTGGCTGAATCTAAGAGCTGTATAAACAATAAACATTTGAGGACCTCAGAAGAGGAAAAAAAAAAAAAAAAATAAAATTTGTGATTGGTTACTTTAAAGGACATTAGGAGGAATTGTCAACGCCCGCGATGCGGAGGACCCCGAGCTGCAGACTTCCTGCCTCCCCTGCCAGAACGAGCTACATCATAATTGCCATATGCTGAAAGAGCCATTCCACGGCCGGCGAATACCGCCTTCCCTTCCAAAATTGTTCTTTTGAGCTGAAAGATCTTCTACAGCTTCTTCACAAACATGACTCTTGGACAAGCTTTAAAATTACCGGCTGAGCCGTATGATTTATGAGCGCGTATAAAAATGATGATACATTTCTATGCTATGATAACACAAATGTTCTTCTTAAACAGCCAAATTAATTTCAGAAAGCAAATTCAGCGGAATGAAAGGTAAGACACCTGATCACGGACCGGCTGGCAACTGCTCTCTTTTTTCAGATTAAGTTTTCCCCGTTTTCAATAGTTTTTGTCTCTTCTGGCTGCTCTGTAAAAGCAAGGGTTGCAGGGAAGCTGCGAAAATAAAGACAGAAAACAAGCTCCAATGTACAAAATAAACCCGTTTGATGCAGACAATTCATTCCTCGCTGACCTTTGTCCCTTCTGATTTTATATGAAGCTAATAATAAGAGTTGGCAAAAATTTCTTGCGGCAGCCCCAGGTTTCATGCTCACAGCGGGAAGTTTACAGCCGCTCTTCTGTTCCAATGGCTGTGCCCAACATTAACATATTTAAATAGGCTCTTTCACAAATAAAAGCGTACGTCGCTATAAAACCACGTCGGCTGTGCTTCGTACCTCCTTTTCACTACCGTTTGTAGAAAAAGCAGTTAGCGCTTATCGCTCGTCTGTCTTGCATCAAAATGCAGATGATGAAGATGCTTTTTCACTTAAGGAATTCCAACAAAAAGGGAACACTTTGCAGAAGAAATAAGCAAGAAGGGAAAAAAAAAAAAGGGACCATGAACTAAGCAGCTCTTGCTACCAAAATGCTTATGACTGCATTTACGAGGAGCACTGGGAAAAAGACTCCCCAGGTCAGAATTTTTAAGGTATCAGACAGAAGATACAGATTAAGCTGTTTAAATAATGATTTTTATCTTTTTTTTTTATATATATACACAAGATCAGCGCTTATTATTTGGGGAAAGCGCGCATATTTCACCTAACTTCTGCCAGTTCCACAACTACCTGTAATATTTTGGGCCTAATTTTATAACTTAGTTATGCAAAAACACACTTGTGTGTACACACACATATATTTATATATACACTATGTATACATATATTTACATACATACATGAGATTGCCAGGACACAACTAACTGAAAGCTCCCAAGCTTTTACAGGCCCGAATTTGGCGACTCTCACTTTTTTCCCCCCCTCATTTGCAATATAGTGCTGTACGCTCTGAAAGGAGCCGTATAGAGCACCGGTCAATTTGGTGAGGAGTTTTCTATAGTCTGTTTGGTGTTTTGGTTTTTTTTTTTTTTTTTTATTTAATCTTTCAACATTTAATATCTTAAAGGATTTTTCACCGCCATTGCCTCCCCTCACTTCCTTGGCTGTGCTACAAAACCAAAACCCAAGGACTCTAGGGGCAAACTAGCATCAGGGTAAGGAAAACAATTACTTTTAGCAGTCAGAAATCAAATGCCAAACATTTGGAATTAAATATAGTTTTCTTTTCAGAAGAATTCAATGTAAATTTAAAACTTTGGCTCCTTTTAAGATCTAAACTTGCCATAATTAAATAACGTAACTGAACGAGAATATCCAAGCATTGCAAATTTGGCGTTTGCATTTCAAAGAAATAGAAGGCAGTAATTTAATGGAAGTAGCTAGCCAAACTCCTCGTACTCTGGCACGCAGAAAAACAACAGTATTTTTTTTGACACCACCAGCCTCTTCTCTGGACACATCCAGAACCTTTCCTTCATAGCCATTTGTTCTACCAGTAGAGCCCCATGGCTAATGTGTTCAAGGCTGGAGTTGAAAAAAAAAAAAACCCCAAACGAACGTACGCTAGCTTATCTTTTTCTTCCACTCTCTCAATAAAACCAGAAAAGCATGAGATTTACTAGTTCTAAACCACAGAAGGACACTAACCAAACCCAATCAATTCAAGACACTAACACAAAATCACTAACAGTTCATGTTTTCAGTGCCGCTGGTCATTTCAATACAAAAAAAAAAAAAAATTGTAAGCTTACAGTCAAATTACTAAAAGTTATTTGAACTGCTGGGTTTTGCCTCTTACAGTTCAATTATAAATTTCATCCAAATGCAAGAGTGGCTGGAAACCGCAATTTAAAATCATGACCAACAAAACTAACCAGAGTTTCATCCGCTCTTTTTAACGTAACACAAAGATTACTTATGTGAATTAGCAATATAATTGTGAAAACACAAGTGGTACATACAGAATGACCCCACTTTCTAGAAAAATAGCACCGATGCAGGAGAGCTGAAGTTTGTTGTTTAAATGAGGATCTCATAGCAGTGGATGACAACCAGTTTTTTTAACTCCCTCTCCATTAAGTCCCTCCACCTGGGTGAAAACCTCGTCTTTTCTGTGCTCGGCAGAGCCAAGGCTTCAACAGCCATCAGAGGAAAGAGATACCCACGTGGCGCCAGGCTAAAGCGGGGCTGGTGATCTCAAGACCCGAGAGGACAACGCGGGGAGGGCTAACAGCAGATGAACAGAATTATCTGCGAAACTCTGCAGAAGGCAGTTCCTTTGGCTGAGCCCGTTTAACTGTGCCAGAGATGGAGAAATCTGCGTTCTCCAGGAGGACCAACAGCCCGTCAGTAGAAGGGCATCACTGAACAACTCGGAGCGAGAAGTTCAGAGGTTCGGTTCAAATCAGCATCCAGAAATTTCAGATGTTTAGTCTGGAAAAGCGAGTGGGAACCCTCAGACGAACAGCCTGTCTCATGGTGTTTCAGCACTTCCACTTCTGGCCCTGGCCAAACCCAGGAAGCGCAGAGGCGCGCTCGAGAGCAAAATGCTATCAGAACATTTTTCTGCCAATTTGCAAAAAAAAAAAAACCAACCACATTTGGTTACATGTGAGCTCAAGGCACACATTTGCAATATCTGGGAATCTTTTATTCACCCCTAGAGAAGATGTCACAAGTTCGCTATTCTTCAAAAGCCTCAGAAAAGGAGAAGGGAGATGTTTGGTTGTGGTTTGGGTGTTTTCTACAGAGAAGGGCGCTGCTGGGGAAGGGAGGGACCCAGCACAACTGAAGGCTATAAATAAGCTACCAAGAACCTCGTATTACAGAAGTGTTCAGTTTCTCTAATAAATTGGGTCCTTTGGCAGACCAGAGAGAAGTAGAGAGATCCACAGTATTTGAATAAGCTGAATTTGAGCGCTGAGGTGTGTGAAAGGCTGCACTGGGTTGGGGATTGATGGTGGAAGCGAGGGGCACGGCCGGCCGCAGGAAGATGCGCTCGCCCGGGCAGATGCCGGGGCTGGAAGGAAATAACATTATGCAGTGATAAACATGGATCGTGAAGCCAGGAAGAGGAGGGTGGAGAACGCGAGGGAAGAAAATCAAGAGAAATTACCAGATTAGGAAGTTACTCGGAGGAAGTTGGTTATTTAACTTGAGGACACTAAACCTCAGGTGAAGGGACTCGCTGACAGGTTTTTTTTGCAAAAGCCAAGATTAACAAAAAAAACATGAAATGAGGAATCATCAATTAACTGTGGCTGGCAACTAGAATCCAGATTTTCTAGCAACTGGGAAGCTGTGCAGGAAGCTGTCGGGACCCATGCCACGTCTACAAGAAATACACAACTGCCCCCTCTTTGCGTTGGTGACCAAAGAACACGAGTCTCTGGCTGGGACCACTGTGCGTTGGGTTACCTATTGGGTTTTTATTGTCTATACCATATTCAGTATCGTGTTAGTCGGTGAATGAAGATTTTTCCACTTAGCAAAACTGAAAATATTTTGGTCAAACCTCAAGTGTTTTCCACCCCCTTTGTGTCACCTTGAGCATAGCCGTGTCCCAGCATACTCTGCCAGTAGCTCCTGAGCACTTCGGCACCTCAGCCGATAACCAGAACTAACGGTCCTAACCCAGCGACTCCACTGCAAATGACCGTACTGGGGATGTGAATCAGGCTCGGTAACCCACGTGCTGTAAGACAGTCGGTGTCACCATCTCACGATTCAAAAGAGAGATGGTCAGCTGTGGCACCCGGCTGCCACTTCGCCCCCACGGTTCACGGGAACAGGCGTCGCTGCTCTCGGAGCTTTCTGCGGGACGTCAGCCTTCGCTAGCATTTTGGCATCTCTGATGAAGTCAAGTTTCCACGCTTATTCTCTTCAATTTTAAAGTCTGGCACAAGATGGAGGTTAAAGCAGGTTTTTGTTAAACTGAAAGTGTCCCCACAGGTAAACCTCCTCCCCAGCCCCAGTAAGAGGGAAGCAGGCCGGCACAGGGAGGCCGAACCGAAGGCAAACGAGCTTCTTGGTCTTTTCATTGATTGTAAAGGGGAGAACGCTATTTGAGAAGACAGGCAATAAAATGCATTTCTCTGGCAGGCAAATCTTATAACAGATAGAAAAACAATCTTAGTCTCTTGCTAAAGGCACACTCACTAATTGAAACAGAAATAAAATGAGGAATAGGAAAGAGATAAAACTACAAAGTTATGTCTTGGTCCAATTAGTAGGTAGAGACTTAAATTATCAGCTAAAGACATTCTACAAGTTTCAATGTTGAAAATTGGAAGGGAAAATACACGCTGTAAAACTGTTGCCACCTGGTCTTGACAGCACAATCCAGAACATTTTCTAGTAAAATAATATTTTAAAACCCCTCGACATAGTCCAGTGACAAATGCAATTAAACACAGAGACGTAAAGAGCCCTGGCAGGTCATCTAGTCCATCTATTTGCCAGCACAGCCTTGTTCCAAACCAGCTATAAGTACTTAAACTCTTTGATGGTTCCCCATTCTTCTTTCCTGTAATAAATACGACTTCCTCGGGCTATATCTTGCATGCGTTTGTTTAGAACTTATCTGCACGACGTGCCACCACCAGCCCTGCACCCTGACTACACTCCAAGACCCACGTTTTGGCAGTCCCCACTGGGGAGAGGCTCCCACCCCTAGGGAAGGAGATGCTGAGCTGGGCTCCCCTGGGACTTCGCTCCCCTGTCCCCTTCCAAAACTCCCTCCTTTGCCTCCTGGCTTTTGCTCTGGGGCTTCAAATAAGGTGCATTACAAGGGCAGATCAGTGCATCTTCACCAGGGAAATGGGGTTGACAGAAGCTTAAAGACATTTTCTCTGCTCTTTAAAGGCACAGCCAGCTCAGGCAAAGAGTTGAGGCTCCAACTTCTTGTACAGCACTGCAAATGGCAAAGCAGAGACCCAGGCACAGCCCAAGCCCCGCGTCCCACCTCGCAAGGGGAGCGCAAGCAGTGCTGCCACGCTCTGGCACTGCCACCGTCCCACCGCCTCTTGGCCACTCAGTGCTCAGCCTCCTGGTCCACCGTGCCAGGTTAAGGCGGTTCTGCCTTAACACTCCTGGTTGGAAACCGTCACCTTCCAGTGTAGTCTCATCTCTGGTGCCTCTTTTAGTGTCTTAAAAATTAGTATAGATAATCAGCTCCCATATTTTTTTCCTACTACTATTGTTCAATAAGTTTATTTTTATTTAAACACAGTACAATAAACTGATCAAAATTGCTAGGCAGATGTTTTAAGTAATTGGGTTCTGATATTCTCTAAATGACAGGGCATACCCATACTCATCCCTTAGAAGTAAAATAACAACTATTAATTTGCATAGTGTGTTGCACTACGTAAACCTAAATACTAATTTTAAAAGCCCCCCCATAAGCCTGTGAGGTCAGTAGAAACTATGATATTCTGGCAAGGTCCGACACAGAAATTGAGTTTCTTCAGTTTTGTGGATAGCGATGGGCTTCGCTTTTTTATACAAAGTTCAACATTAGGATCACAGTGTCACTGTGCGAAGCAAATAATAGCCCGAAGCCAGCCAAAAACGTGGCGGGTGGGTACCCAAGAGAGCTAAGCCAGCGCAGCAGGGGCTCCATGGTCTCCTTGCCCGTACCCTGCGGGAAACCAGCCCCTTCTTGCTCGCTGGCACAGGGGGTTCTCATAGACAGGTCTCTGGAAGCTTCCTGTGCAACCGGAGCCAGAAAAAAAAAAAGAAGTCTTATAGAATGGTAACATGCTCTTGCCACTGTCAGGTGTGTCCGCCACGAGCCCTCGCACGGTGACGCAGCCCGCAGCACGGCTTTCCGCGGGGAGGCAGAAAGAGCGCGTCACGCCTGGGTACCGCAGGCACACCGTTCACCAGCCTGATCTGTGCGAAAGGTCGCCCGAGGACCGTCACTGAATATTCATAGCAGCAGGGTATGCCGCTCACTTCCTACTGTCAAGTAAAAATTATTTTTTCATTGTCACAAACGCGCGATGACAGAGGCTCTTGTGGGAACACAGCACGTCCTGAACTCACCGGTTTGTTAGGAAAGCTTTACTCCTGCCAGCCAAAAGCCGCCAAGTGCCTTCAGCAGCAGCAAATGAGTACAGGGTATGGCAAGAACTGCAGAGCGCGCACTAAAAACTCTCAACTGTGTTATTTGAAAATGGAAACTTCTTCTGAAGTGCCTCGGTGCAAGCAGAGGTGAAGGACATCAGCTCCATCACTCGCTGCCTGCGCCCAGAGAGCCAGATGCGTCCTGCCAAAGCTGCCGGCATCTCGACAGGGACTGCCCGCATTTCTCCTCGGCTCCTCTAAGGCGGCACACCTACCAGCACCCTCCGCAAAGCAAAGAGGTTTTCACATCTGTAGCGCTGCCAACCCTGCCACGCTGGTTTGAGGTTATGGCACCGGCACTCCATAAACTCGTAATCCACCCTGGAGGTCAACCCTGTTTCACTACGGTCTCAAGAGTGCCTGAAAAGTTGGGAACTTGCGCTGTTTAAATGCAAGGGGCTAGAACTGACAAAATACACGATGCTTCAACATTCTTCACTGCCAGCCTCGGTTATCCCTCGTCCAGCCCGTATCAGACTTGGGGCCCACAACTCGCAGCTTTATGGCGCCCAGCGCAGCAGCTCCCGCGGGCAGCAGCGCAGCGATGCCATCGGGCACGCTCAGCCCAGGTGCCACTGCTCCAGAAAACAGCCCTGAGCTGCAGCGTGATAAAAGCAGTTCCCTTCTGGTTTGTATTTTCATGCTGAATAGCTGCACGAAAGCAAAAGGAAATACATTCTCTTAGTACAGCAGAAATGTTCAAGTGTGTGAGTCAGTAGTTCCAAAAATACATTTCATAAGCCGCAAAACAGATATGTATGTTGCCATGGCACTTAAGCAAAATTAACAAGTCTCAAGCTTGTTTCATATATGAATAAAAATCCAAGCGATCGTAGTCGCCTCTATCCTCAGCTGCTTTATCGCTTGCACGCTAAGGTCAGTTTTGCCGCTGATTTCATTTGTGGTTTGGTTTTTTCCCCGGATTTGACTTTCAAAGCTAAAGGGCATCTAAAGGTACAGGTAGGTGCTTAGTAGGGTTCCCACAAGTGCCTGGAGACCCGATTCTCCGTGATGGTTAGATGGCTCTGTGCTTCTCAAAATCCTAGTGGATACCTGCCCACAAGTCTGGGCACCTACTGCCTGTACGAATCTGGCCTTTAGAGCGTGATCCTGCACCGCTACAGTTAACGGGAGCTTTTCCACAACTTGAGCAGGACGGAGCCAGCCCTAAATGAATGCTTTGATTAAATTCTCTCTTGCACACAAAGAGCAAGGTGCACTTCGGTGGGTGTTAAAAAGCAAAAAAAAAAGAAAACCACATTACTAATCTGGGCTCTTATTCACATCTGTTTAAGTCTGGAGCATCTCCAACACGGCTTATGTTCCCGCAGTCGGTGCCAGTAGGAGTAAGAGCAGAATTTGAACAGAAAGGAAGCAAGGTACAATACAAGCATGGTTGTGCCAAGGCACGGGGCTGCAGATCCCCTCCGTGGGATATGGTCTTCTTCCACCGAGTGAGCCCCTGAGGACAGGGAACTCAGCCCTGACCTCCCCTGCCCAGCAGGATGGGGACAGCCATGTCACCTCACCCGACCTCCTCTCGCCAGCACAGGCAGAGGCATCCGCGTGAAGCGATGTCGTCAGCCTTGACTGCACGTCACCCTCACGCTCGGAGGTGTTTCGCTTCCTTTCCCTCCCCCTTTTCCGCTCGCACCAGCGAGCCCTGATCTGCTCCTCGCGGGAGCATCCAGCACAAAGCGCTCCGGCCAAGAGCGTTCGGGGATTTCTTATTACACTGACTGCGCATCTCCTCCTGTCTCCAGCTTCGCTTCATTCAACACACCAACGGCCAACCGCGAAGGGCAGACAGCTGTTTGTCCCCAACACTGTCCAAAGGCACATCCAAGCGAGGCAAATATACCTTCGCTGTATACCAGATGATTTATGTATGTATACGCAATATGTACACATTGTGCTTTCAAACAGCCAGGCACCCGCCTGTCCTCGCCGTCCTCAGCCACGCGCTGCTGTACCGGGACGGTTCCCACAACCACGTCTTGAAAACTCGTGGAAAACGCTCTCCCTAAGATACACACATACATTTTTCCACTGCACCGGCCAGAGCCTAAGCACAAACACCGGCAGGAGATCTGGGTCTTCAGGACTTACTGTCACCACCCCTCTCAAAGAACAAGTCATCCCTAGCTGTTGGAGGGATCAGAGGTTCCAAACTCTTGCTCACCAGTGCTTGTGCCCGGGAGCAATCCCATTCAAAGAAAACAAAGCAAACCCTGCGAACGAGGTTTCCAGGATTCAGCCCCAAGTTTCTTCAGAGCTGGCAGAATCACAGAATTCACAGAATGGTTAGGGTTGGAAGGGACCTCTGGAGATCATCTAGTCCAACCCCCCCGCCAGAGCAGGGTCACCTACAGCACGTTGCACAGGACAGCGTCCAGGCGGGTTTTGAATGTCTCCAGAGTGGGAGACTCCACCACCTCTCTGGGCAGCCTGTTCCAGTGCTCCACTACCCTCAAAGTAAAGAAGTTCCTTCTCATGTTAAGATGGAACTTCCTATGTTCAAGTTTATGCCCATTACCCCTCGTCCTATCACTGGGTGCCACTGAAAAAAGACTACTCCCATCCCCCTGGCATCCTCCCATTAAGTATTTGTATGTATTAATAAGATCCCCCCTCAATCTTCTTTTCTCTAGACTAAAGAGACCCAAGTCCCTCAGCCTTTCCTCATAAGAAAGGTGCTCCAGTCCCCTAATCATCTTTGTTGCCCTTTGCTGGACCCTCTCCAGCAGTTCCCTGTCCTTCTTGAACTGGGGAGCCCAGAACTGGACACAGTACTCCAGATGCGGTCTCACCAGGGCAGAGTAGAGGGGGAGGATGACCTCCCTCCACCTGCTGGCCACACTCTTCTTGATGCACCCCATCAGCCTTTCTTAGAACAAAATGCGGTGAGATCCTCTGCCCAGTGCTCTTCCAAATGCATGTTTGTGAGAGTTAATTTTTAGTTAAATCATTCCATATAGCAAAGTACTTCCAACGTGCAGCGTGCCGTAATGTGAACCCCAACGTGCTTCCCATGGGAGTAAAATTAACACCCAAACCGGGGAAGAACCCTTACTACTCACAAGACCACCTTCCGTTTGTACGGGGAAGCTATGAAAGTTAACCCCCTCACAATCTTCTTTTAGCTCAGAAGGTTTCAAATGAAAGCCGAGAACAAGAAGGGTGGATTATTTTTTTTTTTTTGGCAAATGTTAAATGTAAAGTCTGATAAAAATTGTTGCAATATGCAAATAATTTCTCAGCAATCCACTTGGGTTTTTTTTAAGATGTGTCACTATAACCACGCACCATAAATCAAAATTAGGTGAGAAAATTAATAAATTAGCAATTTGCAGGGATTTAATAATCTTGCCTTTATAATTCACTCCAGCATATCGGCACCATTTTTACATTAACAGCCTTACTTTCAAAAATAGACATAACACTATCATAACATTTCATGCTTTCGGGTTTGGTTGTTTTTTTTTTTTTTTAAAAGGATGTCAAGAAACAACTCCCAGCGAGCGTTTCCATCAATCAAAGTTGAGAAGTGGGGGGAGAAAGCAAAGGGAAAGGCAAGGCAAGCCCCAGCCCGGGGGGAGGGACGGGGAGGACCTGCCTCCCAGCTGCCGGAGGGACAGGGACGCCCGTGTCCCAGCACCCGACCGGCCCCGCAGACCCCGGCAGCTCCGAGCCCCGGGGGCAGCTGCACCCGTGCAGCTTCAGGACACTTGGGCTCAGTTTGCCCCTCACCGCTTCTAGAAACGCGTACGACAGTCACCCATGTTTGCCAAAGGCGGAGGCAAAAGATCAAGAATATACAAATGGCTCTGAAGACTCCACCAAATACTTTCTAAGAGCAACTAAGCTACCAATTGCTGTTATATTTATCTTTAAAGTTTAAACACGCACCGATTCATTTCTACTGATTTGGATTACATTTGCGTTACAGTTCACTGCAATGAGATGAAGGTGTCTCAAGTTGTCATGTCACTGTATAAGCCCTCCTGAAAACTCTTGGAATAAAGAAAACGTAGAGTTTGAAGAGACGGATTATTTCTGTACAGATCATCATGCTAAAGTCACAGCTTTACGGAAATTTGGCCGACTGTTTCATAAGCAGTATGAAAACAAGAAAATATAGTTTTAAAATGTGTACTCTATGCATTTCAAAGCACGAGGCGAGACAGCTACTGCGTTTTCACCATGGGCTCCGCACCTTCTCGCTGAGGCCGACCTCCTTCGGTTCCCACCGACCTCAGGCTCAGCAGTTTGCTGCTGGAAAACTAGATAGCACCAGTTCGCTTTTGGACATTTTGCACAGCTTCTCAACGCGGTCCTCCTCGCTGACGCAAGTCTGGCCAGAGCAGCGGGGCACACCAAGGGCAAGGGCATTTGCTTCTTGATGGCTCTGGATATTTGAATGTTTCTGATGGTAACGTATGGTATTGCCTTTGATCCTTTTCCCTTCTTTTCCTGTTTAATGATAATGGCTTTAGTGGGTGTGTGAGTTTCTGGAAGGAAAAAAAAAAAAAATACCCAAAACCAAAAAAAACAAACCCTAAAAAGTCAGCTGAACAGCAAAGTCGGGTGGGGAAAGTGAAATTACCTATGGCTAAAGACGTGACTGCTATTGACTAAAATCTACTTCACAGTAGGGTTTCAACTATATTCAAAACTCAGCTTCTACATAATAGCACTCTTAATAATAACCCTATTTTTTTTCCCAGCAACGCTTCTTCAACTCCCCCTGTGTTATCACATCGCTACCCTCCAACCCCCACAGCTCGATTTCTTTACTCAATGTGACATCTGTCCACACTAGATTGCAATATCCTTGGGCGACCAAAACACATCTCCTTACCAGTCTATAAAATTCCTAACACAAATATGGCACCATCCAAATAAATAACCAAATACTAATAAATAGCTGTTAGGGCACTCAAGACCTCCAGAGCTCGTGGCTTCGTTTCTCCTTCTGAGACGGTGAGGCCGTGTTCCCGCTGCCCCTGCGAGGACAGGTCTGCTCCGGCAGGACCGGCACGGTCACGTGAAATCCTTTTCAATGCATAAAGACTTCCTTGTTGAATTAAGTTTGCTCACGCTACAATCCGAACACCACATCTGGTGCTCACAGTGACCAAAACATTCCTTGTTAGCTTCCCAGTAAATAAATTATTTTCTACAGAAACACTCCAGTGACTAAGATGAAAATAGTGTGGAAAAGGAAATGTGCCGGACCATTTATACTGTTTTTATACGTCGTTTAATGGGCAGAGCGCTGCTGAATACCAGGCTGCAGTTCAATTGAAGTGTTCCACTGTCATCACCAGCAGCTGCAGAACCCCCGAGACTGAAACACAGCCCTCCCATTCAAGCTCATTTCAGCCATTGTTACTTATAATATGATCTAAAGGAACATTTGCAGGATTTCATAGAAAGTTTAAATGTTGTTTGATGAGAGCCATTAGATATTTAAATCTGAAATGAATGACATAGAGTAGCGAGAGAGGCAATCACAGCACACCTAACGCAGAGCGCTAAACTTCACGGCCATCATCTTCACTTGTTCCCGGCTAATCCTTGTAATGGCACGTACGGCACCAATAACGGCAACAAGATCCCCGCCGGACGAGGCCCGAGCTGACACCACTCCTTGCTGCAGGTACGCCTTCTCCAGACAACAGCCCGTTTTACATGAGCTGAGCATAAAATGAAAACACCAATGGAGAGGCATCTCGTTCTTTTTCAAAACCATCCCATTGAAATCCAGAGGAAGCTCTATATTCACAGAATAAGGTAGTGGCTGGCACAATTTTGCCACCTGAATGACCCACGCTCTAAACTTGCAGCACTTTTTCCCCACCCTTCTCTGGAAAAGGCCCTATCCCAACGTGCTGCGCGGTGCTTCCAGCAGCACGGCTATCCAGGGAAAGGGTGGCCTCCATACAAGCCGAAAAAGATCTCAATCGTTCACAACCTCTCCATACCATACTCCTCCCAGCTGTCACAGCCATCTTTCACCAAGCTGCTTTCCTGGAGGCCTATCCATATCTGCCACTTCGCAACCTAGCTCATAAGTTTTCCCCCCCCTCCCATTTTTGCCCTTGCAAATTCTACTGTTTACCCCTCCCCATTCCTCTAATTCCTTCGGGTTTCTGGGCCCTGCCTCCTCACCTCTTCAACTGACTTATTTTTCCTTGACTTTTCTCTACATCTCTACTCTCTCTTTTGGGGACTTCAAGTTTTTTTTTCTTCTTATCAGTACATTCCATGAAGTCGGACCCTTGCACTTTGTCTCCATTTGACAGAGCAATAAATAGGCATTTGCTAGGTCATACCTACTCATTCCTGTGCACCAAGAGTTAGTCATTTGATGTTCACCAACTTCTCTATTCAACCCCTTCCCACCTAAAACCAAGGTGCCACCTCGCCTGATGCAGTCTCCAAACCAATCAGAGCACAACTTCAGAGCGGGAGTATGACCTCTCCCTCCCTCCCAACTCTCTGCCCATCCTCTGGTTTCCTTCAATGCACTTTTCCATGATTTTCAACCCAACAGTGGATGACTGCCCTGTTCTCAGCTCTCTTCTTTGCTTTTTCCCATAGATATGGTTGATGGTTCTCACCATAACTCTTCTCCACCTTTGAGTCTTTTGTCCCCCTCTCCCATTACAAAGGAGTTCCTGCTGGTTCTCAATCCTGGCCAGCAGTACCAGCAATCACCGGCTTCACTCCTCCTCTTCCAACATGAGCTTCTTGGGTGGAAATCCCATAACCAGGTAGATGTCCTCCACCACAGAGAACTCCTCTGCTTCTTAAATCCTGTGCCCTTCCTACTAGACAGCTCTGCTACTCCAGCTTCACCGAATCGCACACCCACAACCCCAGCTGCCTTTCCTCTGCCTTTCACTCGGTCTCAGTCTTCGTTCCTTTTTACTCTCCTGGCTCTAGCTCTCCCTTAGCACAGCGCTTTGCCAATTCCTTCCAAAGAATAACTTACCAAATAAAACACGACTTCCTCCCTGCTCTTCCCCTCTCCCTCCTACAGCCTTCTCCTTCATCCTCTCTCAAGAACAGAAGGTTCTTCTCAGTTCTCTCTCCTAAGCCCATTATTATTTTTTCCCAGCGATCCAGTCCACACTATCTCCTCATTGCCTATCTCACCATCTCCTCCTCTGCTCTGACCCAAAACCTCCATTTTCTCTTGTCTCCACCTCCAGCTTTATCCTCCCGCAACTCAAAATACATCCGAAAACCCTCTTGACTGCACTCCCTTCTTGCATCCTTCTCATGGTCTTCCAGTCCCTGTCGCCTCAGCCATACATTATTCACCAGCCCTCAGTTTGGTTCAGCTGCCGGGAAGAGCCGACCACAGCTATTTATGCCGAACAATACCGTCTCTTTGTTTTCTTGTGCTCCCCAATCTGTCTATCCATCTGTTCTCCCTTGTTTTATACTCCGATTTTAAGCTCCTGGGGAAGGATCCTCCTCTTTGTTTAGGGCTTGCTCAGTCACAATAAGGTTACAGTTTAGGACTAGACCACCTCAGTGTTAAGATTTTCTAACTAAATAAAACCTAGATTTTACTTGGATCCAACTTTTAACAATAACAACTCTCTTTAGTCAAAGCAGTGATTTTCTCGGGAATATTTTCCTCAAGGTACTCTAAAAACAAACCGACTTTGATTCCTGGGAACTTCTGTCTAAAAAAAGGGTTGGAGGGAAGCAAACAAGTACAGAAGGTAGCAAACAAGACTCGTCTTGGACAAAGATGGAAAAACAATGATATTTTCCTTCCTGGCTTTCATTTTTTCTCCAAAAAGTTTTGAAGAAAGCGCAACAAAGATAAAGTTATGTTTGTCAACATTTTTCGTCGAGGAGGAAAAGGATTTCCTATTTGCTTCTTGTCCCAGTTCTGATCCCCGCCGCTCTCCAGATGAGCGGGGTTGGCCAGTGGCACTGGCTGGCCCCATGCGACTGGACCAGAGTTCGGCGCAAGAGGCGGTGTGGGTACACAGACACGAGCACTTGTCCAAGTATTTAAACTGCACTGGTTTCAGATTTGATCTCTCCCTACTGGGTGCTGGGAGATTTCCCTTCATTAATGCAGATTATTGGGTAAAAGGTACAGGAATAGCTAAAGGAGCAGTGCTCCAGGGAAAGGGACACGCTGACCTTCTAGGTAAAAGGACTTAAAAATAAACCGTTTTCTTGGTTTCCGCTCAGGACGGAAAAAAAATTAAAAAAAAAAAAATAAAATCTCTCTTTAAAGTACCTTGGATGCTCCTTTAGTGTATAACTAGCCATGAGAAATAATACGCTCTGGAGGAGCGGTAACCCATTTGTTATACTGGCCATACACAAGCTGACAACCAGGCTATCTGTCCAGGAACAATACCTCGCTTGTGCCACCGCTGCAAATCGTGGCTGGATTTTCGGGAAACAGGTGCACATAAGCCTGCCGTCTACGGTTAAGTCTCGAAGCAAGCAGGAAACCTCATTTTAAGCATGACTACCAAAGTATATCCAATGACAGTAACGGGAACTCGTGAGGCACTCCGGGTGCAGAAAAACAGTCCCCTAATTCAGAATCCCAATGAGGGACTTCACAATTCCCAGCTTTAAATAGCTTCATTTTTTACCGACAAAAATAGCATATCGTGAGTATGGCAAAGCCATCAAATACTGCAAGAACTAACGCATGGGGAAGAATTAACTATATATAGTTAATTCATTTTCAAAAATGCGTTTCATCTATTCTTCTGTTCCAACAAAAGAGCTTTACACGGAAAGGAAAGAGGTAATCTCCAGCATCTTCCCGGACAGAGCCGGAGGGTAAGCAAATTAAGAGAGTCGCTTCGCGCATTCTTGGTGTGACCAGACAGGTTTTCTGGCTCCAGGGACACGCAAGGTGACACCAAGGTGTTAACCAAGAGACACCAAAGACTTTGCATCACTGTACAAGCGCGGGTTTCTTGTTATCCAAACTAGAAACACTTTTGTAAGCCTCCTGCGTGGGGATTTTTTCCCCTGGAAACACACTTAGCCTACTATTTTGTTTAAATTCCGCAGGGAAGCAGCAGAATGAGGAGGCTCTGCTTGTACAGTGCATTATCACACCATGGTCTTGCTCCCTTCACAGATCTGCGATTGACAAAAATCTACCAAAACCAGTTCTCTCTCCTACAAAAAAAAAAAGAAAAAGTGCACTGAGCCAAAGGTTCCACTCTACAAACTGAGCCCAAATTAAACTAGCCAAAGGATAAAGCATCAGGAATGAAAAACCATAAAAATGTATTTTTAAGGAAATAGCTCTTTTATTACGACAAAGATGTTTGAGTAATTTCATTTGTAAGAAACGTAAACTATTTCTTTGCACGTGCCAGAGTGCAAGATATATTCAAAGGTATCTAATCAAGGCACTTCTCAGTGGTTCAAATCTGTGATTTAGCTCACAGAGCAAAAGACCGACAACTCAATTAAGTTGCTTATTAGAGGCACCCCCTAACCCACTAAAAATGTACCCTCCATTCAGTATGTCACCGTGTACTTATTGCTGCTATTAGCCAAAGGAGGCCAGGTCAAACATGGTCCTCATCGCAATTACACCCTACAATACGACTTTGGGGAGAAAAAAAAAAAAAAAAGGTAAAAGTAAAATCTTTTTTTGCGAAACCATCGTAATTAATTTAGATCTCATAAAATTTTTCACTGTGAATCGTTTGGCAACAATTTGGGTTGGTTTTTTTTAATCTCGTAAGATTCGGAACAGGAAAATTAAGAAAAACTCATCCCCATTCGCTACCTACTTTACATGAACTGCATGAAAAAGGAAAAAAACAAGGAGTACAATGTTCTAGAGATTTTTATTTTTTTTTTTTTTACTTCTTATATAATCCTGTAATAGATGAGAACAGCATTTTCCTTTATTTTGAGTAAGTCTTCTATTTGATATTATCTCATTAAATATTGCCGAAGAAGAAAAACATCTCATTTACAGGATAACATCTACTCATGATTAAGGCCCTTCCAGGCTTTAAACAAAAGACACTATCCAAGAAAATACTGATATTTATCTTTTTCTTCTTGAGACAAGAGAAAGTCCTGCAAGATCTCCGAACGCTGAATTCACGGGCCGTAGACTGAAACGCTGCTCTGAATCATCAAACCGGAGCAGCTTTAGAAATTACCACCTGTATTCTGTTCACGAGAGCCCTTCATCTCTGGATTACCACTGCCCAGAAAGCAACGTAACAGATCATGGGGGCAAGGCGACCGCAAAGGTGATCTGTCAGCTCTAATAAACCAACGAACAAATAAATAAATGAACGACTCAAACCAGCAAGTTGAAGGCCCACAGCTGAACCATCTCAGCGCCCAACGCCCCGGGGGGGGGGCTGCTGCAGCCAGTTCGCCCCCAGCTGAGAGCCATCACTTTTTAAACCACCTCCCTCCAACTGTCCTGGCTCTGGAGGTCTCACCTTGACTGTGATGATTTCCACCTGCTAATAATCTAACCCCTGGGGGGCTCAAGGAAACTTCAATAGAAGGGGATTTGCAGCATGAGCACTAGCGGCCCTGGAGTAATTTGAAGAGTGATCCCGGTCTGCAGAAGGAGCTCAGTCCCGAGAGCTGCACCAACATACATTTGCAGATTAAAAAAATATTTTTAAGCTTTCATAATATTTATTTTAACCAAAATAAAGCCTAAGTCACCATAACACACCTGTAACCCGGACTTTGTTCCTTCAACCCTGGCTCGTATTTCCCGGCTGACAATGGAGCAGCTCCAAGAGGAGCCCCAGAGCAGCCGGCACAACCCCAGAGGATGCTCCCGACTGCTTCCGAAAACCCAGCACGTACCGCTGTCGTGGCTCATCAACCTCCGGGCTACCGTCCTGACCACGGTGGCAACACAGATGATATTGGGTTGGGTTTTTTTTCCTCCCGTTTTGTGGGGTTAAGATCTGATTTCTAACGCTCCCGGATGCAAGCACGGTGGCAGGGCGCTTGCCTTCTGCTCAGCGTGACGCCTTTCCCCCTCTACACGGGGGCAGAGCCAATCCATCTCCTCTTGCACCTTCCCCGAGGACTCGGCACCGGCACCCCACAGTGCGGAGCCCAACCGGGGTGGGGGGGACACAGCCCGCATCCTGCCCGCTCACCGACAACCGCCTAAACTCCCAGAGTTTAGTAGGTCCCACAGTGTTAAATGAAAATGGAATTTAATCTCGTACATTTATATGAAAAAGGGCAAGTGAAAAAAAAATCCTGGTGCTTTTAGTCCCTTTTCAATAAGTTATATCAAATAATGTCTTTTGCTAACTACATTAGAGAGCAATTATGACTTAATGGCTGTCTAAATCCATTATCAGTGTACATTTAACCTTTCAATATTTAAAGATAATATTTAATTTGAGCAAATTAATGGACTGCCTGTGAGACCAAATATATCTATTTAGTCTCTCTGGTTTTCCATCAGTGATATTTCCCTTTAGATAGCGGCTTGTGCGACAAGCAAACTGGTAAAGTTGTTCCTTACATTCATACCTCAAATAAACATTAATAATACAGTGCTATGATGACAGAAGTGAAAGTAAAATCTCAAATAACGACCAGATGTATCCATTTTACTGTTCACATTAGTTTCACATCCCTCCAGTTATTTTTGACCCAGTACAGAAAATATATTTATATAGTTGTCTACCTTCTTCTCGCCATTGTCACACTTACTGTTACGTTAAAAATTTTGCTATTATACCCTCCCTTTAATCTTTGAGTTACAAAAGCATTCCCAACACAATACACCTCCTGTATTTTCATGAGTGCAAAAGTGTTTATGAATTTTCAAGACTGCCACAGAACAAAATCCGTATTTCAAAATAATTTACACACTGAAGAAAGACCACTGTACAGGAGTTGGCAGTCCAACGGCTTGTTTAAAAAAAATACCAAAAAAACCAACAAATAAGCAAGCAAACAAAGCCTAATTACCCAAAGGATTCACGAAAGACCCTACTCCTTTCGTGTTACAGTTGCCATGGAGTCTTCCCAAAATTTCAAATTAAAACGTACACTACTCAGTACCAGTTTCTATGCTCGTTGCAGTGACCAAACCCCCTCATTATTTAAAATGGCAGATTTAAAATGAGTTTTCCACACCTTTCTTTCAAACAGCTAAATCGATAGCCGGGTTTCCAGAACTGCATGTCTTCCTCCAACTCACTGATAACAGAATGCAAAATGCAGATCACTCACTTGGATGACTAATTCTGTAGCAAGGAGAGCTAGAACTGCTTTTGTAAATACTGACACAGACATAGAAATTTCAGTTTAAGGAAGAAAATTTGATCTTCATTCCAGGGATCTTGCAATTCAATTTCAGAAAGGAGAAGCGAAGAAGCAGGGAACACCTTAAAATACATGCCTCTTCAAAATCTAACTGTCTATGCGTGATGCTCCCGTGATGTCATCTCGGTAGTCTCTTTTCTCTTAAATAAAAAGGTGATAACGCTCAAAGCTTGCGCTATTTAAATAAACATGGGCAAATGATTGCACTTCACCAATGCAAGCATATAAGTGACTGTAAATGCATTATCATGTCAAAACCTGGTGGAGTTACAGAACTAGGTTGACATCTTATTCACATATTGAAAGGTTAGAGGTGTTCCTCTGTGAATAAGGCGCTTTAAATATAGTCTGACTTTGCACATTATGCGCACTTTTGATTCCATGGTACTACTTATCAGGTTCTGTGACAAAATGCAAAAAAAGTTTTTTAGTTGCACGAGCGCGAGTCTGGCATGAATCCACTGAATTTAGTAAAGTTACATCCAATTCATACCATTGTACACAAGTGGAATTTAGCACATCACTAACAGGCGGGATCTCTTCCTCTAGCAAAGCCAATGGGACTCTTCCTTGAGTAGAAGCCCTTAGGACTTGGATCAGAGTTTAGGAAAAAAAAAAAAAAGTCATACAGGTTACCTTTTGACCCCTGCACAACAGAGAAGGTTTAACAGCAGAAGAGCTACTTACGCCCTCATTCACACAGAATTTCAGAATACAAATTACACTTAACTCAATGTTTAAGAGCGCATTCAAAGCGGATGGAAGTCAAAACGCAAGCCAAAAGGCAAGCGTTTGCTTGCAATCCTATTGCAAGCAAAGGGATTACACTCATCCGCTAAACTGTGAAAGCACAGAAAAACCTAAGGAAAATATTGGGAGGAGAAAAAAAACAACCCACACCCACTTAAGGTACGCATCTCATCACCGATATCCAGGCAAATTTCCTTATCAATTTAATCTCTACACATCACCACCACAGTAGGTGACATACTGCGGGGATCTACCTCCTCAACTTAGAGGCAGCCAACGGCAGAGACGAGGTGCACGCACGAGAGGAGCGTCAGGATCCTCTTGACTCAAACACAAAGGACTCCATACTATCAAGTCCAGCCATGCAGTGGGTCTGTATTTTGGGTCAGTATTTTTATTTCAGACCAGACTTAACTATTTCAGACCTAACAGAATAGAATGATGAAACAGATTCCACCTCCTGCAAATGAAGTTCTCTCAAACCCCCATAAATCCATAGCTAAGGCAAAAAAAGTTAACTTATTTGAGCAAGGAGATTTTGGAAACAACTGGCAAAAACCTGCTACACAGACACACGTACATACACACGCTATGAATTTCCACCAAGGCACCCCACCTTACTTCCTACAATCTAAAAGAAAGCAGAAATACTCAAGTCATAAATGCCAAAGGAAGATTTTCCAAGAAAAACAAACAAACAAAAAAGGTAAAACCCAGACTTCCCAAGGAAAATTCCACAGGGTAAGAGCAGGAAAGACAAGGTCCACCAGCCTCCACGTCTTTCCTTTCAAAGCATTCAAGTAGACACCTCCTGTTCAGCACTCCTTACCTTAGAGAAGAAGCAGCGGTCACACCACCAGAGCACAGACACGTCCAAGCCTAGCCAGGCTGCATGGAACCCCACAACCCTCCACCTCCACCTCCACCTCCACC
>NW_009647747.1:381779-392023 GCF_000708025.1 Charadrius vociferus
TCCACCTCCACCTCCACCTCCACCTCCACCTCCACCTCCACCTCCACCTCCACCTCCACCCACCCCAACTAGCTCCTGCAGCTCTCTGGTAGCTCAGCTTAAATGAATGCAATTAGGCAGCCCACCCAACACCTGCAGGGTCTCCACACCCACGGGCAGCTCTGTAGGTCAGGAGGCACCACGGGGAGGCTTCAGCCGCGGCAATGGTGGGATGGGACTCCCTTAGAGCTACAGAGGTGGCACCTGCTAGCGTGGCGTTGCTCCACGGCACTCCGCTCCCTCCTTGGGAAGAGTACAGAGCAAACTCAACTGGGACAAGTGCACGCACGCATCTGGGAGATGCAAATGTCTGGTTGACTTTTCCTATCAACAAAGGCACTTTCCCGTAGAGACATGCCACACGTTGGGGGAGGGGGACAGATGGAGAAGGGAAACATGCTATTTAAGTGCTGGAACAAGAACAAGTGAATATAAACTGGCCCTATTTAAATTTTGTCAAAACATTACAATAAGACTTCTGGCCATCAGGACTGAGATGCTGGAACACTATTCCAAGACAATTTTTGGATCAACAACCTTAACAATTTTAAGACAGAGCATGACAATCTAAGCAGTACCAGGCACCTGGACCTGCTAATCCAATCCCTCCCTTCCAGTCCTAACTTCCTTTTCAAATCCTCTGATAAATGCCATTGATATACATCCCCATGTCTCTAAACACCGAGGAAATACTTTGCAGTGAAAGTCTTTCGTTATGAAGGCCAATGGCTGCCAACTGAAGACACAAACGTGAGGGTGATTAACCGCAGGTGGCCAGCTAGCTACGGAGAGAAACTTCTCGGGAATGGGGGGATTACCTGTTTTTAACAAATCCGTTAGATAAGAGATTGTATTCTTTTCTGCTGTTACTTGTGAGATGCAAGAGGAATCCCAGCTCTTCATGGGATCTTATCCTACAATATCTCATAATTCATGTGGTTTACTCTGGAATACAAAGGGATACAGCAGCCGTTACGGTACTCACCAGCATGGCATCAGCCAGAAAAAAAGAGTCTAATTCCTTTTGTCTTTCTATCCGGAGCTTGGTTTGAACTAAGCACCAATTGAACACTGTAAATATGACCACCACTGGTGACTCTTTTTGGTTATACATGTATATGTTTGTTTATTTATTCATTTAGAACAGTTAGTTTTATCCAGTAAGGCTATTGTAAACATTTTTCTTAAATACCCACAAAAACAGAACAGAAAGAGTAGGAAACTAATGACCTATAGACGGGGATGGCTTCCAGCTTATTTGGTTGCAAAGTATTATCTGTAAACTAAGAAAGCTTTCGACTTTTTGCATTTCTTCAAAAAAAAAAAAAAAACCAAGACAAAACCCCACCTTCTCCTTATCCGGCTAAAGCAGGACAACCAGCAGCGCTCCAGAAGGGTCTCTGGAGAACCAGCCGTAATAAGCTGTAGAACCCAACACCACTGAAAACGAGCTTTGATGGTCGGTACAATTAAAGGAAGTGGATGAATGGATGCTTACACAGAGGAAGTACTCCACAAGAGCTGAATGTTGTTTCGTCTACCTAAACTTTAGTAAAGCCTTTGTCACCATTTCCCGCAGCGTTCTCCTGGAGAAACTGGCTGTTCCTGGCTTGGACAGGTATAGTCTTCGCTGGGTAAAGAACTGGCTGGATGGCTGGGCCCAAAGAGAGGTGGTGAATGGAGTTAACTCCATTTGGTGGCTGGTCACAAGTGGTGTTCCACAGGGCTCAGTATTACGGCCAGTTCTCTTTAATATCTTTATCAATGATCTGGATGAGGGGATCGAGTGTAGCCTCAGTAAGTTTGCAGATGACACCTAGTTGGGCAGGAGTGTTGGTCTGCTTGATGGTAAGATGGCTCTATGGAGGGATCTGGACAGGCTGGATCAATGGCGTGAGGTTCAAGTGTCAGGTCCTGCACTTGGGTCACAACAAACCCATGGATGCTACAGGCTTGGGGAAGAGTGGCTGGAAAGGACCTGGGGGTGTTGGTCAACAGTTGGCTTGATATGAGCCAGCAGAGTGCCCAGGTAGCCAAGAGGGCCAACGGCATCCTGGCCTGCATCAGGAATAGTGTGGTGCACAGGACTAAGGAAGTGATTGTCCCCTTGTACTCGGCACTGGTGAGGCCCCACCTCAAGTGCTGTGTTCAGTTTTGGGCCCTTCACCACAAGGACAATGAGGCACTGGAGCGTGTCCAGAGAAGGGCAAGGGAGCTGTGAGGGGTCTGGAGCACACATCTGGTGAGGAGCAGCTGAGGGAATTGGGATTGTTCAGCTGGAGAAGAGGAGCTGAGGGGAGACCTTCTCGCTCTCTACAGCTCCCTGAAAGGAGGGGGCAGCGAGGGGGCGGTCGCGCTCTGCTCCCAAGGAACAGGAGATGGGACAAGAGGAAACAGCCTCAAGTTGCGCCAGGGGAGGTTTAGGTTGGATATAAGGAAAAATTTCTTCACAGAAAGGGTTGTCAAGCACTGGCACAGGCTGCCCAGGGCAGTGGTGGAGTCACCATCGCTGGAGGGATTTAAAAGACAGGCAGATGTGGTGCTGAGGGACATGGCTTAGTGGTGGACTTGGCAGTGCTACGTTAACGGTTGGACTCGATGATCTTAAAGGTCCCTTCCAACCTAAATGATTCTATGATTCTAAGATTAAGTTTCCATTGGGGGCCTCTGGCAAACACCAGAATCTGAGAGTAAAAACCAAACAAATATTGTTCTGCCTTAGCAAACCTTATTAATTTTAGAAATTACAACCTCTGAAACCAATGCCAACAATTAGGAATCAGAGATTGTCCTTTGGTTGTCATCTTAAAAGCTCAAAGAGGACTCTATCTACAGACCTGAAAGAAGATAATTGTTGGTTAGACTTCTGTTTGTGACCATCAGAAATGTTACCTTAATTTGGCCTTAATGACCTATAATCTCTTTTAGCATATGGCTTTTAGAATGGTTATTATTCAGCTTGATCTATGGCTATAATGGAGCAGAACAGAACTGTGGGTATAATTAAAATAAGTTCCTGTAAAAGTGGAATATGTAGTACATTGCTAATGTGTAAATGACTAAATAACTTAATTAGGTGAAATGAAGTGCACTTATAACCACAGATGCTTAAGCCGAATCATGATAATGTTGTGTGTGTGAATATATTTTTTTTAAATATGTTTATAACCCAAACAGTAGGACAAGGAACTACAAAGTGTACACTAGTTATAAGGATGGCAGTGAATTTTTTCAAGGGAAGTTTTCGTTACAATTTAATGTGAAGCTGGTAGAGAAAAATAATTTTTAAATCTCTTCAAAACGCTGAAAGGAAACAACTTTTCAATAGGCCGTTCCAATCCCTGCAAACATCTTCTCCCAGAACAACCTCAAGCAGAGTATATAAGAAAATTATTCTTCTGGGCAAGCCTAAAAGAAAAAAATAAATAAATGGAGCCCTCCTTTTCCAAGCCCACCTATTCGTATCATGCCTTTCCATGCCTGTACCTATCTCCTTCATTAGCATGAGTATGTAGGGCAATGAAATGTATAAATTTGCAGAATATAGGCAGGCAAAGAGCCCAATCCTTCTCACAGGGAAATCGGCAGGAAAATTCCCATTGCTTTCAATATCCGAAAGACCGGGTTCCAACTCGGGGGGGAAAAGCACATAAAGTGCACTTGACGATTCAAAACATGGGACTGATCTTGACAGTCTTCCATCTGAGACCGTCAAACTGAATACGAGAAGCTCTAAAAAATCACTTACAGCACTTGTATTCATCGATTCATCCATATTCATTCTTCCTCTATCACTGAATCCCTACTGTAGGTGAATGTAACATAACCATGAGCATGATGAAGAGATGAATAAGACAAATTATTGAATGTGTGCCTGAAGGAGGCTTCAGCCAAAAAAGCAACCAGGAAACGTGTACTTTAATTTTACAATGAAAGACAAAAAGGAATGGTACAAAGTGGTACCTTCACAAGTACCTATGGAGCTGTAGCATGTCTTCTTCCCAGCAAGCAATGATTCTCCCCACTGCCCTCGCTAAAATAAAGATATTTTAGACTTTTTCCTATTAGCTTCCTAGCAGAACACGAGATCCTCGGATAGCACAAAATGGCACAACTCGGTGGGTGTTTGTAGAGTTATGCTGATTTATTCCAGTTGTGGAACTGATAGATTATATAAATCCACCACCACTTCCTCCCGCATGTTACCTATTATTTTTTATTACTCAAAGGAAAGTCAAGGTTACCAAGTTGTAGTGCCCAGATAACATTTTCCCATCAGTTAACTTTCTCATATTTATTAATTAGCCGCCTCTAATGAGAAAGAGAAGTGCGATATTTGCAGTATTTCTGAGTGAGCCAGACACAAGAAGTGTGAAAACCCACCAGAAAAAACTGTTTGAGCACAGTTCATAAATCCAGTATTAGACAGTAAGCAGCCAGAATTTTTGATGATTCTCTACAAGGAACTTTTCCAGTTTCACCAATCAGTAAATGAGATGTTCTTCCTTGAAGTCCTCTCAGGAAACTCTGATTAAATTAGAAAAGATCAAACCCCTTTTCAAGTTGAAAATAATTTGAAAATGCTACAATGAATGCAGGAGAGCAAAATAGCTCTTGTATGTAAGCAAACCCATTTTAAGGCAAAATTTGGACTGAGTCAAAAGTCTCAGAATAACTATTTGGAATCTGTTGCCATTAGTCACCGAGTTGGAATAAAATCAAAAGATGCTAATAATGGAGAGGCGCATTCATGACTGCATAGACACCCTGCCACTCGGAAGGAGGCATTTTATAGGACGCGCTGTTAAGAATGAGATGAAATGGCAACGCAGAGAAAATTTCCTCTCTTAAGGTACAAAGGAGGATTGTACCTCGCAGGAAGGGGAGAGGAGGTGTTTCCCTCTCCCGGGAAGTGTCACCCTCAGAAGAGACTCCATTTCACATCTCCTCCTTGGGAGCCAACTGAAATCAATTAACTCTGCAACTGGAACCAATTAACCCTCTAAACTGCACACCACCAAACACAGTGGCAGTCTTTAATAAATGTAATAAATACATAAATAATAACATAAAACACCGCGGCGAGAGAACAGTTTTCCAGTCTAGACGATGTGGGCTCTTGATTCTTCAGAGACGGGAGAATGAAGGATTTTGTGTTCTAAAAAATTAAAAATAATAATAATAATAATAATAATAAAAAAAAGGATTCAAGTAGACCCAGGGGACCTCTAAGATGGGATTCAGCTCATTTAACTTTAGCCATCTAAAAAGAAGCCATCTAGTCACCGAGCTGCCTTTACAATCAGGATGAAGAGACGGGTGCCTTGAAAGAGCCATCTTAAACCCTTATCTTACAAAGGGATAAGCCTCCCTATCTCTTTCCAGACAGTATCTCTCTCCACCGACGTCGGAGGCACCTACATTCGATTGAGATGCCAGTCTTTGACGAAAGTCACAGTAGGCAAGATGGGTGCCATCTGGGAACGCAGGAGCAAGCGAGCAGCCCCGTCCTTCCCTCTCACAATGCTGCCCTCGCTCACCTTCGGGGAGTCTCCCATCAGCGCAAACAAGAGACCAGGAAAAGTGCTATTTCTCAAATATATTTTTTTTTTAGCGTTACGTCTTATTTTTTAAATTCACTTCTATTTTTATTCAGCATTGCTGTCTTTCGCGTTGACTTCCGATAAATACAACAGACAAATCTGAAAGCATTCTACAGATTATCCATTTTAATTTTTGCTCTTAATTTCCTGTTGAACTAGGTCTTTTAGACAGCAATGGACAGGGAAGAAGCTTAAGCAGAAAAATACGATTGTACCAATATTACCAAAATGCACTCCAGAGAGCGCACGGTGCAGGTGACCCCTTACTGGTCAGTGCAAGGAGTTTCATCCCACCCCTGCGGAGGCCACCAGAAGTGGGGGGGGGGTTTCCAGCAATAGGGATAGGACTGAGCTGAATAAGAGGAAACAACTTTATATTAAAAAGAATAAAGCTGCTTCTTTCATAATCCGGCACTTCCTATTTAAGCTCTTTCTATTTTGGATTAAGAAAATAACAATTCTCCATTAGGCGTGGCATTAGGCATTGCCCTGTTTACAAACACACCACAATTTTGCCCGATGGCAGAGCCAGAGGATTTTATTTTTATTTTTATTTTTTTTTACATTTAAGAATATGCTAAAAACCAGTTAGAGATTTTTTTCAAGTTTTAAATATACTTTTAGTATAATAAATCTCATCACCTCCTTGTAGTCGGATACTAGGGGTTCAACAGCCACGTAAAACACTTGGGCATTTACAGGCAGTGGGACTCCAGAAGCACAAAAATGCCAATAATCATCACCGTATCCTTTTTCTGCTTCAGTTTTGATTGCGGTGTTTTCAATTCCTTCCTCTATTCCTATTCCTTCACTTCTAATTTTTAAATAGATAACCTCTTCTGCGCCCGAAGCAATGAAACACTGGAATTAAAGGGGATAATTTTGAATCAAAGGCTGGGGTTATTACTACAGTGGTCAGATCCAGACGGCCATGCAGTCCAGCAGTGGGGTTTTTTTTTCTGGCCGCAAGAGAATCCTTCTTGTTGGAAGGCGTTTTGTGGCTGCCCCACGTCACACTCACCGTGCAATGGCAGAGCTCTCTACCCCGGATTTGCACTGCAAAAAGACTAAGTCTTGCCCCACAGTGTTCAGATAACGAAGGTTTAATGAACTGCAGTGGTTTTGCTGTCTGACAGAGCTTGCATTCACAAGTCCGAGGTAGAAAAAAAAATAAGAACGGGTCAGTAAAGGGGAAGAAATAGAGAAAACGGGATGACAAACATCTGGACAAGCTGGGACCCGTGTCAAGGTAAGAAGTGACCCCACTGCTGATCCAATACTGCTGAAATAACCCCGAGTCAACTGAATTCCCAAAAGACTTAAAAAGAACTAAAACGTGCGTTGTTATATAGATTTTTTTTGAATATGGCAATGCTCTTGTGCTTCAACTAAACTGGGTTTGTGGTTAAAAAGAAGATGATAATTTACTGCCAATAATGTTACTGTTGAGGATTTCCAGCACAGCCAGGGAAGCAGCAGTCCCTTGGAAAGGGGCATCGCCCGAACAGCGCACACGACGGAGAGCCTGTGCGCTGACGAAAGCTGTCCTGAGCTGCGTGTTTACTTTCTGATAATTGCTAATTTTGCCATGTTAACTTCCTAATTGGATATCAACACATTTTCAGTATCTGTTGTACGCTTCAGTCACAGGCAGGGAGATGCGAAGAAGCATCAGTATTTCACACTGACCAAACCGCTTAATCAAATCTTGACATGAGCATGAACCTGAAGCACTCTCACCACTGTGTTGCCACTAGTGCCAATTAACTGCTCTGGTTTTAAAAGACAGAGATAAAAGAAAAAAAAAAAAAAAAAAAAAAAGGAATATAAATGAGAAAATTAGGAGAGGGAAAAAGACAATGTCCATTAGTTAATAAGCTAGTTCATAAATTAAATGCTCTAATTTGTGGTGTTTACAAAATATCTAATTTTAGGAACATGAATTTTCCTCTGTTTATACAACAAGACACAGTATTTCCTAAGTAAGTAAATCTTTCCAAAGAGTATAAAATCAACAAAGCGATTAGACACAGAAAACAAAAGTTAAGCAATGCATTTGCTGACTACTCTGATGCTGCAGAATAAAGCATTATCTAGTCTCTAATCAGGACTTAACACATCATTTTTCCCCCGAAGGACTGCGAGGGACAAAATACTATTAAATAAAGTTGGCTTGGGAGAGCCCAGATTAGCACAAAGAGCACAAGTGGTCCCGAACAATATGAGTTTAAGGCAAACCAAACCCAACTGCTCTGGCAACAGCCAATAACTAGTAGCTGCCGCTAGTTAGTCACAGCTCAGGAAGATCAATTTGTAAGGCCTGACTAGAAAAGCTGCATCGGTGGCACAGGAGCAAAACGAAAGCATGCCTGACAGGTTACAGTCACATCGGGAATCACAGAACACGGCATTTATTTCTAAGATCAAGAAAAAGCAGTTTTCCGATATTTGCTTCCATCTCTCCTTCAACCCTCTGCTACAAACATTCAGATGCCACCAAAAAAGTATCCTAGGTCTGAAAAATAAAATAACATTTCCGAGTCAGACGAAGTCATACCACAGAATTGGTACTATTTCTCATGGAGGGGACATTCACAACCTGGGGGGGACTACACAGTATTCATTGTGAAGGAGCAGATTTCAGACAGGCTACATCAGAACGCGTGTCTGAATTTCAGGTAGATGTGATTTCTGTTGTACGAAATGCTGTGTGAATGGGGTTTTGCGGCACTGTTAAGTCTTGAGAGTCCAAATCATCTCCTCTGTGCACGGTCCAAGCAAAACCGTTAATCCTGGAGAAGCAGGAGGGGCAAAGAGCCGGGATGCTCCCGCACACACGGCTGGGCGAGCTTCGGGGCGAGCCCAGGACTCGCCACCGTGGGCTCACGGCTGCAGAACTTAATCAAGCTATTATTAGGCCCCTTTCTGTCCTTTCAGGAGGTCTGATGGTGAATCCACCTTATCACGAATGCGGTAGCCTCATCCCTGCCCTTCTCTCAAAATATCTGCAGCATTTAACCTGTTACAAGGCCCGATGGACAGCAGTCTTCTAAGGATAAGGAGCATTTCTTCCTAATGCAACACACCTTGAGCAGCACAGCACTAAATATTTACTTTGCATTTCAGGATCAGCTGCTCCGTGTAGTCCCCATAATTAAGTATGCAGACCTATAAGGAGCTAACAACAATTTAATAATTACTTCTGTATTATAACCGGACACACAAGCTTCACAGCTGTCTCTTCTCCCTTTAACGAGAATCCTCTCAAAAGCAAGGAAACCTCCGCTATAGCCTGCAGAACTGCCAGCAGAGATGGACCGTGCTCACAGGTCCTCCCAAATCACGGTATCGCACGGAAGTTTACCCAAACAGCCTCGTGATACCGGAGTCAGAGAGACAGCCTCATCCCTGCAGGGCTTTTGTTTCTAAAAGGCTAAAGAAACCCTCTTTCGCGGAGTTTCGTTAGGCACCAGTATTTCAGCCTCCGCTCTGTCACATCCCAGAGTCATTCCAAACAGGAACTGTGCCCAAGGAACGGCATCAGCTCTGCGTAACGAGACAGGCAAGAGAAGAGTCACGGGGAGGAGCGCTGCACATCGTATCGGAGTTTGGGAAATTTGTTCGGGTTTGTTGTGTTTGCAGAATAACTCACTTCCAGGCTGGAAGTTTACACACCAGCCTTCAGCCCAGCTCAAATGCTTGGAACCAAGTCCCAAATTTATCAGAAAGGTTTGTAATGGAAATGCTGACAGACCCTTAAGTCTAGTGGCACTGGCAGGTGCTCCCACAATACAAGAACATAATTCAATCAAGCTTTGGGCTGACGTCACGAAGCACAAAACAACTCAAATGCTTTATGAACAGTACCAGAACCCCTGAGATTCAATTACAGTCTTGATATTCGATCAGGAGTCATACTTAGCTGTTTTTAATATAACAAAACCTTTGTACCAGTTATTTATCAAATAGGTCGATCGTATTTGTATGTACAGTCAGAGGGAAAAGCACATGGTGCCACGTTAACCTGACAATCCCAAATTTTCAGGAACAAGACAGGCTTTTATTCAAGAAAAACAGCACCAGGAGAGAGTCTAATTTTTATATGTTATGGAAAAAACAGCATTGAATCCTTATTTTCTTCCAGATTACACACACGCCTAAGAATTAATTCAGTGATTTCAATTTTTTTTTCCATTTTTGGACCCCTAAAATTATCCTGGCGGAGGTACCGATCGCTGCATAGTGCATCTAATATGCAATAGGCTTTTTGGTTTGGTTTGTTTGGGGGTGGTTTTTTTTACCTAAACTTTGCTGGAACCCACCGAAATAGCCCATGAGCCTGAAAGGATCTGGTGTAACGGGAAGAATCCAAAGGTAAAATCTCCTGTTTGAAGCCTCCCTGGTTCTGCGCTCTTCTGAATAAAGAGCCTCTTCTGCATCAGGCCTGAGAGACGAGGCAGGGTGCCGTAGGCGCACATCCCCCCCACCCCCCCCACCCCGCAGCAGGGTGCCAAGGGCAGCACTGGCAACGGGAAGCATGTTAAAGGGCAGGAAGGGCCGGAGCTGCTGGGAAAGCTGCCGGCAGCGTGGCGGCTCGCAGGC
>NW_009647747.1:394022-403078 GCF_000708025.1 Charadrius vociferus
GGGCGGCGGGGGGGCGCGGGCCCCCACCCTGCCATTGCTCACAGACCCCGAATCAAGAGCCACTTCGCCTCTCCCGGCAGCCGGAGAGCGCGGGAGCCTCGGCTCCTCTTGCCCAACACGGGCGCCCGCGCCAGGGCCGTCAGCGTCCCTCTGCGTAGTGACTTACGCGCTGACGCGGCTTTCGAGTAAAAACCCTGAATGAAGGCAACGAAGCCCAGATGCCGTGCCCGCCGAAGCCAGCTGAAAACGCAAGCGGGCTTTCGGTGAGGAGAGGACCAAGCGGCTACCAAAGACGCAAGCGCAGCGCCCGGCATCGCTCCCCGGTACCCCGCTGAGACCGCGGAGCAGAAGGCACCGCCAAGTGCCAGATAGATCATCTTAACCTCGGAAGCCTTTTCACCAGGTGAAAAGAAAATCATTATATTCAACAAATCAAGTCTTAGGGGATTAGACAAATTCCACAAGAGCGCTCTGCAAATACAGCGGCGCGTGTGAAGCGTTGTTTCCAAAATAGATCAATACCCAGCACAGACAACAATAGATTGCAGCTACGTATTGTCATTACTACCAATAGTAGTCTTGAAAGACGTCGTTAAACGGTGACTGTCACAATAGCTCTCACGCGAACAATGCTGTTACCGCGCCTTCACCTGAAATACTTTCTCACCACTCTCAAATCCACCAAGATAAACGCATTTTTAAATACACCTGGTTGTTTGATATGCAGATCAACTGCACTAGTGTTTACCTTGGCAGAAAGAGTAAATATGCCAACCTTTCTCAACACTTTTCCTATTTCTGTAAGTTTGCTAAGAAAAGAAATTACACAACAGCCTTTGAAAACATTAGAAAAATTATCTAAGAATTTGGCCATTGCCACCCTTCTGCTCTGCCAAGAAGCACGAGGCAGAAAGCTTTCACCGCAAACAGGTTAAAGAAGAAAATTTAGCAGGCTGGTGTTACGAGAGCACGGATCGGTGCCCCAGCGCAAACCCCGAAGTCACAGGTCTGAAAACCTTCGAACGGTACAAATGGCAAGAGGCAGATTTCGGCATTTGGGCTAGAGCCCACGAGGCGCACGGTACCTCCCAGATGACAAAAAACCTGGAGGCCCCGCAACGTCTCAGTGCCTCAGACCGACGGGCAGCATCAGCTGCGTAAAGGCAGATGAGGAAATTTGGTAGCGACTTTTACTTAGCGGTTAATAGTACAGAATAAATAACACCAAATTAAATTATTCTAGGGACTCATTTTAACTGTTGTTATCCCTCCTGTCTTCTGAGGTGCAAGAGGAACTCTACAGACTATGCGCAGACACTGGCAGATGGTACATACTATTACATGTATATTAATTTTATATGCCTCCATCTTCAGCAATCAGCAGGACATGTAAAACACTCCCAGGCTATGCCACCTCTTCTCTCCGATGACCGCACCGTGAGCTTACACCAACTGGAAATTTGTCTGAGCAACGACAGTGCGATTGGGCTGGGGGGGGGAGGAAATCAGTCTCACCTAACCTTCCGCAGCCAGCTACGCCTCGGCAAAGCGCTAGCTCCTTTGGCAGCGAACGGGCATCGCCAGAAAATGATTCACGGCGCTGAGCTGAACCACCCTGGGGCGATCTCTCCCCTGCCGGCTACGAGGAGCCCTAGGGGATGTAGGCACCTGACTTTCGTAAGGCTGCGTTTCATAAGCTTCAAAACAATAGGCTGCCTCCCATTCAGGACATTAAAAAAAAAAAAAATATCATTTCCACTTCTTGAAATGTAATTCCTATCCCTTTTTAGCTCTACTTTGATTATGTCCACATCCCTGGTATCATTTATCTGGGAAAATTTTGGTAAAAGATCTTTAAACCATTACAAACACATACCCTGTTCCTTATTAAACAACTGCAGATCTGTTATCTTGGCTTATGGGAACAGATCTAAATAACATCGTGATATCAAACACTGAAAACCACAGGCCTGGGGCCACCGGGGCTCTACTCTTTTTCTGGGCCTTGCAAAAGACACAAATTTCCAGATACAAAATGTAGTTTACCATTAGAAGTAAATGTTTGATCTGTAAAGCTTACAAAATGACTTTGTTTATCATAGCAGATGAAAAAAAAAAAAAGAAAGAAAAGGAATAATTTTAAACTCAAAACAAAACTGTTTATATGACAGCTTTTACTGCTCCGTGATTCTGTGCATTTAAGAGAGATTCAAGCAATTAAGAGCATAAACTTTCATTACATAGTTCTATTATATATGTTTATGTGACTTAGTTGTTCATCTGTTATTTAAGTGATTTCCTCATTACTATAGTATGGTAAAGATATTTGCTGATCTTGTCAAAAAAATGTCAAGCAGTTCATTCGCAACATTCCTGGGATCCCAAAGCACGTGCTTACATCTAGGTAAGTAAAATATCAAAGCAATTCCAAATTCAGTAATGGTTTAAATCGGGTGGGGTGGGGGGGGATATATAAAGATAATAAATTAAAATCACATGTTTGTTCTGCAGAAGTCAAAAAATAAGTGGAAGTGGTGAAAGATTAAAATTTGTGTGACCTGCTGTTCACGAGATGCACAGGCTGACAATTGTTTGTGCCTATTTAATGTTTCTTGGGAATTCAGTCAATGGGAGCTGCGTTTGCCCATGACAAGAATCAATATGAATTTGGGAGTGGTACGAGCACAAATCTAATGGGAAGAAGCCAAATTGTACCTCGCACGCTCCCAGATGCCTTTTGTTCCCACATCCCTCACTGAACACGTTACACAAGCTTTGTACTCCTACTTAATTCCAAGTCAGCCCTAAGTTCACTGGTTTAACAGATACACTTTGTTCACAGATACCTCACAGCCACTGAATAATCTAAAACATTATTTGTCACTGCTAAATTTGGCAATGGCAGGCACAAACCTCTCTTCCAAGTGACATTTGGCTGGATCTGGCCCCCAAGCATTTCAGTCTCTCAGACAGCTAATGTTTTTGAATTATTAAATGCATTCAGGAGTCTTGACAAGGTAGACATGCAATGATTATGACACAAAGTATTTTAAAAAAAAAAAAAAAAAGCTACAGTATCCAACAGGCATGACTGAACTCTTTCAGATACAATTCTCCGAGATGAGATCCAACGCAACCTTTTTGCAGAGTATTTGTTGAGACCCTCTTCCATTTAATAAGGCCAGTTTTCTTCCAAAAATCAGAAATCAAGGGGATTCATGTCTTTTTCTTTTGTCTTTTTTTGTTTTGTTTTGATTTTAATTACCAAGACAGGACTTCAGCTTCCAGATTTAAATATACGTGAGTGATTGTAGGTGGCTGTGTCTCCGGAACGTCCTCTGCAGGATGCACTCAGTTTGCCACTGCGAGCAAGACACAAACTCTCTTCTTTGTAACTAAATATTTAGCTCCTCCAAGTATGCATTACGGTGTCTGGGGCCAACTCAAATACCATAGCGTGGGTCTTTCTCTGCCCCCACAGCACTCTCTTTAATAGGACTCGGAGGGGAGGAGGATCGAACGCTTCTCAAGTAAACATAGCTGGAAGGATGGGAGGTAACTAGCATTCTTCTTCTTCTTAATCATAATTACGAAACATTAGGGATGAAAAATATGGAAGCAGTTGCCTTTGTGTATCTACGTAGCTAAAGCCTCGAGTATTTTCCGACAGGCAAACCGAGAGAGGAGGATCACGGAGCAGAGCCACGGGCTAGCAGCAAGCCGAGCCGGACGGGGCAGGGGCTGGAGGGTCTGGGGGCTCGGCGGTGCCGTGCCATGTGCACCAGCATGCTGGAGACCTGGAATGCCGCCTGGCAAACGGAGGAACGTGGTGCAACACGCAAGCAAAGCCAACACCCAAAGTCAATCATCATTTGCTGTGTTTTCTGACATATACCATTACAAACGTGGACTACCCGTCAGAGTCACCTCTGTAACTGCAATAGCCACGTACCCACTGCACTTCTTCATTACTAAAAGTACTTCTCTGATGCCTATGCTTAAAATTTCTCATGTATTAACTTTTTTGTTCTTTTGAATGGCAATTCTGCATTACAACCCCCAAAATTAATCACATTCTTCCCACATCCTCCCCGGTAAAGGGTGTATTCTTCCCTAGCGCACACGCATTATTCCTGCGGACACTAACGGCACTTGCGCACACATCCTGACCTGCGCCTAACCTGAGCGGCCCCCAAAATGTTTTCAAGACAGAGATTATATATAACCTCCGTTTTTCTGATGATCCACCATTAATAGGAAAATAACGCAGCTTTTCCCAGAAGGCCACACTCCAAAAAATGAACTGTACTTAAAAAAAAACTATATTTGGTTATAATTTACTCAGACACATCCAAAGTAAAAAAAGGACTTAAAAAAAAAAATAATCGAGCTGAATTTGTGGTTTCCTAGTTAAAGATGTATTAATTTGTAGTTGCTGTTATTTTAATGCAGGACAAGCCCTAATCAAACTAATGGCAAAATTAAAAGCAAGTCTTTAAATCCTTTCAACTGACAGCTTTATTCAGTGATGTCTGTGCTAGCAAAGATTTTAGATATTTTTTTGTGTGTGTGCAATAGGAACGACCAATCATAAGAATTCGGTTATTCTACTGCTGCTCACACCCACACCATATTCAAACATATACATAGTGGGCAATCTATAACAGATGCTTGAAAACTTAGGTAAAATTAAATACTGAAAATAGAAGAAGCAGAAATTGAACATAATCAGGAAGATGTGGGCTTTGATTAACAGTTAGAAAACTCAAATATGCCAAATGTGACAGACCTAGCAAATTCTTCAGTACCACAATGGTCGAGAAACTGCTTCAAAATCCATTCCCAAAATCAGGCACCAGCGAGTATCATCTTCCCCTTCTTTTACAATGGCTCGCACTTAGATTATGACAAATGATTCTCCTGCAGAAGCTAAGGTAAACTCTTCAGAAAATTTTAGAAGATCTGGGAAAATTAATGTTATTTTGGCAACTGTCCTAAAGGAAAAAAAAAGGAAAAAAGGGGAAAAAAACCACCCCCGCTTCACTCTAATGGATGTGTATTGTTCAATTTAAGTAACAGGTATTAAATCACTTTACAAATACAATATAAATTCGAGGTAACTCCAGGGGAGTTTTCTTAAAAATAATTTCAGTCTTCACCAATTCCCCCCGTTAAGGTCAGTCTCCAAACCAGCATGGCTGAATTGTTTTAGTGCTCTCTGCTGAACACCTGCAAACATCAAACAAAAACTCCTGGTCCTTTACTGGGTTGACAAAAGCCTTTCATGTGAAAAATGCTCCATGGGAATGTCACGGCTGAGGCTCAGGTTACATTCCTTTCTCCCTTGCAGCCCTCACCATTTCTTAACATGGTAAGAAGCCATGTTTGTGAAATTAAAGATTAAAAGGAAATGTGGCTTTACTTTATTTTCATTCACACGTTACAAATCACAATAGAGCATCATATATTAGATGAGTAAAAAGCTATTAAGATGACTTTAAGCATGAAATATTACCACACTTCCTAAAGTACAGTTAGTTTCACTTCACTGCTTGGGATTACTTTTCTTTGGGGTCGGTTTGGGGCTTTTTTTTTGCCTCCCCTCTTGTAAGAGAAGTTTCAGGTTAACGCAGAGGAATGACATCTGTGCTTCCCCATCTCAGTAAATATAATTTTTAAAAGGGGACCATTAAGAGAAGGTCAGCTCAAACTTCAGAAGGGCATCTGTCCAGAAGGAAGAACAGGCTGCGTTCAGATCACTAAAATTTCATATTATCAATATGCACGGTTAGAATAATAACCTGTGTTCGTATGTTATTAATGGAGCTATCTTTAACCCTTCCATACAGTAATAGAAAACATCTCTTGAACCGGTTGTCTGGGCGCTAACATATCAAATCTGAATTTCTCGAGTCCTGGCTCATTCCAACACTGCACACCGAATATCCTCCAGGAGCAAGGCTCTGGCACAGAGCTAGCTGGCCAGCAAGAGCACCGGGAAACAATAGCCACGCTTCTCCTTCACGCAACTGTATCTTCAGGCCACACACCCACCCTCGCACCGCGCACCAGCGAAGGGCGATTCACCCCTGCTTAGACTCTGACAACTTTTTTTGAAATCACTGCTCACTCGCTACAAAACCCCCCCATCTAATAACTGAGCAACAGACATTCATCTAGTAAATTCAAAATGATTTTCCCCAAGAAGAGCGTAACCCTGTGCTGCGTGCCGTTGTGCAAACAATCTACCAACATGCAGCATACGTTCCTTTATCAAGCGGGGCACTTCGTCCTCCACCATCAGAGACTGGTGTATTCAGGCATTTACACGTTGTTACAGTGTGGGAGGGTCCAGGTGTTATTTTAAATGGTCTATAACTTAATATTAGTAACTTACTTCAGCTCATTGTATTTTTTGTATGGCTAAAATGATGCATCAAAGTTACTTGAATGCCCTCGGACGTCGAGGCAATAAAAAACAGTGCGACCCCTCGATTTCACTCACTGTCCACGTTTGCTATGCTGTGGTATTTCTGATCCAAATGACTTCACAGATGAGGTTTACGATGCATTTATTAAATATAACTATCTAGTCAATTGCTGTTAGACCAAGTGTTAGTTGCTGCATTGACTGGTATATAAGCATGACAAATTGATTTGTCTGGCACAAACACTCTTTGCTTCTCTCCAGTGAAAACAAATATAGTGAATATTATGTATTCAGTTAAATCAGTTATTAAAATTATGCAATGCAGAAAATGACAAAAAATAGGATTAAAATCTTTAGCTTGACAGATATAAGGCAAATTACGTTTGGAAAGTTATTCAAACCTAACGGTAAAATTCTCCAAGTCACTATATCCATAATATAACCAAATTTGTGAAGATAACATAAAAGGCTGTTATTAATTTGAAAGTCTGAATAGAATAAAATTCACAAAACAAGTGCTTAATAATTGTAGGCGGCATTTGATCTAGTATCTTTAAAACACGTATCACAGACTACCCTCAAATTAGGAAGTCCTTCTTTGGAAATAAAAAGTTAATTGACGTACTAGCGCCTTTAATAAAAATGGCTATACCGAATACACAGAAGAGGTTCCTTTAATTGAGTACAAACTGCAAATACCAGGCACGAAACTATACGCAATGACGTGTTTATATCTAGATATCCACTGGCAGTTTGCAGTGAAGACTTGTCCAAATTTACCATCTGATTTAGAACAGTACTCTGTGTATAACAATACTACGTACAGTGTGTCGGTATGTGTAATTGCCTGTGCTTTTAAAAGACTGCAACTCTCTACCCGGAGATGTATTTGCGTCCTGTCCAAAACACCACATCCGCAAGGCAGGGAACCCTCTTAAACGAACTTAATAGAAGAGTAAGGAAATTTCAAACGCGTAAGTATCTTTGCTAGCTTTACTTCTAATTTGTCAGGCGTATAAAAGCCTCTATATAAAACTTTAGTTGTCAGACAATCATTGTACACATATGTTCTCCCGCAAAGAGCTCCGATATTTCTTTTGTCATCAAACAGGACTCCTGTTTTTATGGCATGCAGAACTTGCCCATATAGTACTACTACAGCCAAATAAACACACATGCAAACAAACAAATCCTCCAGTTAAATTTCAGGGACTCTTCAAAAGCAGTCAAATATTTAGAAAGAAAATGCCCTCTCTTCCACCAGGAAAAGAAACTAGCCTGAAGATTTTAATTCACCGAAAAACATTCCATCAGCAAACAGTGATCTCTAATCCTAAAGAGTTCTTTTCCCGGAAGAGGTTGGTGTTTGTACTCGGATACTTGCTTATTTATTTATTTAATTTAAGCAGCCTTCAATTCTTATTCACAAAATTAATTCTCATGCAAGACGTTTTGCTTATAATTTCTGCCATACAAAAGACAGCATCTGAAACTGCAAAGAAAAATCTCCAATGCTCAATTGAAAAAAAAAGAAAAAAAAAGATTTAAGCTAGCTCACCTTGAACAATTATACAGAGAAGTTTAAGGGTTGGTTTTTTTTAAAAAATCATAAATGTATGGAAATAGTGTGAAAATGTCCCAGTCTTGTGGAAATAATAATAATAATAGCAGCCAGTGCTAAGGAATAATTCCGCTCAAATCTGAATGAATCTGTTCCCCAGAAGAGATTAACACAACCACAACAAAGGTAATGCCTATGGATAAATAACTAACAACAATTTAACTACATACGAAAGAAAAACGTTACATACTTGAGCCAGTAAAATGTCCACTTGCCAAGGAAGTTGGTCCATTTTTCCCACTGCTCACAGGAGGTGAAAACATCTAAAAAAAAAACAAAGAGGCATTACTACTGGAAAACAAGAGATTCCCGAGTCCACTGTTAGTCAAAAGTTCCTTCCACATTCGCTGGGAGCTACATTAATAGTTCGTCTACCACGAAACATCAGCCCCCACAGACCTGAAAACGAGTCAATATTTCTTACGGCCCCCACCAGCCCCTCACCACCATCATCACGGTTTTATTAGGCTCATTAGCTCCCCAAACAATATTCGCTTCCCGAAGAGTTCGAGCAGCCCCCGGCCCCCGGCAGCATTCTCCAGGCTGGGAAGCGGGGCTCGCTCCCCTCTCCAACTCTCACGCTCACAAAGGCGAAAAAAGTTTTTTTTTTGTTGTTGAAACCTTGGCCATAAACGTAGCAATGTCCATTTCCATCCCGCTTTAGGATTTGCCTGTCATATGTGAACCCAAATAATAATAATGCAAAGTGCCACCTGCCCTAAATTCTCATTTCGTCTCTAACACGAGAGCAATTTGAAGCAAGGCTCTCTCCCTCTCCCCCTCTCTCTCCCTCTCTCTCGCTCCCTCTCTCTCTCCCTAGCATTTATTTCGACCCTAATTGGTTTCTCTCTTCTTCGACGTGTCTAGTGGATAATACGCACCTTCCCTGAGTCAGAGCCTGCAAAAAGCGAAGGAACAAATGGAAAAAGTGCAACAAGCAAAGAGGGGGCTGCAAAGCTGCCTCAGGCTACGTTTCCTGGCCAAACTTCCCCAAGCCATCCCTCC
>NW_009647747.1:403133-404737 GCF_000708025.1 Charadrius vociferus
GGCTTTAGGACCGTAGACGCATCTCCCAGCGAACGGTGTCTCCCCCTAAATAAATAAATAAGGGGAGAGATAGAGCCTCCTGACATATTGGGGGGAAGGGAGGGGATGGGGAGAGGAAGGAAGGGGCTGGGAGGGGGAGGGGGAGCCTGACAAAACTAGACAAGTGCACACGTCCGGATTAACGTTTGGCCTCCAAACCAGCCCGGCCAGCAGCAAAGAGAGAAAAAGTACTTCTTTTTTTTTTTTTTTTAATTTTTTTTTTCTTTAAAAAAAAAAAAAAAAGCATCATCTAGCTGGGGGGCTTCGGAAAAGACCGGAGCGGTTTTAACGACAGCAGAAGCCATAGGAGATTTCGGTGAAAACTTTAAACTGAGACAGTCATGGATTTCTTTGCACTTTCCATGTGCCAAAAAATGAAACAAGGGAAGAACTGAAAATAGAATATAAGCAACTAATTAGCAATTAATTAGTTCATGTGCCAACAACGCTATAAAACGTAAAGCACAATAAAAGTGCTAGATATTGTTATTAACTAATGATGAGAAATGTTCGGTTTTAGGGGCGTCTCTTTTCGTATGAATTATTTTAGACATCCAAGACATTAAAATATGCTGTGAACACGATTGCATCTCCCATCACATACAATAAGAAATAAGAAAAAGCCTCTAATTTTTGCTTTTCTTTTTTCTTTTTCTTTTTATAAGCAAAAAGATATTTACCACGGTTCTAGCTGCTGATTAAAAATTGCCCAATGTACTTAGATGACAGTTTTGTTTTGTTTTTGTTGGTTTGGTTTTTGGTTTGGTTTTTTTTTTTTAGTTTAACAGATCAGCTAGAAGATATTTTTTTACAGCTGTTGTTAATTTCCACCGTTGTTTCTTACCGCACTGAAATCCAGTAAATCACTCAGTTCTTTGTCCGTCCCTAAGGCAGCCATTCGCTGTTGGTGATGCATTTTAGCAAAATCACACAAACCTAGAAACATGGAAATAACCGCAATCAGAAACCCAGTCCCGAGCCTTGCAGGAAACACAATCGGATTTTTTTTCAGGGGGGTGGGGGTCGGGGGGGGAGGGTGTGGGTTGTTGAGAAGAAGGGAGGGAAAAAAGATGGAGGGGCAGCAAAAACAACAACAACCAAAAAAAAAGAGAAAAAAAAAAAAAGGCAAAAAGCGATATTGTATTTCCAAAGAGGCGATCGAAACCCGGTAACATCCACTCTAAACCCAAATCCGGAGAAGACAAAAAAAGAAAAAGCCTCGCTGCCGGAGCATCATTTATGCAACAGGAGGTTCAGCGAGGAATGAATGAGGATCCCAGAGAAGAAACTACAGCCATCCGCTCCCAACTTTTTCCCTTCTCCTTCTTCCACGCAAAGTAGCGTTTAGAGGCAGAAACGGCAAATAGCGATAACAGCGATGAGGAAAGGGAGAGAGAGGAGAAGAAGAGGGGAGGAAATAAAAAAAAAAAAAAAAAAAAAAAGAGAGATGCAAAGTCGCAGGGTACGGAGGCGCCGGTGCGGAGGGGGTGGGGGGGCCGGGAGGGAAGCAGGGAGCAGCCTTTGCTAATTAGCCCCAATTTCTAATTTGCGGAGAGGAAGAGGGG
>NW_009647747.1:405555-406196 GCF_000708025.1 Charadrius vociferus
CCCCCCTCCCGCATGTTATACACTTTTATTTTACATTTTGCTATTGCAGGCCCGACACACTCCACAAAAAAACTAGTTCGACTTCATTTTCCGGTAGGAAAGAAAGCCCCGAGTTACCGCGCTCCGCGTTTGCACCTCAGTGTATATCCCACACGTGTAATTACACCGCGTATATACAATGTATATTTATACACACGAGCAATTATGTGTGCACGCACACGGTGTACTTCCCATTTACACAGCCAATAACTTGCACCTCTTTTTAAATAACACATCGGGATCGACAATATTTAAAAAAAAAAAAAAAAAAAAACAGACAAGTTACTCTAACAGCAAATTGTAACTTTACCTTAAATGGCCACAAATATGTTCACAATATTCCAAGGGGGGGGAAAAAAAAAGAACAAAAATAAAAAAATAAAAAAATAAAAAAAAGAAGAGAGGAATCTTCTGCCAAAGTGCTTTATTATCTCACACGTGTGTGACCCTCCAAAACCACGAAAAAGTACTGTAAGTGTCAGTCCTGCTCCGGTGTACTCCACAGCTTTACAGGCACCCTACACCTGGCTTTGTTGGGATTTGGGGTTCCCGACCACCAAACGCCCGCCACCAGCTCCCCCACCCAGACAGCCGAGACGCCA
>NW_009647747.1:407160-418711 GCF_000708025.1 Charadrius vociferus
CCCCGCGGTACGCACCAAGAAAGTAATGTGTCAGAGCACGTGTCCCCCCGGAGCCTTCTCTTCTCCAGGCTGAACCCCCCCGACTCTCCCAGCCTGTCCTCCCAGCATCTTCGTGGCCTCCTCTGGCCCCGCTCCAACAGGTCCATGTCTTTCCTATGTTGGGGGCTCCAGACATAAGAAGTGGGGTGCTGCTCTTGACGGCTGGGGCAGGAGAGCTGAGGACCCCGTTTCATTCCCTCCACAGCTCACTCAAGGGTGGTGAGAGACCCTCTGTGGTGAACCGCAGGCCTTCCTGCACCCACATTACTCTGCTGGGCCTAGAGGGGAAAGTGTAAGCCTAAAAGCGGTAACAGAAAAGTAAAGGTGCCATAAATTTAAACCTTTTAGAAGGGGAAGTGGTGGATTTCCCATCATTGGACACTTCTGAGCTGGACAGGGTGCTGGGCCATCTTGTCTAGACCGTGTTTTTGCCAAGAAAGGTTGGATCAGATGATTCTTGAGGTCCCTTCCAACCTAGGATTCTATGATTCCGTGATTCTTTTGGCACCAGAGGGTACGAAGGCACCCAGGCAGTGCTGTGGGACCGGGGGGGATGTCCTGGCCTAGTGTGGGGACCACGCTGTGTGACATGTAGGTACCACAGGGGAAAGCGGCACCGTGGTGCTGTGCTCGTGTGTGGAGAAGGCAGCCGTCCTTGGGGCCTCTGCAGGGAATCCCAGCCACACGTAGACCCCATGTAAAACATTTAGCTTTCTAGATCTCAGGCCTCATTTTCACTGATCTGTATCTTCCCCCTGATCCTACGCCCAGAGATACTCTCAGATAAGGACATGTGGTCATTTGTTCCCCATGGTGAAATGGTGAGGGAAAACCAGACATGACTGAAAAGATAAAGGCCTTGCCAAGGGGCACGGAGTGCAGCCATACCATGTCATGCAAAAATACCTGATCATTCTGCTGTGGAAAAGATACCATGTCAGCGCTGGTCCCCCCTCAGCAGTCCTCCACAAGCTGGCCTCCCACTGACCACCAGATATCAACATGGAGCGTCCCCCGCGTTGATGTGAACAAGGCCGTCTTCCAGCGTGGCCTTAACGCCCAGTGAGCAATGGGTGCTGAGGTGCTTGCCTGGCATGGGGGTGCCCTGCCAACCTGGATGTTCTCCTGTGGCTGTGTTACACAGCTGTAATAGATAGGTGCAAGAGACTCCTCCGTCCAGGACCCCCCAAAGCCACCAGGAGCCCCATTTCTCACACAGAGTAATGGTTCAGAGTGAGTACTCACCTGCTCATCACACCTTTCGCTGAGCTGCTGGTCCTCGTGGAAGTCAAGCCGGAGCCTTCTGTTCCCAGTGGGTACTGAGCACAGCATCACCTTTGGTGCCTCCGACGACAACTCCATCACGTGTTGCATATAGATCAAGGAGGCCCTTCTCTGTACTTGTTCCTTGAGCACAACTTGCCGTAATTTTGCCTGTGCGGCAGGCTACTGAGCAGCCAGAATATTTCAGAACCGCTTTACAAAGGAAGACGACCACAGGCGTCCTGGGAGGAGGTGGCACCCAGTGCCACGAGAGCTCTGTCTTCTGCCCCAGCCATGACATTTGGAAGAGGGGACCTACTCACAGACCCTGGCACGTGGTGTGAGAGTATGTAAAATGGGTGACACTACGTGGGAAGTTTATTCACAGAGCTGCGATGGTCTCTGCAGATGTAAGTCGTCCAGACGTTACAGGCACACGGCGATGCTCCATGTGCCAAAAGAAGTCCAAGGCACAGGTGATGTGGGCCGTCAGGATTTTGGCCTCAGGAGACTTACAGGGACATTTGAAGGACAGTGTACACCATATTGGTGTAGCATATCAGCTTCAATGTGTCCTCAACGACTGCCTCGATGGCCAGAGTACTGAGTCCAGCGAGGCTCTGAGTCTGGAACTGTTCCTGAACAAAGCCGATGACAGCCACTGGAACCCGGCTGCGTGCTTCATCGCGCTCCCTGCTGTAGGTGTTTCCTGGAACTCCGTGTGGATGAGGAGAAAATGTGGAAAAGCAGCAATGTCCCGCGGTGCAGATGATGGGGTGCAGTCCCACAGCCCCTGTGGACGGGCAGAGCAGAGTGGTGACAGCCACAGCTCCACCGCCGGCGCAGCTCTCCTCAGACAAAGGTCAGTACCTCACCAGTGAGGCCTGAGGCCGCCCGGGAAGGCCTGCCAAGGCCTGGGAGCTGGGGGGGACGGCGGACCCCCTGCCTCTGCTGTACCCTGGGAAGGCCTGGGCCAAAATGGAGCTCCTGTGCCACAGGCAGGGGCTGGGGGGGGGCCACGGCCTGCTCTCCCTTCAGGCGACGGCCCTGCAGGGTGGTGGGTCCCACCATGCCTCCTTGCCGGCGGGCTCTGGGTCACGGCAGGCAGCGAGGGGTTGTGGTGGTGTGGGCTCCTCGTTCGTTGTACCCCAGAGCTGGGTGCCAGGGGACTCGGCGGGCTGGTAGGGCTCAAAGCACAGCCATTTCCCTCTATTATTAAAGTTTTTTTATCTGTGAGTTATTATTCCCTTGGCACTGACACTGGTCTTAGTGCTATACGAGGTACAAAGAAAAGACAGGGCCGGTGCCAAATTGCTTATTGTTTAAAATGCAGGGGTTTTTTTAGGTTTTTTCCCTCAAAGTGAATCAATACAGAGAAATCCAGAGGAAAAAAAAAATAATAGTATGAGCCCACAGAGGAGAAAGGCGGCCTTGTTTAATTATTTAACCCAGCAACGTGTCCAGGATCGCCAGACACCACTGAAGAAATGAAGCATCAGTAGAGATGAGACTGGGAGAAACGGGGCCTGGTGTGTCCTGGCTCGGACGGCGCACGGGGAGGAGGAGGTGGCGGGGGCCGACGCTGCGCCGACGGCTGGCACTGACGGTGAGGGGCTCACAGACCCCCCGCAGGTCGGCTCCCCCCGGGTGGGGGGTGTCTGGGAAACCGTGGGCCTGCACGGCGGGGGCGGCTGTCCCAGCCCCGCTCCTCATTTCTGAACGCTTCTTTGGTGTCGTTTCTGGCCCTTGTGCTTGGCCATCTCAGTGCAGCGCCTACCCTGCCAAAACTTACCACTTTACCCATTCCGGGCATGCCATTTCAGTGTTTCAGCAGAAAGAAGTTGTTAACGTAATAATTAGGAGTGTAAATTACACCTGATTTGTGCCCGACCTGTTTTGGTTATCAACCATGTTTTAGTTCTAGATTAATCACGTCACAATTAAATCCATTTTTAATCTTAGCGATAAGTGAAGCATTGGTGGTGTTAAAACAATGTAAAAATGCACTACTTTCAGGGAAAATCGAGGTAAATATAATTATTCACCTCACAACAGTGAAATATTCATAAAACACAAAATGTAAATTTACGGTGACACGTAAGACTTCACACATAGTAACACAAGCGAAGCTCGTTTCTGTAGCAAGACCCTGTCTTTCTGGAGTACACTAGGTTGGCAGACTGAAAATTAATGCAGAAGCTACGGTTAATAATGGGCTTTGGGGTTTTGTTTTTAAATTAAATAGGAAAAGGAATAACACAACTGCTGTACTGGCCCCAGTATTATTTATTTTGTGGTTTTAGTCCACTGTATTTTATACTGTCCCCATATGTTCAGTTTTCAGTGTGCCACAGAATTTGGTATGGACAATTCACAAGTGCAGATGTTGCTGCGGACCAAGAGGGGCTGCTGGCAGTTGGGTGTTTTACCACCTCGGAAGGCACATGAAGCAATTTGGAACCACGCGACGTTAGCTGAAGTGCTCTGTTAACATGGTGAGTGGTGTTACAAGTGCGAGCATTGGACAAAAATTCACATCTTTAGGTTCCTGAATGTGTCTGTTAGCTATATGTCTCCAAAGAATTTCTTTCACCCTGCCTGTAGACTTTAATAGCAGGATAGCAAAATACTAGACTGCATTTTGTTCCAGTTTGGGGCTACGATTGTGCCCTTTTTCATTCCTATAAAAATCCATCAAAATGCGGCCTTATCATAAACGGGTGAAAAAGTTGAGTGTGCACATGTTCAGTGGATACTCTTTATGGATTTGCAGATAAAGTCTTTGGAAATTTTATCGGAGTATTTTGAAAATAAATTGATTAATGTTATGAAGCGCTGTGTTGCTACAATAACTGATGCCATGTGGAAATTGCTGATTCTGGCGGCATGGCATGCACAGCCTGCACACAGTGCCATGAAAGAGTCCTAGAGCCGTGCACCAAACGACAGTGACAAAACAAGTGGCGGCATGGCAGTTTGCTCAGTGAGCGCAATCCTCTCCATGCACAGGACCAGGCAGAGGCCCTCTGGAAAAAATGGCATGTGAGGAGGTAATTAATGCCCGTGTCAAAAATGTGTGCTGAAGAAGCTGGCTGCAGCTACAGTATTGATGCTCTCCTGTCCAGCACCGCAAGCGGTGCTGATGGAATGGCTGCCGCTGCCTGGCTCTCCATGTCGGCATGTTTATGAGAGGCTTCTTCTCCCAGAGCTTTCCACGCCATGCTCAGCCTCAGGGCTCAGGAGGCCCTCTGCCATGGTGGAGGGCGTGCAGCCCCATCCTGCACTGCGCCCCACAGCAGTACTTCTTCCCTCCTGACAGGGCGCTGACAGCCCAGGAGCAGGGGAGAAGGGTGCAGGCTCTGCTGCTCAACAAGTTTCTTGCTCTGCACAGGCAGATAAAAAGAGCCACGTTGGGGCTAGGACAATAATTAAGACAGAGGTCTTTTCTGAGCTTTTTTTCTGGTGAGTCATTTTTAAAGGAACGAGGCAGAAACCACATTATTGCTAATGACTCCTTCTATGGGTGTTGCCTTTCTTTGCTTGGATATGCTATAAGTAATGTGTAGTGAGAAGTAATTTTCAAAAACTGGGTGGTTTTGGCACTGAATCGAGAACATATCTGTGTCTTGCCCAGAGATAACACCTTGCAGTTGTTTCTCCCCCTTCATGTATTTGCTCTTTAAGACTGAAAAAGGGCAGAGGACTGTAGGCCACACATAGCTACAAAATATTACACTTCACTTTATTCATGATACTCAATGGTGTTTCAGATATTGAGTGCTAAACCACCAGAATAGAAAAGCAAGTCAATAGTTTTCACGAGGTCAGAAATAAGAAGATAGGACCTGACCAGTTTCTCTAAAATAGTCTAATGCCAGGACTTCCAGCCTGTGCTCTGTGAAGCTGCACCATATACGAACTCACCGTTTGTGTATGACTATGCCGATGATGCATGGAAGCGTCAGTGAGCTAGCACTAGTAAATTTAGGGACCCTTTGCCAAAATGAAGTCCAGATATTGCAGAGCAGCTCTAAGAAAAAACCTTAGAAGTGTTTGTTCCAGACAGAGATGGTAGTGGCATGTATTTTTAGGCTACATAATGCATGCCTGTGAAAAGGTTACTACTGGTCTTTTTTGGGAGAAAGTTTAACACCCTCAGTGTTTGAGATACGCCTGGATTCAGGTTGGGTGAATTATAAACTGGTAAAAATTGTAATTTCTCTTCTGTCACTTGCAGGTGCTTAAATGCTACGGCTGCACTGCCCTCAGAGCCCAGGAGCAGAGCCTCAGCTCGGAGACCACAGAGAGTTGATGGAGCACAGTGGAGAACCAGGCTTGTCTCCTCAACCATGCCTCAGAGCCACACCATCCAAACCCTGTTGGCATCCCATGAGGTAGGAACTTTCTCAAGACGAAACTGGGGGTGGGAGTGAAAAAAAAAAAAGGGTTGTGAAAAGCTTCCAGGCCAGTACCAGTGTGCATCCTCACATCTGTGACGGCACACCCTTGAGAAGAGGTGGAGACAACTGAGATGACCAGGTTGGGCCAACGTAGTCTAATTATTTTCCCTCCTGCTAATTCTGTAGATTAAAGAGATCACAGAATCACGGAATTTTCAGAGTTGGAAGGGACCTCTAGAGATCATCTAGTCCAACTCCCCTGCTAAAGCAGGATTGCCCAGAGCACATTACTCAGGACTGCATCCAGGCGGGTTTTGAAAATCTCCAGAGGAGGAGACTCCACACCCTCCCTGGGCAGCCTGTGCCAGTGGATGTGTGATCCAGAGCTGCCACGTTAGTTTTTGTGATGAAACAGGGGTGGAACAAAGTTGAACTTACTAAATTGTATAGAATAACTCCCCAAACCGCTAAACGTTTTGCTTCTCCCCCTCCAAAAAGAAAGTGGAACAACAAAGCACAAAAAGCTTATGTTTTCCGTGCAACCTCTAGTACATCCGTTTGTGCTTCCTTGTCATATTCTGCTTCAGTCAGGAAATAAGGCAAAAAACAAGGGGACAGACCTATGGTTGAACTACTTGACTTTGTGACATGAGTAGCTACTTTTATGGCTGAATTATATAGTTAAATATATATATTCTATAGTTTGTAGTTTATTTAATAATTATAGACATTTTTAAGTCTCTTCTGCTTCACAAGTATGTGTGGGCTAAGTGATATTTGTAAGAAACCTTGAATCTGTAGTATATTCTGTAAATGGTAAGTACTTTTAGTAGTTAAAACCCATAGTCATTGGGTCAAAATTCTCATTAGAACTAAATTCCCATTAGAATGAAAGGGAGGTTTAAGTAAGGACTAAAAACTTTCACCATGGCAAAACTTCTGGGGACAAGGGAAGAGGAACCAAGAAATTTCCTAAGAACCTCAAAACCCTTGCTGCAAAGTTTAGTGGTAGAAGTCTGAGGGGATAAAATCGAGGAAGAAATTTGGCCTCTGCAGATCAAAATGTTTTCACTGATGTCTTGAGGAGTGTTTGGAGTGTCCTATCCCCCGTTCTTTTGTCACAACAGCTGCCCACTTTAGAAATGCCTGTTTCAACAGAAGACCCTCTCAGCAGCAAGGCTTTTCTGGAAGTGAGGGTGGGACTGCATAATACATCCTGAGGGATGTGTCCAAGTCCTATGAGACATCTGCTTAAATCACTGTAAATTTTTACTGCTGACTTTGATGGGATTAAATAGATCTTAAAGCAGGTAAAATCTTATCTGGATCTCAGATGAAACGTCTGTGAGCCAGTGAGAAAAGCGCACGGTTCTTGGGAGAATGAGAACATGCTACTTCCATCACCTGTACCTCTGACACTTTGTTTTAAGCTTTGTGACACTTCAGCTCTCTACTGTTGACATTTCTTTGTTGGCTTTTTCCCTTAACATTGTGCCATCTATTTTCTAACCTCTAACAAGTAGCAGTTGAGCTCTTAATTGGCCTAGAACCATTTCTTTCCACAAAACAGTTTCATCTTAGCGATAAGCAGCTGAAGGTACGGTCTCTCGATGTAACCAGCCTAGGGAGAAGTTGGTGCGTGTTGCCTTGTCTGGTTTAGGAAGGTGTTTTAGAGCTGGGTAATGTCCTTGTTTGCAGGACTGTAAGTTGTTTGACCAATGGGATCTCCGCAGCATTTCTTTGATGCCCAGAAAATCGGGAGATGGTGATTGCTATGATACCAGCACCTAACCAGCTACAGCCTCTCTGCTGGCAGCAGTCTCACCTTTTGCAGTTCCTGGGCGGTCTCGTTACGTCCAGCCTGTCCGCAGAAACAAAACTTGTGCTTTCACCTTTCTTCCCTTCTCAGATATGATTGGTTTTGGAACTGACGGGTTGAGAATTTGGAGGGAAATATGCTCTGAGAAAGCAGATTAGGATTTATGTAAGTAGGAAACATTATTTATAGTAAACCAGAATGTGACTCTGAAGAGGAGTTGCTGTGCTAGAATCACATTCGACAGGGAGGCTTCTTTACAGAAAAGAGATGTCGCTTTTTGTTTTGTCTGAACAGTATGTAAAGCAAATTTAGAAAATAGCACTCTTCTTCCATAATAATAATAGTAATATTCACAAACTTATTGTAGAGTAGGCTTAGAGTAGACTCCCCTTATCAATAAACTTTATTTTACAGGCTAAATAGGTACATATTGTGAAGTTTATGATAAGTAGTGTAGTTTAGTAAGCATATATCCAGTACAGTCTCATTTCCACAGAAACAAAGGATCCAAATGAGTAGTTAATATAACTTCACTAATTTCAGAACAGTTTAACTAAGCATAAGTTTCATCTATTGCCTCAAAAATATTTGTTCTTGGATTTCCATGGAAGGATAATAAAGGAGGGAGAAAAATACTCTTCTGTACTTCTGTGAATTCCTATTAAAATTTAGTTTACTTTCTTATTCCCTAGTGGAAGAGTATGTTTGATTTCAATTAAAACGAAATGTCATCATTTTAGGGCCTACTGCATAGCTTTAATGGGTATGCAATACCTTAGTCCGTTAGGGAGAAGACATTGGATTTGGAAAAAGGCCAATAGGTGTGGGGGATGTTTTGCATTCGCAGTGAAAATATGTGCATATGTGTATTCTGCCGGCACACTGCAAGGGCAGTGGGCTTCCTCTTGCCTACTATCCCTTGTAATTGCGGGGTTTAGGGCTGTCTCTGTTAGACCTTTCTGGTGACGAATTTCCTAAATCCTTCAGCCTCATCATCAGTTTCATGGGTCTGAGCAGTGATGGCCCAGTTGGAAATGCTGTGTGCTGGAACCGTCCACTGTGTTCTTTGGCAGCGGTGGTAGTCGGTGATATTTTGTTTTTAATAAGACTGTGCAATATGTTCTGTAATTGAGGAAAGTCCACACAAGTGAATTTTAAAATACAAAAATCTTCTAAAAAAAAAAGTATTCTCTTCGAAGTATCATCCTACACTCTATTTTTTAATTTGAAAGAGGTTTTCCATAGTTTGGGGGTTTTTTTGCCACTTAGATTTGTCATGTAAAAATTCTTTTTGTGTCAAACTACAATGAAGTTAGTTCTGTCCGTTTACTTCAGTCAAGTAAATGGGCATATGTAGGTAGTTATGAAAATACATAGGTCGTGATGACAGCTTGGCTAAGAATACAAAATGTGCAATAAAGCAATTTCTTATAAAGATTTCAGCGGGTATCTTTAATATTTCCTAAAGAACCAGCATCTGGAAAAAATGTTTTTCCCTTGGAAACATTTCTAAAATATTGGGTTTTTTTCATTAAATGATAGGGAAATGTTATTTGGAGGTGTGTCATAGCTGACTAACTTAGTGAAAAGCCAGTAAAACAAACATTATTATTGTTACTATTTGTCTACTGCTTGTCATCTAGTTTTAAGGACTGAAGCACACCAAACGTTCTACTTACAATAATATAATTTATGGCTTTCCTCACAAAGCGGACAAATGAAGGTAGGAGATGTTTGGAATGAGACATGCCACCTAAAAAGTCCATTTCACACAAGCAAAAATGTATGTGACATGTCTAGGCTTCTGGACAAATTCAGCGTGCTGATGAGTGTCATTGGTGACAATTGGCGTGTGCTGTCATTTTGCAGGACCAACCCCTTTGTTAGGATATTAGAGGTTATTTCTCTTTAGATTTTGAGTTGGATCACCATAGTACGTGTGTGAAACAAACTCTTCTTCCTTTGGGTTTTCTTTCTTTTCTGTTCTTTCTTCTAGTTTGGAATTTGTGAGCAGTCATAAATATAACTGTACGGATAGCAGAATTACCAGTTCAAATACAACTCCATCATAATGTTTGAAAGCACATGCTGTTTCCTAAGTAGAGGAAGAAGTTTTGAGTTTGATGAGATAGCATCATAACATAACTTTTCGTAGAAAGATGTATTTGACAAGTTTAACTCAGGGTGTTTTGGGAAACGTTTAATGCCCTTATTTTTCTTATGTCAAAATTGCAACTAATGTTTTAATTCTATTTTAAATTCTTATTTCAAATATGGAAGATAAAATTTCTTGATCACCCCCTACTACGTCAGGAAAACACACCATGTAATTTCTGCCATAAAGTGTAAGAATCGTCTTGAAACTACCTGGAATTTTACTGCATCGCTCTCTTTGGAAATCTGCTTCAGTCCCTTGATTGATAAAGAAAAGTCTTTTCATTCCTCATGTAAGCATAAGCCTGACAATATTTTTGTTATTAGTATCATCCTCTAACTTAAGTACTGCGTTCTCTCTTGTGTTTGCTTCTTGAGTTTGTTTATGAATAGTAATAGTAATCAGGCTAGGATAAATGCTAAGTTCCTTCCATGATAGATTCTCCATTCTCTTCTAAGGAACCTTTTCCTACCTGTTGTTCGTCTTGAATCCATCTTTTCTGAACAGGTTGACTGGAATTGCATACAGCCTTCCACATACAGCCCTTGTAGCATCTTGTACAATGCAATTAATGGTTGCCTACATCTGCTAGAAATAACCTGGATCACATGCTGGGATCACTTTGATTTCTTACAACTGGATCATATTGATAACTGATAGTTCTCTTGCCATTGAGTAACGTGTCCAGATCGTTCTCCTCTATTATTTCTAACTGATGCCTGTCAGGTTATGGCCTTTTTGTTATGATTATCAAACTGGTAGACTCATCTTACCTAATCTTAGCAGGCCAGGTGTGGATCCTCGGCTTTGAAAGAGGTGTCAACAAAAGCTACGAAGAATCCCTCTCTGGCAGGTTCCCTATCTAGCTGCATTTCACTAGAGACCTGGCTTCTGGATGACTCTGTTAGATGAGGTGAATCACTCACTCAGTGTATTTTTCATTATATATTATTAAACCTAATCTTCTTTCTGTTGCCTCAGCCTTCATCGTGCAGATCTTCCAGTATGATGCTCCTGTCGTTGCCATTACCTCCTTTAATTTGTCACCGGAACATTTCATTAGCGTACTCCTCCCCTTACTACAGAGATCATTGTTGAAATTAGCAGTAAGATCAGTTCCAGCAATGATCCTTGATGAATATTGTGGGTTATATTCAACCAGTACATTCAGAAAACTTAGTCAGCTCCTCTTTTATTAGTTAAATATCATATTTTTTTTCAAGCTAACTACCATTTTTCCTGTGTTAGATTATCAAATACTTCCAAAGTCTGGTCACACTAGGTCTAGATTGCTTAAATCAAAAGGTTTCCTATCAGAGGAAAACATTAGATTTGTCTAACACGATCCGTCTTTCATAAGTCATTCTCCCACTTATGTCCATGTGCAAATTATTGTTTTCTTCAAAAACTTGTTCTTAAACTTTGTATATTAAAGTCTAGCTAATGCTTCAGTGGCTGTTAAGCTTTTCTTAAAAAATGTCCCACATTCGCCGTGCTTCAATAACATGTTTGTGCTACTCGTTTGATAGCCTGATGATTTACGGTGCCAGCTCTTTCAGTCATCTGGGCTGGAGATCGTCCTCAGATTGAGCACGTGAAAGTTTTTGAATACTGCTTCCATCTCAGATGTGATCATTTTAATTTCTGACTTTATTCTCATTAGCAGTTTTGTCTGTATTTTGGGCATTGAACTAATATTTTTATCTGGGACAAAGCTTGCAAATTCTGCAAGTCATAGGCTGTTGGTTCAAACATCTTTTTCACGTAAATGATGACATTGGAATAGATTTGGAAGTTTTTTAGTTAAATCCAGCAAATACTGAATTAGGTATTATGGACCTCTTTCTAGGAGGCACTAGGAACTTGAATCTTATT
>NW_009647747.1:418726-423703 GCF_000708025.1 Charadrius vociferus
TGCCGTGGAAAGTTTTAGCATCTTGTGCCAATAGTCAAGGGGAGTATCTACAGTCATTTCCCAAATGTTATGGGAAATAAAATAGGAATTTATTTCAGGATTTCAAAAAGTTACCATTTTCTTCAATATCTCGAGAAGGGATATCTGTCTTTGTCTTCTGAACAATTTCAACCAAGAAAAAATATCCTAAAGAAGCACTGGAAGAAGAGTTGGCGTATGGAGCCCGGGCTCAGGCCATCGGCAGCTCTAAACCCACGGTTACTGCGTGGTGCTGACGTGCTGCAGCTCCTGTCTTCAGAGAGATGGGACAAGTGTCACAATTCACACAGGAACAAATCTGCTGAATCAATAATGGAAGAACGCTAAAGAAAATCTATCCGCTTGGAGATTTTATATTCTTTCTTCCTAGGATTTAATCGACCACGAATCATTTAGTTACTTGTTTTTGTTGAAATCAAACATGCTTGTTCTTCACTCGCAAAAATAGGAAACTTCTTTCAAAGTGACACTCTTCATGAAAGAATACAAGCGTGCAGCTGCTGAATGACTAAGTGATTAAAAACCTTAGTGATGGCTAATTCATTGGAGGTGATATGTTTACACTCAGGGCCAAGTATCGTAAAAATAGCTGCTTAGCTCTTTTTTCCTTAATGTGAAGTGAACCACCAAATCATTTGGAGTCGGTCTGCAAGAGTTTTTATATCCAGTTTTGCCCAGCTGAAGTCAGGCTATGACAACCAGAACTGTCTTCTGTCTAATACTCCTTTTTTATACATGAGTCTCTACCCTCATAGTTTTTACATGAAAAATTACTTTAAACTATCTAAGGCCGAGGGGAGAGTTCACAACATTTTATAAAGCCTGCTTTAAAAACGCCAAGATAGACGGCATTTTCTTGGCTCGTATATCACGTGGAGGGACCCTTTTTGAGAGTCTATGAGATTTAATAGTCTATTCACCCAAATGGTATTGTTTAACATAATGAGTGTTCTTTGAAGTCTCTACATTGATAGTGAAAAATAGTTGTTGTTATTATTATTATATCTATAAGTGTATATATATTAATAACATATTGTTGTTATTACATATGATTTTTATTATTGAGCCCAGATGCGTAGAAGATCATCAAAGATTCTTGAGTTTGGATACTGTGCGCTGATGTACATTGCTCGTCCTTATAATCTAATTAAAAGATGATGTAAAAATACATGGGAATAAGAATAGAAAAGGGATGAAGAAGCAAATAATTGGAGGAATACATGGTGGTTAGATTAGTTATTTTCACAATTAGCTACTTGAATTAGCTACTTGACAAGTAATATAGAAGAAAGAATAAAGGGCTATCTGACAAGGACAGTTTTTAGTGAAACTGCTACTGTAAGTGTATTATGATTTAAATATAAAGAGCTTCAGGTTTCAGTTAAATGGATTTTGATTCTGCTTATTTTTCTAATGCTAGATTTGTTTCATTTCCATATTAAGCCCTTTTTATTAAACCACGCAGTGTAGGATAGACATTTCAACCTTTGTTTCAAGTGCAACAGAGTTTTCTGGGAACAGCTTAGGACATAATCTAATTTTTTTTTTAGAAAAACAACATGTATTTCTGCTTAACAAAGAGCTTGAACATAAAATCTTACCTTTGATTTAAATACTGTGAACTGGAGACACAGGTATATTACTTCCAGATCTAGGAGGAGGTCTGCTTTGCCATCGATCAGATCATAATTTTACCAGTCTTTTGTCTGGCATGGTCATCAGAGGTTTGATTATATCAATCGATCTCTGTTTGCTAGGTGGGGTGACGTATCAGCAGGGGAAAACAAAGGGAATAGCTATGTGAAAACTGCTGAAAAATCTATTAGCGTTTAGTCAAAATGAAGTTGATGATTATTTGGGATGAATATGAGGAAGGAAATCCTACTAGAATTAATTTTCCCAGCAAACTAGTTTCAATGTTTTGGAGAGAATCAAATCCCATATTAAACTAAAGTTGGAAGTGGGTCTTTGTTCTTCCACTCAGAAAGAGGAAAGATGACATTGGATGCATGTAACAATTTATTTATGGAGAGATATTCATAGGTACATATTACATAGGTTTTGATATATATATATGTTATATGTATTAATATCTATAACCAGTTAAAATTAGTAACCCATCTAAAATTGGAGGTGGGGTACGTGAGATACTCGTTCAAAAACTGCGAGAGTTGTTAGAATAATGATTGTTATAGTGTTCTGTTGATGGAGGAAGCAGGGAACCCGCTGCGTAAAATGTGCATTTTTTCCAGTCCACATAATGAATTTAGGTGATATGGGGCTGTCAGATTTTTACGTAGTGCAACAAAAATATCAAATAAAATAGAAGAATTTTTCTGGAACAGGCGTTCCTTCATCATAAATGGATTTTCCCTAGAAATTTTAGAACGTAGTTGAAAGCAATGGAATACTTCTGGGAGTTCATTACAGTGATAGATTAGTAATTTGTCATGAGACTACCACTGGAAATTAAAGATGACCGAAGGAAAAAAATACCAGTAACTTTTCACAGAATTGTAAGGGAAAGCCTGTTGAAAGAAAATTTATTTCAGAGATTAAAAATATAGGAAAATAGAAGCACTATTCAAACAGGTTGTTGTAAAGATTCTGCAACCACGCAAAAAGTTTCAATTGAGCTTGTTGACGTTAGTAGAATGTTTTCTCATTCTCATGGGGGGCTGGTCTCATCTTGGAAATTTCAATAAATTTGAGTTGATTTTAAGGGGGGGATTGTTTGAAAAACTGTAGCAGCAAACCACCATATTCAGTCTAACTTTGACCAGAGTGGGATTTAGCTGGGTTTGCGTCTTGTTTCCTGTAAATTATCCCTGATAATTTCTGCTCTTTTGGGCCCTGTAGTGCACATGGCAATCCACAGCTGTGAAATGTGGGTGTCCGCTGGCTCGCAAATGCTGCCAGTTTAGAATTTCAGCACTTTGCATGTGCTTTCTGTGCACTTGTTTGTGCAGTGTTTGAGTAATCACAGACTAAATGCAGAAGATAAAATATATATATTGAAAGAGTAAATATATGTACATCTTTCACATCATATTTTCAATATTATCAAAACCAATAAAATGTCTTTCAGTACTCGATGGAATACTGGAGCACTTCATGGAATACTGTGAACTTTAGTGTGTTTGCTAACACGAAGCTGGTCAGAAAATTTTAGGGACTTCTGCATTTCGGAGAGTTTGGTCAGAAAATTTTAGGGACTTCTACATTTCAGAGAGTTTGGTCAGTAAAAGCAAGGAGTGGGGACTAAATCAGTGAAGTGAACCGAGAACAAGAAAGGACTCTGTCAAACAGCTTTGTAAATGTTTTTTTGAAAGTGTGAACAGGCCATCATAGAGTTAAGCATTAAACGTGTGTGTAAACCAGCAATATATATTATAAAAGTAGGATTTTTCGTTCTAGTACAGTTAATTAAAAAACTTCCTGTAAAGAGAAAATGAAATCCTCAAGGAGTCTTTCCATGGATGCCAAAATGTGCAGGGAAGAACTACCCAGAGTCCGCACCCCAGCTTTCCGGAAATACATGTAGGGCTATTTTCTGGATTCTTAATTTAAACTAACCGTTCTTGCTAATGACATCAAGGAAGATGCTATATCAAATTTGGCAGGAGATATTCAAATGACCAATGAGACAGTTCAAAGAACTGCAAGACAAGCTGTTCAGCTGTCTTTGGCTACTGCTGTTTTGGCTTCTGGGAAGTCCACCACTTCACCCAAGGCATCTGGATTTAGTAAAGCAAGAGCAGCGTGAACGTGCAACCATAGCTGACCAAACAACAGCAGCAAAGCCTATTGGAGCTGCATATCTTACCGAACCCACAATAAATCACAGGTCTGATCCTCTTGACTATCCAGAATCCAAAGAAACCATCTGGCCAACATTCACACTTTTGGCTAATAAGTACCTTGGAAGCTCTCCCACTATTGTGTCATGTGGACGAATATGCAAGGCAGGAGGATTATATTCTCACTCTATAGGGCGAGAATACACTCTGCAGCCTCGCTCTGCAAACTCTTTTCGGTTTAAATGTCACATCCACTCAGGAGCTTATCACTGTCAAATTCGACCTCATCATCCTCAGTTACCAATATCACCATCCCTTCTGATAAAACAGTGACTCTCTGGGTCTTTGCTGAGTTTTCTGTCTCACACTTTGCATAGTGTCCACTGTCACCGCAAAAAATTACCCCAAATCCTCAGAGATCCCATCAGACAAGGTGTTATTTTTACAGCCGTGAGATCTGGGTGGACGTGCTACCTCCTTCCCCTTTCCTAACAAAATGTCTCCTCCGCTTTTTTGAACCCTTTGCTCTCACAGTTGGCTTTTGCATTGAGTTTTTTTCTTGCATATGCCTTCTTTTCAGGGTCTGAAGTTGGGAAAAGATCTATCTTCTTGTAAGAACACATTCTGTATGAAACCAGATGCTTACTTCCTTCCATCTATTTTCCACACCCCAGGCTTTACTCAGAGGATTGCAATGAAACAAGCGCTCTCGGCAGATGTCTTTGGACCACTGCAGTGCTTTCCGTGGCAGTAGAGCAGCCTTCGCCGTATCCAAGCACTCAGTTTTTGAATGCACAGTGACAAGAAGACACTTAAAGATGTGCTCAGAAGTAGGGACATGAGCGGTTTTATCTCTGTGGCTTTAAGCACGCACGTATGTGCTTAACTCTAAGGGTATATTTTTAAATGCTGGTTAAGCATGTGCTTCATGCTTAAACACTGTGTTGAATCAAGATGGGAACACACATGTGGTTAAAATTAAACATGTATTTAGTGCTCTTTTGGAGGCAAAACCTAAATTGCTATTTTTAGGCTCTGCCTCAGGAACTATGCCCTCTTTCCTTCCTATGACTTCAGTATTGAAAGAACCTCCTCTGACCAAATGTATTTTTCTTTATCGCCGTGTGGATTGCAGACA
>NW_009647747.1:423806-437998 GCF_000708025.1 Charadrius vociferus
ACTCTTTCTGGTAGTGGTAACTTCAGCTGTGATCTAAAGGAAAGCGCTCTGAGTCTCTAGAAAGTTCAAGCTCGCACACTTAGGTAAAAAAGCTCACTGTGTCGTGTTCCTGGCTCTGGACAGCCTACAACAGATAGCATCCTGTAAAAGCTACATGTATAAACAGTGAGATGCCAAAATATCACCCATCAGAAGAGTAATGCTGTTACGCAGCGGTGCTGAAGCCCTGACTGTGTCAGGGAAAAGGAGAAGCAGGACTGCCGGGGCCGTAGACCGCAGTGTCTTTTGCGAGGCCAACAGATGACTGGTAAAGACGTCAGGCTGTCGGTAACATAGTCTTTTCACCAGCTTTGGCATTTCGCTTTCTTCCCTGCTTTAGTAATAAGTGTGTATCCATAAGGAAAGGATGCGATAAAGAGATTTTGTTCAAAGGTGTGTTGGGGTTTTTTGTCAACTCTATGCATTGTCTGAATTAAAAACACATGCTACCTTTCCTTGTTACCTTGCCTTTCTCAGACCTGCAAAGGCAAAGAAGGAGATTTTGATAGCACTGGGTACAAATTAAATGTCTGGGATGTTTAAAACAGTGAAGACAGAACGATGGCTGTTAAGGAACAAGGTTCTGGACATCTCAGCCACATGCCAAGGGCTCCAGGCAACGATATTGTAGAAGATTCAGCGTATAAAACATGAGATCATTCTAGACCATTTTCTCTGTGACGTGCACTGAAACATACAATTACATTTCATTGACGTGTCATTGCATTACCTTTGGAAATTCAGTGACACGCTGTTGTTTGAAGCTTCCAAAAACCTCAGATTATTTTTAGCTGTGTAAAGAGATATAAAGGAAAGGAAGATTCTGTGCTTTATTTAGCTATTTTCCAAACAAGGATTTTTTTTCGTTTGTTTCTCAGTTTTTAAATTGATAACAATACAATGTTGTTACAGTAATAAGATGGTGGCTGTCTTTGGTGAATGAAAGACATGAAAAACAGGTGAATTGCTCCTTAATTGTCAGTCTTCGAGTTTTACCTTATATTTGGGTTGCATAGAAAATCCCTGCTCCTGACTTGTAGCACACTGGTAAGCTGTGACACGGTTGCTCGGAGTGGGCTACCTGTGAAGATTAAATACAGAAGCGTAGAGCACCACACTTGAGCTGGGAGACCTGCCTTTGACGTTTGTCAGCTTCTAGTCCTGGTGTTGCCAACTGAGGAGATTCTTAGAAATTAAACTTAAAATAAGCAAAATTAAAATAAACAAAATTTCAATTGCTAAAATTAAATTAATGTTACAACTTATACTTTACCTTTAGAACTTAAGTTTCAAATTCTTCTTGAAGTAAATGCGACTGGTATAACTAATGCCCTTTTGCCCCGACGTTATATATCATGAGATTAGACATAATTCGTTTTACTATTCTGAGCACTTGCTTTTTTTGATGAACCACAGATTTCAATATTGAAACTACAAAACCGTATCATATCCCATAGGGTCTTACCACCTCTTTCTCTGCTAACAATCCTTTTTGTTCAGCGGGTGCTAATTACATTTCTCTCTCCGACCGGCTAACTGAAGAACACATTAAGTTGAACTCGGCACAAGTGTTCCACCTGTACTTAGCCAGAAATTTCCTGCTTCTGTTTCAGAATGGTATGAATGCGTAGTTTGGTGTTTTTCTGGCTGTATCAAATACTGTAATAATAGGCGATGCTGGTCAGGTGTACTCTCCTTTTGTTCACATAAGGATGTCCTAAAGACTTGGGTTGTTCAGATGCCCCTAGTTCTTTGGCTTAAGAGCAGGTCTGTGCTTTACAACTTGTCTTTCACACCGGATCGCACTCTGCTGCATCTCAAAGCTTCCTGCCCCTCGCACACACAACGTACCAAAGCCCTTGTGCTTGCAGCCAACCTAACCTCTGACTGGCGTGGCTTCAGCCAAACCTGCCGTATAGCTTCTTCCACGGAGCCCAAAGAGCATTTGGCACAGATGCCGATTCTGAGGTCTATGGTTGTCCCAGATCAGATGCCTGGTGGTAGCCCATAGCAACTTCCAAAGCATCCAGGTCTGGAGGGATCCTGAGCCCCTGATCCTCTGGCTGCGAGCGCAAGGAATGATGTTTGAGCGTGACAAACCTGAGTGTCCAGGCTTCACGGAAAAACCTTTGCTCACCTGGGGTGAAGGAGTACAAAACACACAAGAGAGAGATATACAAACGGTCAGATTTTCCAGACCGTAGTGAAGTTAAAGGCTGTAAAATTTCCTTACAGTTTCCTGAAAGGAGACTCGGCTTTCAAAAGCTGACATATCTTCATGCTGTAATGAAAAGCTTTCTGGTCTATTTAAGGCACGAGATGACTAGCTGAAGTTACAGTTAAGTGTTGCAGATAGAAATTTGAAGTTACTCATCAATGCTACCTACACATGGGAGTCAGGCCACCAGACTTCTTCTGTTCTTTCAGATTATTTGCTTTGCTGTAGAACAAACCCCAGCCAGCGTGATATTTGTGCCAATATTTCTTTTTCTTGCGGATAATCCATTGTGTGGGATGAAATCTCTATTTCTGCAAATGTTTTAAGGATTAGAAATTCAGTCAGCACCAGGTTTTAAAAGTAGCTCTTCTGAAAAAAAGAGATAGGACACAAACAGAGCTCTAAGTCTGGCTATTGCTGAGCAGGAACCGTACGAGCAAAGGAGGATACAATCCAAGCAAATCTGAGCGCCAGATCACTCGGTAAAACCTAACAATGACTGAAATAATAGACCAGAACGTATTGAGTTAAATTAATCTCCATTGTGACTTCACTGCTGGGAAGAGGTAGGCTGGCGCTGGAGTTGGCTCGCTGTTCCCGGGTTAGTTGGTGCCGGCTCGCCGCAGCGGGGCGCGGGGTGGGATCCCGCCGGGCAGGCAGAGCTGGAGGGACAGGGAACGCGCTGCGCCTTCGCCCGCTTCAGTCCTGCGCCCCTCGCTTCTGTCGTGGGGTGGGGTGTCCTGGGCACAACTGCTTCTGCACCGGCTCTCAGCTTCCCGAGCGTTTCACCACAGCTTACCCGGCTGGATTTGGCACCAGTAAAGTATTTTTATATATGGGGCCTCGACCTTAATGAGTCAATAAAATGACTGTAAAGCAACTTCTGCAAAACAAAACTGCCCTTGTTCACTAAATGTCACGGAGAAAGGGTGAGAAGGTTCAGGTGACTGGCGCACACCTCCTTTTGGCAAATCTTGACTAGTTCCACTCAGCCCAAATACCTTCTGTGTGCACAGAGAAACAAAATACACCTCTGTAGGATGCTCCTCTGCCTGTCCCTGGCAGTGGCCCTTCTCCTCCTGCTTCCTGTGGTATTCCCTTCGTCCTAGGTTTAGACCTTGCAAGTCCTTAGCTGAGGCTGTAAAATAAGTCTCCCTGAAAATAATACCGTCTTTGCTGTTGCCTCAGTGAGCTTTCATTTGGCTATTTCTGTATCTTGTTTTGCTCTATGCAAAAACATTCTTTTCCTAAGATCCTCTTTGAATTATGCACAAGAAGTTATGCGTAATAAAAACTGTAATACACGTGACATTTAAGAAAAATTCAGCTGTGCATATATATTCATTCACTTTTCACATAAAATATCTCGCAATTAATGGACAAACTATTGACTTCCTAGACAAATCTGTCTTCTTCTCAATCTTTGCTTGTTCAACGTTATTTAAAATACAATTTGCAAAGGTACTTAGGTATCTTAACAGCTCTGCTTTCATTGGCTTATTCCTGGATTTAAGCTCCTGAATCACTTGGGCACTTTTACAAAACTCATTCACCCAAAATAAATAATCATCTTGAACAAATCCCACATTTTTAAAAAAGCCTTTTTTTGAAGCTGTTTTCAAGTGACTTTAATGTTTCACATTCCATAAAATGTAGTAATTAAATGTCTTATTTAAAAGAAAATATTCTATCACCTATTCATTCAATTATTCTGTGGAGTTTTGAACAATCAAGCCTAAAAAATGAAGGCATGAATAGAATGATGTTGCAAATGCACCAACTTCTCTATGTGGCCTTCATTATAATTGTGAAGAATAAAATTTACATAAACGGAGAATGATGGTTTTTGTTTTGTTTTTTAATGTTCCAAGATGACTATTTTATCTGTGCAATGTAATCTTGGAAACAAGAGTAATTGAAAACATCAGAATACTATCGGAGTGAATATAGTATATCATACAAAAATGTTCATTTTGTACCTTTTCTATTGTTGTAAAAGGAAACACTGAAATAATTGTCCACATAATTGTTTCTTTTACCGTTATTGAATTCCAGGAATATTAACAACGGAAAGGAAGGGCTGATACTTTGCCTTCTCCCGACCTTCCTCTGTATATGTTCACAGATGATGAATATTGACAAAACTGTTATTAATCAAAAGAGATTCCATTTATCTAATGTCCCAACAAGCTCTAGGGACTGTAGGGCGTTATTGCCTGAGACTATGGCATGGAAAGAAAGTAGAGTTCTTGCCTTCGTGGCTGTGGAAAAGAACTTGTACACCTTCAGCAGTCCAACTTGAGAAAAACGAGAAGATCCAGAACGTTTGACTCTTTTATACATCATGTTGTTTAACTGCGTGTCATTTGGCAGAAGAGGGAGGAAGTAATTCAAGGCTTGAAATGTTTATAGCTGCATGATTCCCAAGTAAAATTATTTTTAATATTTTGCATAGCAAAAATATATATAATAGTGCTGAATTTATTGAATGATAGGTTCTGAAACACTCATCTCGTTTCACTTTAAATTGCAAGAAAAGTTATTAATGAAGGACTTGACATAGCACAGTTTAGATATACTGTCGACGTTTTTACGTAGGGTGTGGATTCCAGCTTTGGTGTGCACTGGTGCGTGCATCCACGTGAGCGGGGAAGGGAAGAGCTCGGCTCTGCCCTCGCAGCAGCCCGGCCCCGAGAACCTGCTGACACCTACCCTGAGCGTGAACCTGCTTGTTGCAAAGTTTTACGGCAGCACTGTGCGTCACCAGGCTGTGCCCCTGGGTGCAGGGCCATCGACTCCCATTGGGAATGGGGAAGAAAGGGAACCCAACATCCAAACCAAAGTCATGTTCCCATGGAGATTTCTGGATTTTTAACAGTACTAGTGTAGAAAAATTAGAGAAGGAAACCGCAGCCTTTGCTCCCTACAGATTTTCTTTAATAAATGGAGTTATAAAGGAATGCAGGATGCTTATGGCAGCTAGGAAGGGGCAGTAAGGGAATGATTGATGCATGAACCCTTAACGCAAAGAGCCTGGAAACTGTTGAGCGAGGAACAGCAGATCTCAGAATTATGTTATGCTTCTGGCAAAGGAGCTGGCATAATCTTTCTGGTTGATATCAACCCCGAAATTATTGTTTATCTTATCTAAAATAACCCGCTCTAATCTCAGTCCAGATCATCGCCCGTGTTTAGTGGTCCCCAACCAGTGAAAATGTATGCTTCTCTAACCGAGCGAGAACATGAATTGCTCTCATTTGAAGCCAGCCCTGTTACTGGTTTCCAGCCTCTTGTGTGGGCACAGGCAGTCAGTCCGCATCTCCTTTGCCAAGAAACAGTCAGTCTAGTACCTTCTGCTTTATATTTACAAAAATATTTTTTCATCCACTCTCCAACCTACTGCTGAAGTTTCGAGGTGTAGCATCTAACAGTCAGAATCGATGGTGTGGCTTATCTGAAAATGTACCCTGCCCAAGAAGAGCCGGTCAGTTATAGATTATGTTTCAAATGTAATTTGTCAAGCTGGCATCATTCAACAAGTGATCAGGAACAACGAATAAGAACAAGATCTTCAGGCAAGTCAACTCATACACCATGATATTTGTGTTGAGAGAGTAGAGGCATAGCAGGCTTGGTGGATAGACTCCTGCTTAACGGAGAGGTCTGAATTCCCTGGCTCTGTTGTTATTTTTATTCGCAAGTTATAAAGGCAGCTGGTTTATATTCCACTGTGCAATTACTGCACAGACCTAGGAACAGCTTAACTTTCATCTTCATGAATTTGGAAAGGAAACAGTAATACTAAGAGCATGAAACCCATAGCGGCGTGAGTTTTCTAGCATCAAACCTCTGTTGGTCTTGGATCCCGATGAAGTGCTTCTTATCACTGCAGGAAAGATCTACTGTTGACTCAGATATCTAAATTTAGGCTGTCCGCACTTTAGACGTTTACATGTGAGGTACGTGTCTCTGCTCACCCTAGTGTAGACACCTATGTTTGGCCATCTCACACCCACATATCTCCGCAGACTATAAAGGTGTTCTTAAACTTGTAGCTCACAGCCCAGTGACAGTGTTTGGCAGGTTTGACAGTCTCAGAAAAGGTGAATGAGAAGGTGGCCGAGAGGTGACTTTGTAGCTGCACAATTTTAAGATGAGCTCAGGCCAGTTTTCTCAGGTTGCAAATAAGATAGTCAAGAAAACACTTGTCCTTATTTCTGTTCCTAACAACTTCCCAGCTGTGACTCCAAATGAAACAATCCTGAAATTCCATGATCTAATTTAGTTGTCTTCATTTACAACATCTGTTTACTTTTTGCACCTCACTCACGACCAAATCCTGTGTGCCTTGCCTTTCCACCCGAATGTCCAGCGTGAGGAAGTGCGAGAGAGAAGCTTCCCCTGCCGATGCGAAATCGTAAAAGATCAAAGTCATCTCAGCCAAAAACACTGAGTGGACCCAATACCTCACCCTGGGCCGAAGGGAACCGGCAGGATAACACGATGCGGGAATAAGGCAGCGTATCAGGAAGAAATATTGCTTACAAATGGCACGAAATCAAGCATGTTACTGTTGTATGTGCTGAATTTTCTTATCTGGAAAAAAGCCTAAGGGTCGGTGTGTGTATTTTGGTAATGCTGCCGTGATTCAGCCACCAACAGGATCTCACCGCCTTCCAGAGAGGGGGAAAGGACGGACAGTGGTTAAGCTCTGATGTGTCTTGGGTCAAACCTCTGCTCCCTTCCTGACGTCTGCTGTGGTCTTGGGCAAGTATCTAAGCTTCAGCACACCCTGCCAGTGGCACGGGGATGGAGTTATTTGACTGCAGTAACAGGGAGCATTAGGATTTGAACTGAAATACCCAACTGCTAAGATAACAGGCTGCCTGTAAGCACCCAGGAGAGGGAGAATAACCTGATTAGAGCAAATTGTGTAGGAGCTGCAGGTGCACAGCACCTCTCTGGACTTGCCTCTCTGCTTGGAGGCTGGAAATAAGACTTTCATATGCTTAAAGGTAGCGTCTTGTAATGCAATTAGCAGCTGGCAAGAAAGGGATGAAACACCCCACGACTTGTCATTTCTGCACAAACCAGTAGCAAGCCCTCTGCGGGCTAATATTGCATTGCAGAGCCATGGTTAAATCCAGTGTAAACGTTATTCTAAGCAACGTTTCCTAAAAAGCATGAAGACATTTGTATTAAAAATGAGATCAGATTCCATCGTCTTTTCTTGTCCTTAACTGGGCAACATTTCCGATGAGGCAAGGTTTAGGGGGAAGATATCCAGAAAAGACTGTCACACATAGAGAGTGAACTCGGGGTTGGCTTTTGTAGAATGTTTTGATTTTGACAAAAAGTTAAATTTTAAACTTAAACTACCTGACATCATCCTTTTAACATGACGGAGCTGCAGTAATATTGCAGCTTTAGGATTTTTTAAATAGAGATTCTCCCATTCTTTTTTAAAAACAAGCTAGACAAATTTTTGCATGTTCTTTGAGAGTTCTGCATTGAGAGCTAATGTGGTATGGCTAATAGGGCCCTCGAGTCTTAAAAAAGAGCAGTCATATTTAAGGTTCAAACCTATTCTAAATTTTTGCAAGAAATAGGGTTCTCATATACTATTTTTTACAGATATAGCAGACAGTGAGCTGAACTTTGGCATGCTCAGAAACAAGAATTTGAGAGGAAGAATAAAAGCCGACTAAGTTGCATTGTGTGAGATGAGGGCAGTGGAAATGCCTGTCCACAGCAGTTGGTATGAGTTTGATAGCTGCAGGCCAGGTTTAGTTTAAATTTGCCACAGGGGAGGTCTTTAAGAAAAAAACAGTGCTGCTGATCCATTAGCAAGAAATCGGTTCATAAAGACGAGCGAAGCAGCAAGCACAGCACTGTTGAATGCTGGCTTTTGAAAAAGCAAGGCGGAGGATGAGATCGGTGTTTGAACTCAAGTACTGCAACTTGTAAGGTTTCACCGAGCATATGCGACTCAGGAGAATATGAACTGCCTAAGATATTAACCTCAGAAAATCTTCCAGTCTTCCACTTCCCATCTTTCTCTGGCGTATGGTACAGTGCTGTTTGCCACGGCCGGTGATGGTTCTGCGCTCTCTTATTCTATTGCCTGCTGCTTTTTGAAGTGGGTTCTTGCCACGTGCGTCTCCAGTGGGTACCCAGTTTCTCACAGCTAGGATCCGTAACGGATAATCTTACCGCTATCAACAAAATCCCCATGCTGATTGTAACACTTATCTTCCTAGGCTTTCTTGTCTATCACCACGTGCAGTGTCTGAGTGCCATTCTGCACCTTCACTGTGCTCAGTGTAACAGCGTAGGAATCCTGAGACACAATTCTTCAGCATCTGCTGCTTTTCTGCAAGATCTTTGCTTGCACTACTTTCTTCTTACAGATCATAACCCTGTAAGGTTGTTTTCCCGTAACCTTCGTTGCCGTACCCATGTGTTCTTTTACAAAACAGGCAAACCTACAGCATCAGATGAACCTGGATCACAAACCCCCTACCTGAAGAAGTTGTACGTTATGCTCTGTGCACTGTATGATCTGAGACGTGTCTTGCCTTGGTTAAAAGCTCTTGGTCGGTATCAGAGCCAGCAGGATCAGGGTGTTGGGTTTTTTAGTGTAAGCTGTCCTTTGTGAAAAATAAAATGTCCTTCACTTTTCTCCCATAGCTCCATCAAGATAAACACGCTTTGACCTGTTCCCCCATGCCCCTCAGTCCTTTTGGGACCAAACCTGGGAGCTGGAGTCAAGTACATTTTATGGATGGTACATTTTATGTTGAACGTTGGGCCCTGCAGCATAAACCAATTATAAAGTCAAAAGCATATGTGTCCATGTAATTTACCTTAGGTTGTCATCTTCGTTAGGCACCTGTGTCATTACTAATATCGGGACTGGGAAATTACAGGAAACTTTTCCCTTGCCAGAGTGTGTTGCGCAGCAGCGTGATCAGCGAGGTGGCAGGAGAGGTCCTTCTGTTGGGTGAAGATCTGTGATTGATCTTTAGGAGACGGGAAAGCTCTATCCAGCAGAAGGTGAGGAGAGTCCAGAAGAGAGAACAGGCAGAGCAGGACGTAGTCTGAGCACGCTGTCCCACACCTGCTGTTCCCTGGTATGATAACCCTACAGCAGAGTTGTGGCCGGTGCTTCCAGACACCCCAGCTAGAGTATCAGAGACACCGACATGCTTCTGCACCGTCTCTGGGCCACCTCCTACACACGAGACGCTATAACGGGCATTGACACGTGGTCTCCCTCCACCCTGTGCTCATTCAGAGGATCTGAAAATTGCCAACGCAGAACCTACTGATTGCGGTGTGTGTATCATCTCCAGTGCAACGTTCTTTCGCTGCTTAATATGCACTAAATGTAAATAAATATCTTAAAATTGGTTTAGAAGGAGTAATGGAAATGCATGAAGTTATCCCTAAAATATAATAACCTCCTGTTCCCCAGCAGGAACTCTAGGGCCTTGTTCAGATACGTTGATTGTGTTGTCTGTAAAACTGGAGAGAGAGCTTAAAAGGTTGAAAAGAAATGAGGGATTAGGAAAAAAAAAAGCACTAGAGGGAGGAAACACAAAGCAAAACTGCATCTGGCTAGCGTAAATGAATAGGTTCTTGCATATTAAATGTTCTCATTGTTATTGTTAATATTGAGTCACAAGTGAAATATTTTAAATAAAACCAATGATGCCCTACTGGATCATTTCAACAACTGTTTAACCTCATGGCAAATATTTAATATCTCATCCTCACCCGTGGCTTTAGCAGTGAGCCTTCGGGTTCGGTGGGGGATCACGGAGGCACAGCTGGTGTGCACATTTCCTACGGATCCGTCTGCGCAGTCTGCAGGCTCCTCCGTGACCCGTTCTGCACGTCCTTGAGCTCAGCCTTACCCAAGGGCTGAGAATACAGCGCGCCGCCTTTTGAGGCAGGGAAAGCTGGGGGGATTTACACCAGCTGAATATCTCGTTGAGCTGACCTCAAGCTTTCCTCTTGTTCTGTTTGTGCTCGGAGGGGGCACGGCCACGCGCCTGCTGACCAGCGCTCGGGGCAGCTCTCCTCTCCTGCTCTGAGAAAGGCGCAAAAGCCGAGATGTATAGGTTGTGACTTCACAGGTCTAGCCTGCAGACGTAGATGAAACGGCTGATAGTCCTAGGCTTAATATGAGTCAACAGCAAACGCTAAGATGCCTCCAGCTGGCAATTCAAAGCGCCCAAGGCTGGTTCTTGCTTGCAGTCACCCACCACGAGAAAGCATCTCCCTTCTGAGTACACAAAGATCCTGCGAATCAGTGGAGGTGCCTGCCATCCGATGAGGTCCTTAGCAGAATGTTACAGCTTTTGCATCCAAAAATGGAGACAGCCTGAAATGTCAGATGCCTCTAACTTTGTAATTGGCGGTTAAAGTCTGTTTGTCTCGGAGTAACGGGAGCATCGGGGCTGAGAAGTGGTAGCACCCACATCTCCCACTGACTTCAGGGAAAGCTGCTGGGCTTTGCTGTTCCCTGGGATCAGGGGCAGAGAGTTCTGTCATAAATACTCCTAATGCTTTGAGATTTCACTTTGAATTGTGCTTTAGAAATTAAACGATCATAATTACCGTTATTGTTCTATTTTTTTAGTGGATTAACAAAATCACTGGCCCGATTATCCTACCAGTTGTACCCATTCAGGTTGTGCCAGATCCTTGGCTAGTCCGTAAGCTAGTCCAGCTCCACTCAAACAGCACAGCTACGCCAGTTTACACCATCATGAGGCGTAGCACGCTGGTTTCACTGGGAGTGCTTTTGATTTACGGCAGGATAACAGAACAGAGTCAAGCCGCGCTTTCCACTCCAAGCTTATTATTGTCACACGAGTTATTCTCTAAGTAGAAACAAGAAGCAATCTTGCTTTTTATTTCATCCCTAGGAAGCATCAGAAGTGCAAAGGGCCAGCGAAGGAAGAGGGGGATAAGGAGGAAAGCAGGCTGTCGAAAGTAAAGATGTGTTTCTTGCACGAATAACTCCCTAACAATCTGCTGAAGGAGTGATTTTGTATCAGCCTGAAACCCCAAACCAGCATCATTTTAATTTGCCAAGCACCTGTGAAAGAATGCAGCTGCAAGACCATGGGAAAACAATGGGAACTGTGACAGTTCATTAATATAAACCAGCAACTAGATTTATTTGGAAAAGTCATTGAGACAGAATTACACTGGAGGACACGGTGGCATTCCTGAAGTATGCCAGCCAGCAGCTAACTAAGATTATAGATGTGTGTACATCATTTGAACTTGAATGGTTATTTGGTAACTCTTAGAATTTATTGTGTATGTCAGCAAAACAAATGTATAAGGCGGAGTGATTGCTTCAGCATTTCCTCGTTTCTTTGGGTTTTTTATTTGTTATTCATTTTCATTTGGGTTTTTTGTTGGGGTTTTTTGGTTTTGTTTTTTTCTTGTCGTTTGCTCTGGCTATTTTTCCTGGTGAAGCAAGAGTTTGGAAAGTGCAAGCGGTATTTAAAACTGTGATATGCACAGATGGGAATGAAGGAACATCTTCATGCAGAAATTGTTCTCGGATACATTTTGATCTAAATGGATATGTCTCTGTACTAGGTGGAACATCCTGATTTTCCTCAAGACGGTGCTCAGGCAACGCAGTGCTGGCGACGGTGGCAGACCTGAGGACAGATCCGCGGCCAGGAGAGCTGTCCTACAGTGGGTCGGTGAGTTGTTGTGGGACAGGAGGTGGGATTTTTGGTTCTGGGGAGTGCTGCCCCACGGCGCGGCCCCTCTCTGCCCCGCTCCAGCAGCGCGGTGGGATGCTGCAGAGGTGGGAGCAGTGGGCACCAAGAGGAGATGGGTGCAGCTGGTGGATCCAAGCCAACGAATGGCTGTTCTCCCAGGCAAGAAGCGTGGTGCAAGGGACAATAATCTGTGGGAAGAATTGTCCCATGGAACAATCTTGTTCTGAATCGAGCTGCCAAGGTGGTTAGCTGCTCCTGGTGTTTTGCCCTTAAAAAGTTTGCTGCTTTTAATGAGTTTAAGGTATATCTCTAGCCTGTAGTGTGATTAAGAGTTTCTGTCACTGCAAACAGCAGTTACAAATTACAGGGTGGGCAATGATGTTCTAGGTAAATCCAAAACAATTTGCTTTGCATAGATTAGCAGCTACTAAAGAGATACGAGACTACAGACATTAATCTGGTAAAGATTTTCATGGGGTCGAGGGTGCAATGTCAGAAAGATGCTTTGCTGCCCATCTCTCTGGAAACAGTAAAAAGTAATGAGAGAATAAGGAGTAAAATTGCATTCAGCTTTCAGATATTAATAGTTTTGGGGACATCTCTGTGATTAGGTCAGACCAAATAAGCAACTGAACATATCCAGTCTAACTCGCTCAATTTCATCTCTTTTTTCTTGCTTGCCTCCTCTCTCCTCTGCTCCCATATCTCTCCCTCTCTTATTTTTAAAACTGATTTTTCTGATATCCAGATGCAACCGCAATATAAAGTAGAAATAAAACAAGGCAGTGAAATTGTTGAAGCCCATAATCTCTTCACATAACCCCTAAGAAAAAGGGTGTATCATCCAACTCTATTTACTGGTTATGGGTCCCTGTTGCTGTACTATCTGTAAATACAAGAGTAGCTCAGCTTATAAAATTTTTAAGCATAGGATATGCAAAGGAAGCTCAACGGTGTCTGTAGAGCTGCTGGAAAAGCTTGTGCGTTGGTCAAAGCCAGCTAATTTTTTAAAGATGTACAACACATTGAGACTGCAAACATCTCTCGCAGCCTGTGCGCCTACAGCTCCCATGGAGAAGACCATTTTAATCTCCGTTATTCCCTTCTGTCTTCCTCACCTCAGGGGGTTATTTCCCTATAAACATGCTTTCTCAGTAACTATTTACATACTGTGCGTACGACCCCTGACCTTTTTTAGACCTCCCTCTCACAGTAGTGAATTTTCTGAACTCTCCACATCTTCCACGCATGGAGAGCAGTATATCTATGGAAGCAAGTGCTGTTGCTCCCCTCCTCGAATCTTCACCCACACCAAAACTGCTGCCCCTCCTACACAGAGTTACTCCTACCAATCCATAGGTATCTCCCTCCCCAGCCCTGGCGTTCATCCTTGTGCCGCAGACAACTCTCAGCCACTATAATATACCTGGGAAATTTTTGTTTAGTTGGAGGGTGAGTGGTGGTGCAATCAATCACAAATGTCTCTTCGGTGCATAGGACGGATATATGAAATAATTCTGTTATTTATTTGATGGCAGCAAAATGAGTAGCAGGTATGTGTGAAGGGTGGTACAACGTGGCAGTGATGTCAGATGTTGAGAAAGGGAGGCAATATTTGAGTGAGATCTATTACATACTGGTTGGACATGGTGGGTTTTGGACACAGGTATCTAACACCTTCATGTTAAGATTTTCCCCTATTTCTTTTCTGTCCAGAATCTCCCTGGACTCACAGCAGCTGTTGGGTCCCAGGTGCAGACAACTCACCTTTCATCCCATATTTCACTTGGATATCTGCTCTACTTTTGTTTTGCTAAACCCTAAATCTCGGTGGTTTTGTTTCCCTCCTCTCATGGAATGGCTTTGCAATGCTTATCCTTAAGTAATAGTCAGTAAAGGCAAATTATCTTAAATCAAGCAAGGTTTATTTAATTTAGAAAATAGGAAATAGAGAGAAAATCAAACTAAATGAAATGAAAATGGAATAATTCATATCTAATCTAAGGTCTTGCTCAACAGAATGATTCTTTTAGTTATGCTCTTAGAGTTGAGCAGCAGTAGTTAGGGATCATTTGTCCGAACCGACAACGTCTTTAGGCCCTGACCTCACAAAGTCTTAAGAAAATGGGACTAGTCACGTCCGTTTCTGCGGGATGTTTGCTTTCATCGCAACGCCTCCA
>NW_009647747.1:438049-469013 GCF_000708025.1 Charadrius vociferus
CGCTCAGTTGTCTGTATGTTTTCATAAGCACTTGGACAGCAGAGTGCCAGGTCAGACCTTTCTACCACATGTAGACAATATATTTCGTAACTTATTCACCCTCTAATTATCATAGGCTGCCTTTTTATTAATATGCAATACACCACCGTACCCCATATTAATGAAGCTTATTATAGGAACCTGATAGAAAGCTTTCCAACTTCCTTCCAATTAACATGCGGTGCTTCAGAGGAATCCTCTGAATATGGGTAGGTGTTTGGCAATTGCACATAACCTTTTTTTCAGGGAACTTCACTTAAGATGTCCTTGTTAGATTAAAGACTCCTCAAATGCTGATTACCCCCTCCGGTTGGTTTCTTCATTGTTTTTCAGACAGAGTAGTTGCTTTCATATATTTTGTTTAGGTTACAGCTTAAAAGTATCATCTTGGTTTAACACTTTCAATTTATGATAGACGAACTAGTTTTAGATCGTCACGTATAAACCAGTGATTCTTAATTAGCTGCGTAACTGGGCTGCAGGCAAAAAAATGTAGGTAGTCATGCAGTAGTTGAGAATTATGTCCTGGTGGAGGCTGTCCTGTGCCTCTCAGGGAAGGAGAATTCGGCACAGGCAGCACTTTGTATTTACACAGAGAACAAATCAGAATGGAGAATTATTTCTTCTTCTCAAACTTCATGCCTTTAATTTAAACTGGTAGAACAGATTGAATTTTTAATGGTCAGGCGTTATTAGTAACCCAGGTAAGACTTTTGGGAGCTGTAATCATCTCCAAGTGACTTGTAATAAACCTGGAGGCATAGGGGACGTACCATTTAAGCTTCGCCATGCATGCAAGGATCCTCGTCTTCTGGGAGGGGGGAAGAAACCAGCCTCCAAAAGTAGAAACAGAAAACAGTGAGAAAACTTTGGTGATTCCCTCCTTTCTTGAAAAGGCCGCGTCCAAGCTCCATACTAAACGTAACAGTGAAAGATTGCTGGAGAAAATGGACTGGAAGCTCAGGCATAAAATGAGGGCTAGAAAAGCTGGTTTCCAGCGAGAGGAAACCTGCCATCCTGTGCGATGAATCCTGGCACGTTTTGGTTCCACAACAAAGGAGAACATTTACATCAGTGCAGCTGCAGCGTTTCACCTGCTGCTGAGCTGCTTTCTGCCTGCACTTCAGAAAGCCTTGCCTGATAGTTAGAGCAGTAAATGGAGGAAAGTCATCACCGTGACAGCGCTGGGTTCTAACGCCCGCGCTCTGCACAGCTTGTGAGAGCCCGGAGGTTTTGAGCGTACCCCCAGGCCAAGAAGTGCTTGTGCATTTACCACAACCGCATAACAATATTTTAGAACACAATGTTCCATGTAAACACTGGCTTTTTTTGTAACAATTCCCTCTGCCAATTATACGCGATGTTTGGTTTTGACCTACCCTGCGCTTGCGTCCTTAGTTGCCAAACTGGTCCGTTGTCCACACTGCCTAACCCTGAGAGCGCCCTGAGGTCCCCCCGGGTACCCCAGCTGGCACGCTGCGGAGGAGATCTGGAGTGCGTCGTGGCATCACGGGTGTTCTCCTGGGTGCGGTGGATGCCCTGGCCTTGAAACCTCTCCCACGTGGAGCACCTTGAGGCAGTGAGTACCAGTCCCAGCAAATTTTATGGCATAGCCTGTATCACCTTGCACGGAAGCCCCATCCATTGGCTGCTGCAGCCCTGTTCACAGAAAGCCTCTCCACAATCTGCACGGGGGGTGGGAGGCATGAGAGGAAAATGCATTGACTGCTCTGCCCATGCCGCCGCTGCCTCGTGTACCCGTCTGTCTGTCCGTCAGGGAGGGTGGAGCTTTCCTCCAGCCAGGGTGGTCCTCAGCCTCTGATCATTGTAACAACACAGCATGTCTACAACCATACCGAGAACATTAGGACTGGACAGTCACGCAGTAGGATAAATCCAGTTCTCGAACGTCCTCCACAGAGGGATGATAATGAAGTCCTTAGCAGTAGGTGGAGCTCCACGAAGAGGGCAGCTTGCTCACCGCTAAGGTGTAGATCTGCCCCCCAGGACCTCCGGGTCAGTGGCATTGGGCCACTCCCTTGTATGTGGGCTGTGTCGCAGACACCTCGTGGATGGGACTTGTGAGCGTACTGGTCTATGGGTAGTCAGGAGTCTGGGGAGCTTCCTTTGCTTACAAGGTTTCCCTCAATCAGGCTTACCTTCTGAGGCACAGTCGGGCTGTAGCCACCGCGAGCTGTAGCCACAGAGTTATTTATGCCACTGCATTCTTGGCTGCGGCTTCACTTGCAACCGTGCTGACTTCTCATGCCAATATCTGTCACAACGCTTCCCTCCTTCACGGTAAGAAAGCTCGCCAGTTTGAAGGGAACTGATTTTGTTGCTGCTCGGAGCTGCCCGCGTAATAATGTAGACATTTGTGTGCGATGAGGTGGTCTTGAAGAACTGTGTGGTCTCTGCAGTGGGGAGTCTTGCTAGGAGTGCCTGCAGAACAGAGGGTGAGACCCTTCGGTGATGTAAATCACTTGATTTCCTTTGAATTCAGTATAGATACAATCGGTTGAGAATCTGACTTAAGATGCTGAACTCATATGCCTCCCTCGGTGAACAAAATATTAGATAAATAAATTATAACAATATATTCCTGTAGGATTATTCTGCATCCAATTCTAGGATTATTACCAAGAAGTAATAATTAGTGCAATGGCATCGTCATGCTAATTTGTTTTGTTCTTACTTTTCTGCACAAATAAAGTCAGCCTTGGTCCTGGAGACACTTACCACAGGAGGCTTTGCTTCCGCAAAGACCAGTGTACGCTGTCACGCTGGAGGCGTGTAAATGCCCCCGCTGACCCGAGGAGTTGGTTGTAGTAAGATTTCTCACAAGCTTGGGAGTGATTACAGGTGATGTTGGCTGGATCTAGAAGATACATACTGATAAAAGATGACACTGGGAAACTCAGGGGTTACTTGCTTTTTTGTTGGCTTTACAAATTACAGTCTGATGGAGCAGATGTAAGACAGTGTTGCTTGGTAGGCTGCAGAATGAAGAACTAACCCAAGCCAGAGCACGAAGAAGAGCCGAAGGAAGCTAAAAGCTGTAGCAGAGTAGCTGAGTAGCCAAGAGTAGCTGAGTAGCCATAGCAGAGTAGCTGGGAGTAGCCAAGTAGCCATAGCTCGGCACCCGGAGCTGCGTCAGCACGGTGCGGCGCTCGGGCTGCTGAAGCCATCGTCACCGCGGGGCTTATGGCTCCAGGGTAGGGATGCGCTGACATGACCCCGCTGCTCTGATTTCAGAGGGACCTCCTGCCCGGCCAGCTTGGGACATGGGCAGAGCGGGCTGTCGTAAAGGCCTGGAGCCATGCTTCTGGGTAAAACCAAAATGTTATGATTTGAGGTAGTTAATAATAAGCTGTAGAGAAAAAAGCACCAAATCTTGATAGCAGCTCTGAGGTAGTAAGTCAGAGTAACAGCACAGTAGCGATGTTACGGAGATACGTTGTATAGCAATATGAAGAATTTAACATCTATTGGAAGCATTGTATAAAAATAAGAAAGAAATTAATATCTGACCAGAAAGGATTTTTCTGAAAGTTTGAGGCAGGTTGGATACAGTAAGCCTCCAAGCCTATTTTTAGTGACAGTAGTAAATCATTAACAATAAGAAGGTTCTTAGCAGATACCTGAACCAGTTTAGGCACTTTATTAAAAATATTTAAGGATGATATTTACTTAAGACCATGCTACTTAAGACCACTCTATGGGTGGGCAAAAGCTGGGTGGGGAGAACTGAAGGAGGCATTCTCCACCTTTGGGTTCCCATCCCATGTGGTTCTCCTCCTGAACTGCAGGGCTGCCAGGAGGACCCCAGTCTCACCTCTTTCCCCACTAGCCAGGTGGGCTGGTGAGATGAATCACCTGTGCTCCCTGAAGACGGGACTTAGGTGCGTGGCCGAGTGCAGAATTTTTACCAATCCCTCCAGCTCTTGGCTAGGAGACGGGGAAAAACACTTCCAGCCGGATGCCACGTTGATAGACCCAACCTTGGCTCCGCCAAACCCCGCAGCCAAGATTTTTGGGATTTCACACAGACCTGAGACACAAAACTTTTGATTCCATTTCCAGCCTAGTAATTCCCAAGCCGCGCTGTGTATCTACTGCTAAGATGAGGACATCGCTGGCTTATCCTTTGTGTGGATGGAGGTATCGGACCTAAATTGATAAACGCCCTCGGTGCGCCGTGGGAGGTGGTGCGAGCGCAGCCCTGCTCCCCGTGAGCTGGGGGTGGTCGGCGGAGCTCAGGTTGGTTCCCGTGCTGGCTGCCTGCAGGCGGAGCACAGCACCTCGGTTATCTCTTCGGCCCACGAGGGACAAAGCTCTGTCCCTCGCGCTCTGTGCTGTGGCTCCCAGTGTCTTTCAAGCGGCAGGTTTTGTTCCCCTTCCTCCAGTTTTCACACAGACTCTTTTAAGAATTCGGAATTCCTGCTTTGCCGGTTAAACGCTAATAATAAGAGCCTTTCGAGGTTAGCGACACAATTTGTGAAAATGAGCAAACTATTGGGAAGGCTTCACTCCGCTGTCTAAATTACTAAGACTTAGTATCAGCGGGTCACATCTTGCTTTCAGTGAATCGGTAGTTCTTTTGCCATTGACTTTGCAAGAAGTAGGATTGGGTCTGTACTCGCTATTTAAAATAAACAAAACTACATATTAAATTAGACTTCCACTGCTGCAGAATGGTGCGGGAAAGTAAAACCGATACCGTTAAATTGCAGATAAAGGGGGAGAGTCCAAAATTTCCAAAATGTTCTCTTTTTCTTTTTTAACGACTGTCATTATATTTTGATGTGTTTAATAATACAGCAGAGGTTAAATGAAACATGAAAAAGGGATGTACATTAAAATTGAGATAACTCTTCCTTCAGTGAAGTGGAACCCAGCAGATGTAGCTGCACACTGTAATTGCTGCCTGTTTCCTGTCAGTCTGATTAAGTTGCATTGTCCCTGCTCCAAGTGTAAGAATCAGCGGCTTCCCATAGGGCACAGCATGGGACAACTGGTTTGTGCAGTCAAATGACTATGTGCACCTCCTGCTTGTCCTGTTAATAGTATAGACAGACAATATACATTGATGACTTATAAAATCAATAGGCTGTGTAGTGTGGTGGAGGCACAGCGTCTTTCATCTTAGCGGCGCTCCAGTCAAGGGCCGAGGTTTTTTCGGTAGAGTTAAATTCCACGGTTCGGGAGGCCAAATAACCCCAGTTCCTGGCTGCTCGGGCTGCGCTGTATTCGTTCTGGTTTTCAAGAGTTATTATGCACCTTCTAGCGTTGTTCTTTTACTCGTTTCAAAATATAACATTGTTCATTCTGTTCACAGTTATTCATGTTTTCCTTTCTGTAATAAATCCCTACTTACAGGATTAAACTGCTAATGGTAAAATCCAGTACCTATCTGGGGAACGCGAGGCCGGATTCCCAGCTGCTATAAATTGCAGTAGATCCACTGAAGCCAGTGGGGTTACTCTGATTTACAACAGCTGTTGGACTTGCCTGAGAGGTCCATAAAGTGATATTTTGCTTTTATTCCATTCAGAAAGAATGTGATGTGCCTCATTCAGCAGAGCATTGCCCTACTTTTGTCCCGGAGTAATTCTGCCGCTGGCTGTGGCATTACATCAGTGCAAAGCTTCGGTAGCGTGGAGGTGAGGAAGGGCTGTTGCTGATAATTATTAACTGGGTTTTACAAGTGGCCTCCAATTACTTACTGCTAAATTGCATATGCGGTGGCATATTTATATGTCTGCATCTAAGCGGAGGAGCAAAACTGTGCTTCAGCACAGGAGGGAAGTCAGGTTGTGCTGACAGAGCCCCGACAAAGGCAGGGAGGTGACACCCCCCAGAGCAGAGCAGTCCCCACTCCGTAGGAGCCCCTACCCCAGTGGAAGCCCATTTTACGTCTTCTGGTTAATAGGGAGAAGATTTGGAGCTTCAGAGAGAAGGGGATCAACCGAAGCAAGGCATGGAATAGGGAACTGCCAAGTACCACTGGCGGGGAAATGCCGGCGGTGGCGTATCGGAAACGGCAGCCCTCCCGGGGTTGTGTGGGCTGGTGCGAGCGGGGCGCCTCTGGAGGGCCCCCGGCCTGACTCTGCTGGGCGAAGGGAAGCACCCAGGGGAATACCGCACTTACGGAGAATTTTTGGTGGCTGAGCAACTCGAACGTTTTGCATACTGAGTCACCGAATGAGCTTAGTTGCCTTCACAGTTAGCAACAACTGGGCGGGAGGGCTGTGGACTGTGATTTGGGATTTAGGCATCTCTCCCGTTCAAAGTCCTGGTTTGGCTCTTTAAGCCCTAGTTGGATCTGGGACCTTTCTTTCTAAAAATGGAAATTAATATTAGAAGTCATTCCTTAGCACATGTTTATTTTCCAATTTATAGAATGTACCTATTACACTCTCCAGACACATGTGCTTGATTATAATGATTATCATATGTATTTCTAAGGCACTCATCACCATAATATCAAATGTCATTATAGAAATTATGAAAGAGCATCAGCATTTCTTCCAAGGAAGAAGCCAGTTTCCTCTTTTCCCACCACATTAGTGAAATCACAGAAATTAAGCTGACTTTATGCCACTTTTGTTTCAGCTCAAGACAAAACAACCGAGTCCCCAGTGCAATGTGCAATGTGCACCTGAAGCCAAACCCTCTGCAAAACTCTCGGCAAAAAGGCCCGTAGCTGTGCAGAGAAGCACGCTCCAAAATCAAGGCTGTCCTCTGAGCCCCGCTTTCTCCCCCGCTCGCCCCAGCCAGCGCGTGCACCCACAGCCGATGGTGTTTTTCGGCAGGAGGGTGCAGGAGCCGGATGATCAGGAAAGCACAAGGACAAAGAAGTTCCGAGCTCAGCTGTTAGCGTTACAGACCCTGACTTGAATTACGCTCCCAGGGGCGCTTCTTTTTCTAATACAAAGATTTCTTAATGAAAATTATAAAGAGCTTTATAATTTATAAAGTTTATAATAGAACTTCGGAGCAAAACCCAGCTTAAAGTCTTGTCTAAAGCAAGGGCTTTAACCGCTTGGTCTAGAGTCACAAGTGCTCTTCTCTTACTGCTCCAAGAACACTTGCACATGTGGCACGGGTCAGGAAGAAAGTAAGATCACAGAATCACAGAATGGTCAGGGTTGGAAGGGACCTCTGGAGATCATCTAGTCCAAGATGCCAGTGTGGTTTCTTACTTCATTCTGTATGCATCTTCCCAGAGGTGGAAGGTACAGATCTGGATTGTTTTAGAAGAGCCGAGATATTTTTTTATTTGATTATTTATTTGCTTTAAGCTACAGCAGAAGAAGGAAACATCTGTAAATGACATGGACATCTCACTGCTCCAAGAGACCTGGAGTCTGGTCGGTCTGGAAGACACATGGAGCATTTCAAGCCTGCATGTGTCTGGGAGCAGGGAGAGGAGAGGGCTGAGCAGGAGCAGTGGGGGACCCCGCAGGCAGTGCCCTCACCAGCAGGACACAGCCCCAGCCCCCGGTGGGACCGCGGTGGGGACAGCCCCGGGCACAGTGGGGCAGCCAGGTCCCTGCCAGAGAGCCCGGCCAGGAACAGCACGGGGTGCATTGCGTGTTTTGTTCTTTCTGAATGGCATCACCTGCCCACATCTCAAGGTTTGCAGCCCAGCTTCCCGCAGTTCGTAGGGACTGGAGGTCTTGGCTGTGGCCACTACTAAGCAGAAGAGCCCCTTGAAATCCAGACTGTGACGTGGGGGCGAAGCAGCAGGAGGCGGGGAGGCTGCATTTGGATTGCTGACTTAGACTAAAACCTTTTTTTTTTTTTTTTTCTTTGCGCCATTTATGTGATTATTTTTGTGCTTCGTATGCTCAAAAATCCCTGGGAAAAAAAATAATCTTTTTTTTTTTTTTCATTTTTGCTTTGCAAGTCACTTTGTAAAGAACCACTTTGGTGTCTTTAGAGGGCTTTAAACCCACCTGTTTCCTCTGCAAAGCGCAGATGAGGAAACAGGCGTGAGCGGCCGGCCCCGCATAGACCTTCGGATTCAGGAACTTTAAGTGAAACTAAATCTATTGGCCCCACATCTGGGAAGAGTTTTTTAAGAAGGATTTTCGCTCTTAAAGCAAAAGATTTATTTCGCTCGTAGGAAGAACCCAGAGAACCGAGTGTTCCTCTGGCAGTCGCTACAGCCGGGTGCTGCTGGTGCTGCTCGCTGCGGCGCTCTGCCTCCGTGCATCCAGATCATGCCAGCAGTGCTCGGGGGAAGGAGGTACCTTGAAAAAGAAGGGACCAAAACCGGGAGGTAAATGAACCAACGGAGCTCCTCATCGCCGCGTGCTCTCTCCTATCTCGACGTGCTGATGTGGATACTTGAACGCTTCTAAGGTCACTTGGATAATCTAATACTACTCAGGATGATATCTAGCTCAGGCAGGAACTCTTATAAGGATTTAAACAACATCTATCTTCATTATTTTACACCCTCATGTCTGTATGATTGATTCATGCTAAATTTTGGTTAATTGCTCAGAAGGTCTGAAGGACTGACATTTGGAGAGAGCCAAATGGGATGTCTGAGCTCCCCCTGCTGCTCTGCGCACGCAGCCAGCTCCGCGGTTGGCCTCGCCACCGGCTCTCCTGGGCAGAAACCCACCCGAATCAAAATAACCAGCTGTTTGCCAGGTGGAGAAGAACCAGGGTGGGTTTAGCAAAGGCTCTCTGCTTTCTAGTAGGCTATCACGGCTACTGGGGAGCCACGTCTCAGGCAGGAGCTCCACTTGTACGGGTGCAACCTTTTAGTTCGCATGTGTATGCGAGGCTGTTTGGAGAGCAGTTACTCCAGCGGTGAAGGAGCTGGTTCCCCAGTGGGTACATCACTCAGCTCGGTGGTACAGAGCTCCTGTGGATGCAGCTGGGGCAGCCTCACACCACCCATATGATTTAAGACAAAGAGCTCATGCAGATGGGCTTCAGTCAGGTTACTAACGATGCCGGGCTGGTGGCAGAAAACCATGCGCTTAAGCTGCGTTTAGGTGCTAAAAGGCATGACAGTAATCTGCAGGACTTTGTCATTCCTCCTTAAACCCAAAAGAGGTGGTAGTCTCCTCGTTTAGGGGGGCTTTGGGTCCTTAAAACCAAGGTGAGGAAACTACCACCTCTCCTTTAGGTGTGCAGCAGTGGCGTTGGGGCTTGCCCGGAGGACCAAGGTCATCCAAGGTTGTTTTTTGCGATGCGCGATGCAGGCAGCACCCTGACGAAGCACCCCGCCAGGTCGGCCTGGGTGGTGACCCACCTACTGCACCCAGCACAGCGGCCACCGCCAGTTTTATTTTATATGCTTATGTTTCCCTAGTTCAAAGGGGGGTCAAATGATGTTGTATTTCCAGGGCAGAATCTCAGCTTTCCAATTCTTCATCCTCTGCACAAAACCATGTTTGTTTTTATTTTAATCCCATGCATGCTTGCAAATGATAGTTGCTGTTATTATTTTGAACTAGTATTATATTTTTCTGAACAGATGTGCTTGAGCTGTCTGGCAAGTGTTTCATGGATTTTTATTTTTGTTCTGTTTCATAGTTTAACTTTAGTTAAAACATCTGGATGCTTTAACTGTGGATGGGCGCTACTTATAAAGCGAGAAATACTAGTAAGAAAAATACTAAAATATTTTAAACTATTTTTAAAATTTAAATGAGTTCTAGAAGGTTTCATTTGAAATGTGAGTCCTATAAACCAATTACTAAATGTAGCCTCGAGAAATTCACACGTGTTTGATTTGACAGGTAGTTTATTTTTCTTTTTATTGTTTACTCAGGCCCTGGTCCAGGGAAAGGTATATGAGCACCTGACTTACTGCACGCAGTGAAAGGTTTCGTTAATTTTTAGGGAATGAATTTCATGTATAGAATAAGCACATCCTTGAGAAGGTTTGAGAAATGAGGGCTCTTTGTGCTGAGCAGTGTCCAGAGCACAGCGTGCTGGAATATACGAGGAGGCACCACCTCCCTGTGACCTCCCCCCATGCTCTTACCTCTGAACTCACCTCCCTTGGAAGGAAAACGGGTTGTGATCGGTGTTGCCTCTCCCGAACGGGTGGAGATTGCCAGTTCTCCCATACGTCGGAGACTATGTTAACCTTCTGGTGATGAGCAAGCTTCCCCACCGCCCAGAAGGCTCAGTGGTGGGCGGCTATCACCAACCACACCAGCCCTGCTGGAGATGAGGTGTCCAGTGCCGTTACCGGCAGTGCTGGTGTCAAACAGCACAGGACCGGCGCAGATCAGTGGTCAGACTCCAGCTCTCTGGGTGCAGGGCCACTGGCATTTGAGCTCTTGCCGGGACCGTGCTTTTGAACTCAATCTTCTGGCTGTACCGCGCGTGTCATGCACTGCGATTAGCGCTGCGCAGTGACCTCGGAGCGCGGAAAGCCTATTGTCAGGATTTAAGGAAAGGTGTGATCCCGGAGCGCTGCTAACGCGCTCCAGTCACTTATGGGCATTTGGGCCGTACCCCTGTATTTGAGATAATACAGATAGGTATAGCATATACATATATACATAGACATATACATAGAGATAGACGTGGACATATATATATGTATGTATGATGTATAGATATTGGATCCCCAGCACCATTTGTTTTTATCTATGGGTCTTATGTTGCATTGCATTCCTATTATTACCCGCGACAGAGCTGTAGTCTCTAAATACCGAAGCCGAGTCATGGCAACCTTAGCCTGCCACCAATCTTCGCGACCCATCCACATCACTGTAAGGACTGGCATGGCATGTCAGAGCAGTGTAGCACCGCCGAGGCGTGCAGAATGATCTCCATCAATAGCAACAGCAAGATGGCAAGTTCTGCTATTTCTTTTGGGGGTGTTTTTTGGCTTGGTTGGTGCCAACGGCCAAAGCTCTGGCCCAGCCCTGGCCCCACCTCCATTGCTTCCCCTCATCAAGAATGTGATCGGGTATCCTTCTTGATTAAAGTCAGCAAATCAGGGCAGTTCCTTAGGAATGAGGTACCATGAAACATCCATGCGACAATAACCAACTCCTCCCTCATTTGGAAACAACAGCCGAGGCGTTTCTCAATCTGTGCAATTCTCAACCTATTTCTTTGCTGTAGAGAGAGCCTGATGAGTCTCACACCTCCGACAGCGCCGTACGTGCACTTGGGTAGCGTTAGCCCTAGTTTTCGTAGGTGTAAGTAGGGCAACCGAGTGGGGCCTGGCCTGGCACTACTAACAGCCCCAGAGGACATAGAAATGATTGGAAAACATTGTGCTACAACAAGAAGGAGAAAGAGAGAGGGGTCTGGGAGGAGGACAGGAGGTTGCAAAGGCAGGGAAAAATGATTTTTTTTTTCTTTTGCTTCGGGGTCTGGAACAGTACTCAGTTGCCCTGGATGGAGGTAAGGGGAGAGGGAAGCGAAAGGTGGAAATAAATACATATTTGTGCCAACGGATGAATAGATAGAGAGAAAGACACAGCAGAAAGCAGTATCGCAAGGCAAATATGCTACAGGCTCTCGACATTAACTAGTCATTATTTACACACTCAAATATCTATGATCCGGTGCATGGACACAAAAGCTGTGGAAAATATCTCCATTTTCAAACAGAGTTTTAATTATTTGTAAAGACTTCAATTGTTCAACAGATAATGTCATGGATTGGTCCTCGCAGTGTGAAGTGCAACCGTCCAGAACCCCCACAGTATTATAAATAGGCTTCGGAGCTGGGATTGATTGATGTTTGGCATAAAATCTATTCCTCTGAGCATGTATATTCCTTCTGTTCACCAGTTTCATACAAATATACTTGGGCTGATTTTTTATTCAAATCTCCAATTTATGTAGGGTTTAAACTGTTAAATATTTAAAGCCTTTTTCATCTTTTTTTTCCCCCCTCTTTTCTGTTAGAGGTAACTAAATCTTTTGCCTAACACAAACAAGACTCGGAGATTTAGCACATTCCTGTGGGGGAGAGAAAAGGTTTATTAATTATATTGAGACTCAAATAATATGCTTCCTTGACACTAATGTTCCATCAGTTTCAACCGCAAGTATCCTATGGGATAACTTTAAAGCCTTTATCAGGATCTAGATTACTGCATTTATGGCTCCATAGAAGAAAGAATTTAATGAACGGCACTCCGAGTTTGAAAAGAGAATCTGAGATAGAGCGATATCAAGGTATAAAAACTATAACAACGAGGAGTTATTTCAGGGGAGTCTCTGGGACTCCATAATGAAACATCAAATAAAAGTAAGTATAATGTACCTTTTCAAGAATCTACATAAATATCCAAGACTCCTTGGATGGAGAATTCGTCCTTGTTGCACCTTGTCTGCCTCTGACAGCGAAGATCTCAGAGGAGCTGTGTCTTTCGGAAAATTTCTCTTCCAAAGTCTTATTTAAGTTTTCAGTTATCAAGTCAATACCCTCAAATAATTTTACTTTTGAATTTTTATGACATCAGTACTTTTGTCTCATCCGCCCTTTTCTTCCTATTCTAAGCCAATATATTTACATACCATCACCCTTGTGGCTATTAGTAATTCATTTATGCGTGCCTTTGTATTGCAGCAGCACCTAAGAGTCGTAGTCAGGAGGCAAGACCCCATTATGTCTTATTTATTGGTTTTTTGTATCACAGTAAAATCTGAAGACATAGCTGAAGTAATGGCCATACTGTATAAATAGCTTACCTGCGCATAAGGAAACCTAACACCGTTAACACATCAATAGGAATCGCAAGAAAAAAATGAAAGTAACTTGATGTGTCCGCACTGTAACTTCTGGGGGCTTCAGGGGCATTGGAGGCAAGTCCCCTGTCCGGAGTCACCCGGGATTCTCTCCGTTCTCTGCTCCTCCTTTGCCTCCAGCAAGAGTTTGCTACAGAAATACCCCCGGGACCGAAACCGGAGCCGATGAGTGGTGCAACGTAGAGGTCATGTCGAGTTTTCTTTGGAAGCGTTCCTTACCGTCCGAGGAGAGGGCCAGATCCCCCACACCTCGCTGTGCCCACCGTCACTGCCAGCACCCGCGGCCCACAGCACCGTGGCCACACACGGCGTCCTCCCTACGGTGCAGAACCTCAACTCGTCGGAGAAGCAGGACTGATGGAAAACACGCAAAGCATAAGGATAATAATATCAGAAATTTAAAACCGAACAGTATTAGGGTTTACAAGCAACCAAGCTTTAAAAATTGCATTGCTTAATGCCCATTAAACAAAGCAAAACTCCTCTCTAAACCCGTAAATGTAAGTTGTTTACAGCAAACAGAATATCATTGGAAATTCTAATTTGTGAACTTTCCACGGCTAAAAAATACACAGCTTATCAGTTATTCAAGCATCAGCGTTACCCTAAATTCATTCTGGGGTGCCTGTTAGACAAATTCATAACGTAAGAAAAGCTAAACAGATTAGACCTGAAGAAAAAGTGGAGGAATGTTAGGGAGGAAATCAGGCTGCAGGTTTTGAAATTCTTGCGTAAAAACAGGCTTCTGGGCTCCTACTTCGGCATTCGGATAATTAGCCAGAATTTGAGAAGTGCTGAGAATTCACGGGAACTGAAAAACGCTTCCCTTTGATGGATGCCAGAGCATCATCAGGTGTCTAGTTCTGGCTTCAAACTTCTTACTTACCATCGGGAAATTGTTGCATTATTTAGTGCCCAAAACACATATAGAATTTTAATTCTACAAGTATAGACTTCTCGAGCTCAGTTTTTCTCCGCGTGTGAAACCTGTGCAAGGTCAGCTAACCGCTCAGTAGCCAACAACAGGGGAAAATAGACGTTCCAATGCTCAGTGGAAGTTTAAACTAGGAATTAATTTATATATTGTAGCATTTGACAAACCTCAGCTCCTGATGTCTCACGCTCAGCCTTACTTTATAGTCACATCTGTTAGTTTAAAGCATTTTTAGTTTATTGAAGAAGCCTTTACAAAGAAAAAACAGATGATGAAAATCTCATCTGTCAAAACTGTTATTAAAACCGGTAACAGTGTGAGGTTTTGTTTAAATTGAAAGCATCATTTATTTTTTATCAAACATTTTATAAACAATAACATTTGAGAAGGATTTGGGGGACCTGGAGAGCCCTCAACAAAATGCAGCTCATTATGTTGCTTTGTTTAATGTGCTGCTCAGAGATAAGCGGTGGATGCTTTCCATTACCTCAATGGGAGGTATAGTAGCTGGTGTGACTAGAGAGGTGGAAAAATCACCTGTGCACAACTGCACATTTATCAATCACAAAGAGAGTGGGGAATATCAAATGGCTGGGAAGCGTTCACATCAAGTGAGAAGGAAAATGGGTAGAGACGGATTCTCAGCCCTCGGCTTTTCAAGCGTTTTTGGCCCAGTTGAGAGCCACGTTTGCAGTTTAATTATCACAATGCAAGGGGATGATAAAGAAGGAAAGATCTGACGTCCCTCCCCAGAACAGAGGGTTGGAGTTATGCCATGGAATGGAGGGGGAAATACAACCCAAGGTTTCAGGGGGCAGCTGTCCCTCCTAAGACTGCTGTAAAGCTACCAAGTAGATCGTCCAGCTCATCCCTCCTTCAGAAAGAACAAGGAGGGGAAAGAAAAACCCCTCTTCTCCATAGCTTTGCTGACCAGAGCTGCTTTGCACGACCAGAAGCACCGCCAGCAAGCGCTGGAGAGGCGCTAACAGGAATGGGATGAGGAGGGCGGCCAGCGTCTTCCACGGAATTCACCCACTGAATGGAGATGTAGCAGTTCCTAACACCGCACCAAGAATGATCTCACCTGGACGGATCTCTGCAGGTCGTCGCAGAGTTCTGAATAGCGGTTAAAATTAGTCTTTTTCCATTTCGGATCATTTTTGGCATTGTCACCTGCTCATTATTTCTCTATGAGCCTCGGAGTATGAAAATACATGTGAGGTTTCTCGACTAAGTCAATTCTGAAACTCAAAAGCAGGCTAACCTACCTTTCCAAAAATGCTTTGCCAGGCATTTCTAAAGGCTTCAATGTCTTCGTCTTCAAAAACTCTGGTAAAAGAACAAAATTGTGGCATTTTTTTCTTAAACTCTTGATTGAAATATGAGCACTTCACACTTGTGTAAAACAGAAGTGCCTTTACCAGCCCAATCTGGGACAAGCTACTAGAAGTTCATAAGGGTAGGGGATGTTTTTTAGGCGGCAGATACCACACTAACATCACAACTACTGTCTTTCCTGCAGGATTACTAAATGGGGTTTAAATGAGTCAAAACAAGGTTCAGAGAACAACTTTTACATTGCAGAAAACTAAGCAAAAGAACATTTACAAACAAAGCAATTGACTTTGTTGATCATTTTAATCCCTTGGCTGCTGTTCCAAACATTTATGGTTGAATTAAACTAATGATGGGAAGATCTCAGAGGATTCAGGCTGGCAAGTGGGAATGGTGTTTTCCAAAACATTCAGCATTAACCTAACTCTGCTCCATTGAAGTAAAACTCCCAGTGACTTCAATGGGAGCAGAGTTGCACCATTGCGAAACGCCCCTGCAGGAACAGCAGAGATTCCCTTTCAAGAGCCTGCGAGCCCTCCCACAGTGCTCGCCGTGCTCCGTGCTTGAAAAGCCACCAGCAGCCCCCAGAGCAGCAGTGTGCGCCTATCTTGGTGCATATATTCTGAAAACAGGGATGTTTGGGATCCAGCTGTTCCTGTGTGGTTTCCTTGTATTGTTTTGCTGGAGAAAGAACGAAAGAAAAAACCTGCCCTAAAAGTGTAGATATTTATTGCAAACTATCTGTTCTTTTTCAACCCGTCCATAATTTGAGATCAGCCCACCCCTCCCTGTGGGGGACAGGGACTTTTCGTATTTTATCTCCATTTATGGTTATTGCGTTGTAAACATGCAGCGAGCAGAAGTTATCATTTGCATATCTCTGAGAATTAGCCAGAAAGCTTCTCTCTCCATAAATGATTTATACTGCCACCATAACAATTGAGTGTCTGCTCTAGTCTGAAATGCCCTTTTAAAATATATGCCCCGATCTTTGACCTGGAAGGCAGAGCTGATTAAGATATGCACAGAAAACATTCAGTTATGAAGCAGAGATTAGCCGGGGATCAAGTAGTGATAAAGAAAGAGCAGCAGAAAGATAAATACTGAAGGAGAACTCTATCCATTAACTAGACATGGGCTTACATTAGAATATTTTATCTAATCCTACTCCAAACTTCGGAATTTATATTCAAAATACTTCTGGTTTTAGGTACGGCTTTACAAACCCCAAATCTGATTCATGGGGCTTTGCAAGATCCAAGGTACTTAGTTTGCCTCTTAGTGCAACTGGAAATTGGATTTTTCCAAAACTAAATCAAGGTCTGACAACTGTCTTCGTTCCTGCCCATTCCGATCCCTTTGAGTTGTTACAATCCTAATTTAAATCTGCTGAGGCATGTAGGATTTTGGATAGCCGACTTTTTTCCCCAGCATACGTGCATAGGTACATACACCCACTAATATATATTTCACACGCCTAATTAGCTAAAGCTGTGCGTGTTAGGGATACCCCAGGTGACACACAAGAAGAGTTGTTTTCTCTTGCCAAGGACTCTGCCTCGTGCAGATATATTGTTCGGAGCGCGGAGCTGTGCAGTGAAGGGAACTGCTGCCTTGGGACATTGTCCCCTCTGTTGCAGAAGTTGGAAAATAATGACAGGGGCAGAGAGTAGGGAGCTGGTAATTCACTTAAACCGACATTTCCAATGCGGGTCATTAATTTCTTTCAAAGCTGGTCTTCAATCTCTTTCTCTCTGTTTTTTCAAAAAGCATGTGTGATACTAATTCATGCAAGAAGCCACGTCTGTAGTACCGAGAGTTCACGTGTGACTCAAGTTAATGGGGTCTTGGCCTGGAATGTGCAAAATGCTCCAGGAAACAAAACGTGGCCTTGGACCTCCACTGGGGCATCTGCACGTGGGGATGCCACTTGCCATGACTTTGGAGCGGGGCAGAGTCGTCCAGATTGCGTGCTGAAGGTCTCGGTGTAGCCCCAGCCATTTGTTGGAGAAGATGGCAGGTGTGACATGTACCCCAAAACAGTGTTCAGGCGCTCTCCACTCTACTAAGGCTTGCCAAGGGTAATGCTCTTCATCAGAAAGTGCTCCTTCCGCAGAGTTTCTGCCTCATTAACTCCTGAATTAGCTCAGCAGCTAAGTAGAGGTATCCTATTTGGTTATTCTGGAAAACACCCAAACCCCGTTTGGGGTGTGAGCTATTACAGGAATGAGCCGGTTGCCTGGTTTAAGGAACTGCACCGCTTTGGTGTTTTCTAGTTATTTCAGCATCACCCTTATCACAAGCTAGAAAAGGTTCACTAAAATGATGTAATGTCAAAACCCCAGCAACACAGTTACACTTGTTTTAAAAGCATCTGAGAAGAAATAGAGTAGACCACAGTTCTGTCTCCTTATCAGGGGATCCAGCCGGCAGCCCATTAGGCAGTTACGTATTATGTCATTGGGATCCCACCTCTTACATCCTCCAGTTGCACTCGGAAAAAAGAACCTGCTCTGAGGTCTCCTGTGTGCTTTTACACCCAGGTTCTTTTCTTGGGTTCCCTCCAGCTCCACTTGGGTACCAGTTTTCTTCATGTGTCCTTTACCTGAGGTTGTCTTCTTTCTCAATGTCATTAGAAGGGAGACTGCAAGCTCTCCCCATTGCACCGCTGACCATTTTGGTAATTGCTGTTTCTAGACTGTTAATCTATTTTAAAATTTGGGAGATCTATGCTCAAGTTCTGGGTCAAGCTTCTTCATACACAGAACCTTATATTTCTATAAAGCGTGGAACTTGGCAGTCGCATGTCATACACTGACATAAATGATGCTGATGCCAGAAGATCGTTAGTGGCTTCAATTGGAGCCAGCTGTGATGGCAATCACTTTGCAGTGATAATGGTTTGGGATGATTGACTTCCAGACTCTTCTTTGGGAGACCACGTGGTATGTTCTGCCCAAGAAAGGTGGCATCAAAGACTGGCAGATGTCCACTTTTGGAGGAAAAGGCCCAGGATTGTCACAATACTCAGTGGAGCTTCTGCTCCGTGCTCCTTCCCTGTAACGAGTATAGAGTGCGTGTTAAAGTGCTGGAGTCCTCGTGGCATATCCCAGTCACCCTGTGAAGCCAGCTGAGAGAGGAAAGAGCTTTCAGGACTAATATTTCACTTGACTGTTCACACAACGGTATGACTCATTTGAATGCGTTTGTTCACATGAAGTTCAGATTTTTCATTTTAAAAACGCAAAGGCGGTTTTCCCTTGCTTTCTCCCACCTGCCAAAGCACGCTTCCTAATCCAGTATCTGGAGCCTCAGTCAACAATTTAAACATCTTGTTAAAATTTCAGCTAGCAAGGATGGAACTTGCCAACAAGGCTTCTCTTACCAGCTCCAGACTGATTCACAAGCCTTTAACAAAATTACTTGGTGGGTTTGCACCTTTAATGGAGCCCAATAAAAGGAGGAGCAGCGCACTGGAATTTTCTGTATGACTCACGTAATAATTTGCAAATCTTTTCATAGCCAAGCCTGTCTTATGAGCTGTGAAAAGACCACTGGGCAAGGAAGGGTCTTTACTTAAAGATCTGCAGAGCATTCTCCTTTTCCTCTTCCTACTACCACTCACTCCTCCAGTCTCGTAGCCTCTGTAATTAGTCCGGATTGCTCTAGTTTTACATTTTTGCACTTTAATGGTTAAAATTGCCTCTTCTAGCCTTTACAACACAAATCCACATGTTTCTTGGCGACTTTTCAGCTGCTGCTGATCATGGCCATCCACAGCTTGGATGAAGTTATGCAATCTTGCCAACACTTAATTGACCATGATCTGAAAAGCTGCTGCATTGTTCGGTTTAAAAAGTGTGGCCTCAACACGAGAGGCCCGCGTTTGCGCTGAATGCAGATTTCTGCTGAGAAGGCGCTTCCAGCGGAGGTTTGCCAGCGCCCCTCAGATACGGCCGGTGCGCGGAGAGATTTTGCCTGCTTAAGACATCCGGTACGGGGATGCTGAGCACGGTTGTGGCGCGGAGCCTTCTCTCAGCCTTCTCTCCCACCTGTCTTTCTTAATTATGGTAACCACTGGAGGCAGCTAGGTTTGCCTGGGATGCCAGCTCCAGCGTGCCTTGTCTCTGCTTGCTGAGCTGCTCTGCCAGGTTATCTCTGACCTGCGGTACTTGACTGCCGCTGACTGACAGACTTTGATTTTTAACAGGGATTAAAACCAGCAAAAAATCTCACACCTCTCAGGCTTTTTCTTGTAAGAATTAATTTTTGAGCTCTTGGTTCTATACCACTTGCTGTTGCTAAAATATGGGGGGAGGGCTTAAGTGGTTACAGACCGTTCCATATTCTGAGCAACAATTTCCCCAGATTTAGTGAGATCCAAGAGCCCCCTGGCTTTTCATCACAGATGATCTGTCATTTCCCGGGCTCTGGTGCTGATGTTTAATATGATTGGGACAGCGTTTGGATTCCTTTTCCAATGGCATGATGCACTGTGCTTCAGACGCTCTGGAGGTATACCTTGAAACGGGTGGGAGGATTTACAGTGGCTAATGACATATTTTAACTGGGTCTAGAGGATGAGACCAACTCACGGTGTTCGCTCCTTGCTGCTAGTGCGAGGTATCAGCAATAGAGGTTCTATCATTCACCCCTTCCTTTTCATTAGTTCACTACGTGGCCTGTTTCTGGAGTCTGGAGGCAGATCTGCGCAATGTAAATCTCTTGGCTGGGGAAGCACCGCAGTAAGTCAGAGCATCCCTGAATGCATGGTAACCTGGCTGGCTGCCGGCTCTGTCTAGAGCGCCGAAGGGAGACAGGACTTTCCCTGGGAGCTACGGGCAAGAAAAGCGTATTTTCTGGTCTTCTGGTACTTTACGTGCCTAGCGCATTCTATCAAAAGATGTGATATAATCCCTATTTTAGGAAGCCGGCTATCAGATCTGAACAGTGTGGCTTCGCAGAACATCCTTGGCTGCTAGGCACTACCTTGCCTCCAGAGCAGTGAGAGGCTATGTTCTCTGCCCATAAATCTCATCCAACTTTAGTGCTCAACTTCTGATTTCTCAGCATCGAGTTTGGCTGCCTCCTACTTCTAACTTTCTATCCTTAGCACGATTCACAGGCTTTCAGCTATCTCACACTTCTCGCTCTCTAATCTTAGTGCCGCTTCTAACTATAGAGTGGCTTCAAGCTTCAGGGTCTCTCACTTTTGTTCGGGCTTTTTCTGGTACACAGCCAAGTAGGTGAAAGACTCGAGAAGGGGGAAGGGGAGAGCTAGCACCGCTTTCAGATGTTGCAGGCTGGAGCTAAACCCGCCTCAGTAGCCATCGTCATTTTTTTGATGCTTTCCTGAGATGTGCAAAGGGGGTTGGTCAGGAGAGGATGTCTATTCCTGCCTCGCTGGTACCTGAATGAGCCGACATTGTGTCCGTGCTAGCAGTGTTCCCCGTTCTCTGGGAATTTTCCCAAGATTGTAAAGTTATCATTTTTGTAAAGATCCGCTTAAGCAAATTTCATCTGTGTTCTGGATCTGGCTCATCATAGCCAGCTTGACTGATTTCATAAGCCACAAGCTGCTCCTCTGTCAAGTGTCTTCCTGGTTTATCTCTCTTTGTACCAAAGGGTTTCTGTAGAGGTTGTATCAACTTTCCTGAGTGAAGCAGTTCTTCGTCGAATAAAGGCTTCGTATGTGGCTTTCTCTTCCGTGTGTTTCATATGTAGACTTAGGCTTGGCTTACTGAGAGGAAAAAAAGATACATTGTCATGATTTTTCTCCTATTTCCCAGTGTCCAGTTTTCATATCCAAATAAAAAAAAGAACCCTTCCTCTAGTTCCATCTCACCGAGCACAAATCTAAACCTCAGCTTCATCTTTAAACCACTTCTGCTTCAGGGTGTGCTGTCAAGGATAAGCCGTTACTGAAATTATATGGCAAACAGGTATATGTATAAATCCTGCTGACTACCTCATTATATGGGGTGTACTGGTATGGGCAGCGCTGGCTTGCCTCAAGAGAGAGAACTGAGATTCAAGGGGAGACTCTTTGGTATGAAGAACCTCAGCTGGAGGAAGCTGAGTGCACAAAAGCGGCAGAAGGAATTCCTTGCTGATCTTCCTGTTCTGAAATAGGATGGAAAAGGAGTTGTGCGCTCTCTTTTCCTGGACAAGAAAAGTCAGCTGAGGTCAAAATACACAGGATCAGCCAAAGTAACGTCTTTTATCACTGATCTTGAGCCAGTGGAAGTGGGAAAGTCCCAGCAAGAGCCACTGATGGGCTTAAGTGCAGAACAGCCCCAGCTGGCAATGAGACAAACCCAATCTGCAGTGGTCAGGCAAAAGATTATGGCAGAGGTGAGGGGGTCTGCCTGGTCAAAACAGCTGAGGAAGAGCTCTTGGTGACAGAAAATACAGAACAAGGAGTACCTGTGTCCCGTAAGCATGAGGAATTTGAATTACAGTTGCTTTACTTCTTAACGGGATTCTGCAAACTCAATGGCTGGGGTTTTTTTCAGATTGTAAAAATATATATGAAGACATATTGTCTGGAGGGAACCTCATTTTTTAATTCTTCAGACTCTCTTGAGCACTTCAAGGAGCACAGAAGGAAGTCGAGTAGCTTAGCTTAATGAATAAAATAAAGCAGTTGAGAAATACTGTCTCTCAAATATCCAGAAGGACCTCGAGACATCTTTGAGTCATTAAAAATGAAATAAACATCTTCCTGGCTTGCTTATACTTACCTGAATTGCAATCCAAGAGAGAAGATGAATTTGGCATGTCATAGCGAGGAGAAATGTGGATACAGTATGGATAATTCAACTCATTCTATATTTATGGGAATATTACGTGAGGCACTCCAAAGCATTGTAGCGAAGGCCTCTCTCTCTTTACGTGCCCATACAAGAAAGAATCACCAGTTCAGTAACGTTTCTTGGCACAAAGTATTGATCACAGTTTGAAAAGAATGACAGATATTTAGAGATACCTGAAACGGGGGTAAAAGTTAAAATCTTTGGACAGTCCCGTGTGGTCAGATTTATCACAGCTGTCATTGGCGATGTGAAAATTAGTTGGTTGAGTCTAAGAAAATCGAGGTTCCCTCTGTAATTAATGGAGAGAGACTGGACTCCTGAGAGGTGATTTGTCCTGACCTAAGACTGCTCCTGAAAATAGATGTGCCGAATCCCCTTTTTGTTGAGGTACTCACCTCTTGCGTTTCCAGCAGGAGGAGCCGAGAAGAGTAGCTCAGACCAGATGCCTAACTCCTATACGCCTAAAGTTGGGTGCAATGAAGCCCATCTGCAGGCGGGTGAAGTAAGCAGGATACACTGGCAGCTGTAATGAGTGGCAACGAGACTAGCTCTTGACATTACTGAAGGCCAAGTAAAGCTTTCTTTGACTTGGCAGAGCCAGGTTTCCTCTCCTTAGTTCTGTAATACAGTTATTTGCTACTTTTATCATTTCCACAGGCATATATCCGTGTTCCAATTACTGAGATGACGTTTGCACCAGCATGATTCATGCTGTCAATTCCTGTCTCAAGTTAGATTCAAGCTAAGTTTATTTTGGGAGCAGTGGATGCATACCTACCAGGAGTATGGAGGTGCAGGAGAAAACAGTCTTCTGCCAACTGCAAAGACAGTAAAAGTTTGGGTTTCACGTCACTGGAGAGCCAAAGTGGTGGTCGGGCCTAAAACAGATGGACTTTCGGCTCTCTGTTGAAGAGCCTATGTGTATATCCGTGTTCTTTACATACAGAGCTTGCTGGAGGTTGCAATATTGACCAAAGAAGTACTGTAAGAGCTCTGTCTCTCCAAAGTTAACTGATCCTCTGATTTCCTTGGTGGAGAGTCATAATTCTTCTCTTGAAAAGGTGTATCCCGAATAACCTCAGTGGTGATTGCAGTCTCTGACTGGAAGACCCGTTCCTCTCTGCACGGGACAGATACTCAGATATTCGCAGGAAGATACAGGGGGAAACAATGCTGGGGAGGGAGAAAAAGCAAGAGCCTGCGGGATGGTCTAAGCTCATGATCAGAGACTGACCTAGGAGAAAATGACGCCTTTTAGAGAAAATTTAGGAGAAAATGATGCTGCAATGGCATGTCGTATTTTTATTCTGCAACTATACTTGTGTGAAATACATAATAAGTAAAATACCAGGTATTTATGGAAAATACACGCGTGGTCTTTGGGCCAGGAGCTGGGACGCCCTCTGCCATGTGGCTGAGCAGAAGGCCACAGCACAGGCTGGCTCTCGATCTTTTCCGCCAGCCCTCTGCCAGCCCACCCCAGAGCAGGTCCCCAGCCCGCGGCAGGGCAGGCGCCCCGGGGTGTGCTGTGGGGCTTGAGCCCCCCAGGCAGTGGGGCAGTACGGAGAGCTGTCTCCAGCACGCGCGCTGGAAGGGATGTTTGGCACGCGGCACATGCCAAGGTTGGCGCGTTGGTGCTCCAGTCCTTCTTTCTGTAAAGAGGACCAGAGAAATTAGTTGAGTTTTAAAAATGTCAATCTGGGCTAGTTTTTTGCGCGGTTTTGTTTGTTCGGTTTTTAATCTGGTTCCATGAATGCCACTTCCAGTGCACCACAACCAAAAGGGATGCCAAACCAGCTGAGGAAGCAATAGGTGGTGCTGTCATGGCAGTGGGACTGTGGAGCTGGAAACCACTAGTTGAATCTGTCGCATCTTCTCTTCCCCCTTTCCTTTTTCTCCTTGCAACCCTCTTCATTCTTTAGTTTTACTTTGTCTTTCAAGAACACAACTTGTCAAGGCAGGGATATTCTCATCTCACCTAGCTGTAAAGCACGGAGCTTACACAGTGATTAATCACATCACTTCTTCACTTCTTCGCGGTGCCATTCAGATGTCAACAACCCTCAGGAGGTTCCCGCGGTGCCGGCAAACAAGCATTATCCTGTTTTTCCAGATAAGGAAACTAAGACAGTGGTCACCATTTTCCAAATGCAGTGAGTGAATCCGTGTCCTGTCATCTGAATCTTTAATTTAAATGCCGAAAGATGGGCTGACCCATCGTGGTGGATGCTCTCCTATTGCACAAAGCGAGTACTGCTCCCTGCTGAAGATGAGGATGGGTGTGTTCAGACAATTGCTTCACCGGAGAGACTGAACGGTCACACCGAGGAGTATATATAGTAGTTTATAAGCATATTACAATGAATAAATCTGAGCAAACACAACGCACGATTATGAAATGTTTCCTTGTTCGTTTTTCCATTGCAATATGTGGTGAGAAACTGCTATTAAAATAATAATAATATTAGCTTTGCCATGTTTACTCAGTAGCTCAAATGCTACGAGACTGCATGGCCTGAGAGGAAATGCCCTGTGCAGACCCATTTTCAGTGTAGCAGCTACAAGACTCATGAAAACTACGTCTAGGCTTTTTTATAATAAAATATCCTTGTAATATTTATTAACGTGAAATGTGCAGTTAAGTGTTTGATGAAAGAGCTATTGTGTGCTTGGGTTTACAGTAAACAGTTAAAGCTCTTAAAGTGAAGTCGAAGCAAGTGGAATATTTGCTTAGATTTGGCAAGAAGAAATATTGTAAATAATTCAAAGAGTGTAATTTGATTCTAGATTTTTCTGGGCGATGTGGCATATGGCCCTTCTGTTTTTGTTTTATTTAGGTTTGCTGCCTCCGTTACGTAACTGTTCTTTTTAGCCTGTAATTAAACTTCAAGGTCAACCAGGAATTAAGCAGAGAGGAAGTTTGTGTAATGGAAACGAGTGAGGCTGGACCCTGCCACGTTACATCCCTCCCTTGCTCCTAACTCATCTGCTGATGAGGGAAGGAGAGGAAAGGACAAACCTGAAACCTCCTGCAGGGCCAGAAGACGGGGGCAGAGGGGCGTTGGTGTGCCGGCTCTGGAGCAGCACTGCTCCTCTGGCACGTGGCCGGCCGGGAGAGATGGAGGGATGCTGCAGCTGGAACACGGTCTGCCAGAAGCTGCTGCTCCAAAACCGTTGCTTAGAGAGGGTGGCTTGGCTGATTGGTGGCCCTCTTACACAGACCCGCTCTTCTGAATGATGTGCGTAGGGTTACACGTACGTGTCCCTCCGTGTGTGAAGCTTTTCTATGCTTTGGCTGGTTCAGAATAGGGACTGGGCACTTCAATGGTTGTTTTCAAAAGAAGCGGTCTCGTTGCCTCCACGGGTTGGGGTTTCACCTGCCCGTTGTTGTTGCATCTGGATGGGTCGCTCGCGGGCGGGTGGCACGCTCCCAAAGCAGACCTCCAGGGGGAGGACAGAGCGCTTCCCAGGGAAGGGCCACCTCCCCGCTCTACCCCGGGCATCAGCCGCGTCCCTCCGCTCCTCCTTCCGTCTGCCACCCAGTTCTCCCCCTGCCCCGCAGTGCGCTGTAGTCCACCTGTTGAGTGGTCTGAGCGTTTAAAAGGTGGGGGTTTTTTATTGTTTGCGGGGTTGGTTTTTTTACATCTGGCCCTGCGTGCGCCTCGCCGATGGCGTGTCCGTGTGCATCCTTGCCCAGGCGCCGCGGGAAGGGCGATGGGCTGCAGCAGAGGGGTGGGCGCAGGGGGTGCAGGCAGCAGCTCCACATCCGCTCTTGGCCCTGCCCCCCGCCTTTCCCTGCCAAAACAGAGGGAGAGGGTTTGGTCACCCGCTTTGTGTGCGGCTCGTGGTACTGAATTCGCACCGTGACACGCGTGGTGCTTTGGCTACGCAGAGACTGTTACATCATTTCTCATGAGGTGTCGCTGAAAACCTGGTTTGCATCTGAATTGCCTCTATTATTTTTGGAATTTTTTCATTTAGAGCTCCTCAGGTGAATAGTGCTGGGTAAGTGCTAAGTGTTATTATTTATTAGTCGCATATATTCTGTAATTACTTTGCAAATATGATCATTATATTTGAAGTTACAGAGTACTTCAAACATTAATTGCCACATAACTTGCAGATTTCAGATCTGATACACAAACCTAATCATCAGTCATTAAGTATTAAAGAAGAGAGCACTGGAAATATATTAAATTACTTCAGATCACTGATTAAACCTAATCCTTGGAAATTCCTAAAAGCCTGTTGAGGCACTGAGATTCGCTTCCAAGTGACCATTGGGAATTTAGGCCTGAAACACAGCTGAACGCCTTAATTCTCAGGGATATCACAACTCTCGGACCCTGCGAAATGCTCCTTTCCTGGAGCAGCCATAGATGAGTCGTACTGTACTTTTCTTTGTGGCTGACTTTATGGCTGTGCTTTCTGCCTGAGCAGACAGCGTCTCCCTCTACAAATCAGCCAACCGTACAAGCCGTTAATAATAACCCTTATTAATGAAGACAACAGTGAAGGAGGAACGGTCGGAATGAGGCGGGAGACCAGGAGCAGGCTGGAAGGGGCTTAGACCCGAATCTCATGGCTCCCATGCCAGCGCCTTCCTGACCTGTACCGCGCTTTCTCCCGCGATATTCGAGTAGTTCTCGCCTTACTGCTTGGATGATAGCGCATGCTGCCTGCTGTTAGCTGGGAAAACGGACAAACCTGGGGTCAGGGACCCCCACCCGTGGCCCTGCGGTCCCTTCCCTGAGCGGCAGGTCCCTTAGCGGCGCAGCCTGCGGAGCAGAGGAGAGGATGCGAAACTTGGGGATGCTGGGCCCGTTCCACGCTACCCCGGCGTCTCCGGGCTGGCATTCAGCAGCAGCAGCATGCGGCTCCGGGGAGGCGTTGGGTGCTGGATGGCTCCCCAGCGTCTGTCATTGTGCTTGACGCCGCGCTCCCTTCCAGAGCGGTGGGCTGGAGTGACAAGACAAAGACACAGGCAGCGTGTGAAATCTCTCTCCTGCCTTTTTCAGACTCGCTGAAAACTTCTCCCTGCCTTCGCTGTGGTCACCGTGACATCTCCTCGGCAAGGACCTGCCTACGCCTGTGCTAAAACTGGTGGCGAGGCTTGTGTTCCCAGGCAGGGTCCCGGCCACGGAGGGGAGGAGAAATGAAGAAACACTGTCCTTTCCCGGGGTACTGCAAGGTTAATTAAGAGTTAGAAACCATATTTTAAAGCCATGCAGTTATTTCATGACCCTGTTTAGGAAAAAGGCGTTTTAAAGTAGGTTTATACTATTTCACCGTAGGTAAAATATTTCTAGTTGGGAGCTGTTACACTCAACAATCTATATCAAACGTTGTAAAAATAACAGCATATGTGTGTATATACATAGATTTCAAAGTATTAAATATGGGCGTTTGTGCATGTTTGTGCGCTCGAGGAAAGAGGAAGGGAGGAGGTGTGTGAGTGTGGGAGATGCTGTTGAAGTCCTTCTCCAGCCCTTCTGGGACCCTCCGCCAACTGACGGGACTCAGTTTTCCTCCTCCTGCAATAGCAGCCAGAGAAATTTCCCTTGCCCAGCACCGGGGGATTCGCCAGAGCGTCCCCAGGGCTGGCAGGATGCGCCGGGGCCAGGGCAGCCTGGCTGTGGAGGAGGAAGGCTCTCCCTGGGGTTTTCTCAGGCCGCTGCTCATAAATCTCCCTTTGATGAAGCAGAGGATTCGCGCTCACGTCAAGGAGGTGGGAAGGCTCCCGGTCATTAGCTTTGTGGGAAGGCAGCTTTCCAGTGAGCCAGTTCGTTAGTTGTAGCAGTATCTATTTAGCTGGTATTGCCGAAGAGCATCTTTATAGGCTTTAAGTGATGTCCTTTTACTTCCCGGTGTTCACGTGCTCTGTACGGTCGTACCTCCTGCAGCATTTATTGCTCTCCTCTTTTTACCTAACTCAGATTAACGCTGTTGTTTATTTGTGGGGTTTTCTGTTCTGTTTGTGTTCGGCAGTCGTGAATTCTGTGTATAATCCGGGTTCGCTTTGGGCCACTGAGCAATGGGGAAGTCCTTCTCTTTCCCACCTCCCGATGGCCTTCTGTCCTCAGTGCAGACGCGACTGCGGTTACCTGGTGTTCCTCTGCTGGAGTGTCGGGATGCGTTATTATGACTTCTTTATTGGAGTGCCCTGAATTTTTCACCCTGTTGTGCTTGACAGTGCTTGTACACAGAATGGAAAGACGGTCCCTGGTCCAGCGCTTCTGCTCGGAGCACAAACAAGAGCAGCTGTGACAGTACCGGGAGGACTTGCGTTTAGCAAGTGGAAGTTAGGAGCTATATTCCACGCCTCTTCAAATGGTACGAGGTGAAGATAAGACAATATAAACTGGAGAGAGTTATTTTCCAGTAAGCCCAAGGAACAGGTCAGACGCTGGTGCAGCATAGCTCTGCGGGTTCCAAAGGAGCTGATTGCCTCCGGCACACAAGATCGCCCAGGTTATATGGTTGGAAGAAGTGCTCAGTAGTGGTTAGAGCAGAGCACCAGAAATAAAATCCTCTGTGCTTTTTCACTCCCGGCCACGACCGAATTGCCGTGCCATTTGTGCAAGACCGTTACCCTCCAGCTACGTCGCCGCGAGCCCGACTCCACTTCTTGCAGCGCGGTGCTTAGGACTATTTACACCCAGGAAAGGCAAGACCAAACCTGATTTATGCCCATTTTGTGCACATCGACAAAAGGATATAATGGCATTTAAATATTATTGCTTAAATCCGGCTCCTTGGTATAGAGTTGAGGATTTTGGAGACCGGGAGGGGTGGATCTGCCGTGCCTCGGGATGCACGGCTGCTTCGAGATGCGGCGTAAGAGTTCGTGCAGGGGGTTAAACATAGAAAAGCAACATGAATTGGATATTCATAAATAAATAAAACACAATCTTAAGGCTGAGCTGGAGAAAAGCAGATTTTGTAATTGCTGCAGATTGCAATCTGCTCATTATTTTAACTGTCTAAAAGGCACGAGTAATCATTCACAAATTATCTGAGCAAACGGTTAAGGCCCTCGGTTTTTGTTGCTGAAGTTGGCAGCAAAACCCCCCCGGTTTCATTGGGGAAATGATCGGGTTTCCGTTTATGACTTCCTTTCTCTGACAATCGGTATTACCGGCTCAAAGAAGGCAAAGGTCCCTGTTTAGGCCTAACTAACTGAGAAATGTACCTTAAAATATTATTTAAAGAAACAGTATGTTTAGCATTCATTTCGTTTATCTCTTGTATTGTTTTGTGGGGCATTAGGCTTTTTAAACGATTTATGTGCAAAATAAAATTCGGTTTTATTCACTTCTTAGTGATTGATATTTTGGATTAATGTGACATGTAAAAATCTGTCATAAAGAAGTAAATTTCCAATATATAGAGGAAAATTATTGTAAAAATACCAAACCAGTCCTGCAATATATATATTTTTTTTTTTTTATTTTGGTAGGCAGGTTTGTTTGGGAGGCAACCTTATTCTGAACCTGTCTTTTCCCAATAAAATGTTAAGTGCCTCTTTCTTTACAGTAAGGAATAGTGTCCTTATTATGCGGATAGCAACGTCCTTCAGGAACGGTGTCCCAAAGGATGCCCAGTGCCGCACCACATGCGTACGGGGGCTGCGGCTCGTCGTGTGAGGCCCCAGCCTGTCCCTCCACCCCCGAGGAAGACCTTCAGAAGAACCACGCCAACCAAGGAGCAGGCTGAGCCCGCCGGCCGGGCCACCTCTCCCAGACCTGCTGCTTGAGCCACCTCCACTGCCGCCTGCTGCCGCCCCGGTAGAGGCGGTTTGGACGAGTCCGGGGTCCAAGCTAGACTGCTACCGTCCTTCTCCCATGCAAACTTCCAACGAGTTTTCCTTCCATCCTCGCCATGGCTCTTTCGGATGTATTTCAGAGAGAACTTTTTCATTCTGCAGACGACACAGTGACACAGAGCAGGTTTCGTTGCCAGGGGAAATGCCAAACAGGGAGACAAGCTGACACCCACAGGCCACTGCCGAAAGAAATTGGCATCTGGGTCTTGCAGCTGCCAAACCTTCTCTACGAGTGGCCGCAGCAATCAGCTCCAGTGATGGAGCAAAGCGAGGAGGAGGAGGAGGCGAAGGGCATGTGGTGCACAATCAATGCTGCAATCAAAGGGAAGAGGCCGTGCCAGCTGGTTACTACGCTTCCAGCCCCGTGCCAAAAGCGCAAAATAATATTTAAAGAAAACATCAACAAAAGGCCGGCAGCTTGCGTGGCCCATCGCAGCGAGAGCGAAGGGCGAGGAGGTGGGCCATGTGTGCGAGGCTGCGCTGCTGCGGCAAGGGGGCTCCGGGGCCCCTTTACGCCCCGTGCCAGCTCTTTTTAGGCTTCGGCGCCGCTCCGAGAACTGCTGCTACTTTTAAAAGTACAGGTTGTGCCAGGAAAAAAAGTCGAGATCTCTGTGACTGCACGGCTGAGAGCGTGGATATTGCAGCAGCGGTTGCGGTAGTGGAGACGGTTAATAGCATCAGGCTGGCTATAGAGTACAGATGTCAAGAGGCACTGGCTGCTTTTAATGGGCAGGCCGATGCATAACCAACATTTGAATGTGTCAAAATGGGGAAAAAATTCCCATCATCCACCGTATGAATTGTTTCACTGTGTTGACCATTCTCTCTAGCTCTTTCGGAAATGTATTTTCGATGGGGGAATGCAAAATTGAAACGGATAGAAGAGAAAGACGCGTACTCTCTAATGACCACATTGCAGAGAACAGCCACCTACCATGAGGGTCTGAAATTACCTTCGCAAACCCGCGCCTTGCCAAACTTTGTGTCCGCTCCGGCCAAATAATAAAAAGTAGTCTGAAAGGACTGGGAGAGGTCACCGAGTACACCCTCATCCCCAGTACAGCATCGATTCGCGTCTAAGTTGTGTTGTAGAGCAACTGGGGACAGTGCAGGTGTTTCGTGTATTGTCGAGAAGGACGTGGAGCACTTGTAACCATTGCAGAAATAATAAATAATAACAGATTTGATGAGGTGTGTTCTCAGATGATAGCTTCAGAAGGGCTGCATCACAAGGTGCAGGGGAAGGATGGTGCTAAGATGCGT
>NW_009647747.1:469068-479646 GCF_000708025.1 Charadrius vociferus
AGCATGTAAGGTTTTACTGTCCGAACGGCAGTTCCATCCGTATCAGGCTGTGCTATACAAGCAGCATGGCCCACGAGTGGAATGCAGTTGGTCCATGTATTGGTATTTAATGAAAGATATTTACTGAAAGTAAACTTTTGATTGCATCGATGAGTATAAGGCAAACATTGAAAGGAGAGCCAGCGTTATTTTTCCATATCTAAGAGGTGTTGGTGGTGTACGGTTGATTTTTGTAGCTGTACCCTGTAGGAACACAGCATAGCAGGGAGCTAGGCTACAAAAGCCAGGTTTGCGTCTTTTCAGGCGATGAGGTGTTCTGCTCTACTTGCACACGTGTGTGCACAAGCTGGGGCTCCGACCTTGTGGCTGTTGGACCTAGGGGAGCCGTTCATTTGAAGGACCGTTGCAGTGTTCCTAGGGATTAGCAAATAGGGGTGGGTTAAAATGTGGCTTGTCCTACAGATGGCTTTGATACTGCTTTTACACTACTGCATAGAATACACCAAACCGTGTATTACAGCTCCGCAGTCATGAATTTATTATCTATGTGCTTGGATGATGCCAAATGCAAAGTTGCCCAGCTGATTGTACAAAAGGAGGTCTTTTAGCGCAACCCAAATACAAATACTGTTCTTCCTGGCTGCATGAAATGAGCAGAATGACCACCATTTCATGGAGAGCTTCGTTATAGGCTTGTGGCTGCTCCAGAAAAGGCCATGGCAGGTTGGCCACTGATTTAGGTGGAGCAGAATGGAAACCCTGTTGGAGCCAGCAGTAGAAATGAGCTCTAGTTTTAAGAAAGACCACAGACAAACAGTTCAGATTTCAGCTGATGTTGTGTTGCAAGTTCATACATGGCCAGTGTACATGAACATTTCTCATACATGAGACATATCTCATAAAGACAAAATTTTGGTTTAGTTAGGCACAAAATCCACTATTTTTCTCACGAAAACGGTGTTATTTTGGCAAAGAGTTGCCTTGTTCTCTCATATTACCTCTAGAAGTAAAATAAAAAACCCCAAACTAACTTGCTTTTCTGAACTCACTGCTAAAAATCTGTTTGTAAGTACAGGACAGATACAGTAGATTTGATCATTTTCTATTTTAACATTCTTCGAGTCTTTCTAATAGTTATTTGGAAGAAACTCCAGGAGTTGACCTGATTTTGCACTCTTGAGTCTTTTTCGTCTTTCTTCTTCTTCTTCTTCTTCTTCTTCTTCTTCTTCTTCTTCTTCTTCTTCTTCTTCTTCTTCTTCTTCTTCTTCTTCTTCTTCTTCTTCTTCTTCTTCTTCTTCTTCTTCTTCTTCTTCTTCTTCTCCTTCTCCTTCTTCTTCTTCTCCTTCTTCTCCTTCTCCTTCTTCTTCTTCTCCTTCTTCTCCTTCTCCTTCTTCTTCTTCTCCTTCTTCTCCTTCTCCTTCTTCTTCTTCTCCTTCTTCTCCTTCTCCTTCTTCTTCTTCTCCTTCTTCTCCTTCTCCTTCTTCTTCTTCTCCTTCTTCTCCTTCTCCTTCTTCTTCTTCTCCTTCTTCTTCTTCTTCTTCTTCTTCTTCTTCTTCTTCTTCTTCTTCTTCTTCTTCTTCTTCTTCTTCTTCTTCTTCTTCTTCTTCTTCTTCTTCTTCTTCTTCTTCTTCTTCTTCTTCTTCTTCTTCTTCTTCTTCTTCTTCTTCTTCTTCTTCTTTTCCTCCTCCTCCTTTTTTTTCTTTTCAAATTAGGAACACATTTTAGATAGAGCGCAGTAATTTCTCAGTGCAGTGCACATGAAATTATAGATATTACTGCTCTTTATGAATTAAGTTCTGCATCACATTCTCTTCTCTCGCTTCTTCTTCCCAAGCACATACCCAAGATAATAGGTGTGTTCCTAACCATTTAAAATAGATCAATAAAATTACAGGTTTTTTTCCTGGGAGGTACAGGATCATCTGTAACAGCCAAGACTCATATGATTGCTCCCATTTCAGAGGCTGCCTTTTGAAGAAGGCTTCCTGAAGACTTGTTGAACTTCAGAGAAGTGGCTGTTCCAAAGTCTGACCCCCTGAAGAATTAGTACGCATTTGTAAGCAAATACGTCCTGTGTGCTAAGGCTATCAAGGAGAAAAAGCTGTTTTCCCCTTAGCTGGCATGTCTCTTTTCTCTCTTCCTCTTGCACAAATATTTGTTGTGATACCACATGAAGCATGGACCCTTCTGCGTTCCTGATCGAGTCTCTGGTGGTGTTTTTCCAGCCTGAGTGTTCGGAGTGTCCGCCCCAGCTCACGCTCTCCCGGGCACGTCAGCTCCTCGAGACAAGGCTTTGTTCTTTGCCATCCCCTCTTGCCTTTTCTGCAGTTTTTGCTATGTCTGGACATGGTTCCTTAAAACACTCTCCTTGACCTTTGCTTTGTGCTTCTCGCTGTCTATTTGCTGATATCTAGGATTCTTAGGTCTCTTCTTTTCTCATATATCTTGATTAACTCACCTCAGATCTCAGTTGTCTTTGGCCACTCTTTAGCTCCAAGCTGGACCCTACACATCCTCGAGCTGCATTCCTTTCATGCTTTTTCCCTCCTGCTTGTCTGCAGCCTTGTTGCTGTATTGGACTGGATTTCACAGCTAATTCTTCTCCCAAAGTTGTTTGACATTGAAGATGACAAATTTGTGGAATTAAAAAATATTTTCTTTGGGGAAACTCCTTCAAAGAGATACTGCACATACCCATCATTTGTTTGTCGGTACTAAATCTATCCCGCTTCTCTCAATTCTCTTGCAGCTTCTTGAACTTGTTTTGCTCCTGAATCTGCTGTTGCCTACTGCAGTAGGCTGGGAAATTTTGCAAAGTGTAGGTGCCATTTACTTTATTTGCTCCTGGCTCTGAATTCACCCATGGCACTTTCCAGTAGAATTTCAGTCATTACCAGTGTGAACGTCTGTTTTGCTCATCGCTACAAAGCATTGTGCTGGAGGAGACTGTGCTGGTGTTCCCGTCAGGAGTCATTAAATCATTCACTCTCTTCCCTCTCGGCATCCGCCATGGGACCGCTGACCCATGATGAGGTTAAACTGATGGCCTGTGGAGGGGACGCAGCTCCTTTTAAAGCCCAACCCAGGCACTGCACTTCTCCAACCAAAAGGTTCCTGTTGTGAATGTCTTCTGCGACGTGGGCTATGGAAAATCTTTGTTTGATAACAATTTCCATCTTTGCCAACCTTGGGCAGTTTTCTACTGGTAGACGGCAGGTAAAAATTTCTCTAGTCATCACTATTGGAAGGAATGATGCATTTCATAGATCAGTAAACTCCCTGACAGCCCTTTAATTCTGGGTAACCATTAGTACCACATTATTAGCTCTCTACATCTCCTTGTTGATGTCTTCTGGGTGCTTCTTGCCTATATTTCAGTAGTGCGTGAATGTAATTTTGGCTGATTTTAGGCAGCATAGACTTTAGCTGTCTGCCACTGTCAATGGTTATGGTGCTTCACAAGAACATTTAGACTAGCAGGGTTACTATGAAAAATGAGGGTAAAAATAAAGCCAGTCTCCAATATCTTAGAAACTGATAAGTACCATTCAATGAACAAACTCAAAACTTATCCTTATCACAATAAAATAGAGAAAATAAGTCCTCCAAGAAAATGATTTTTAACAATGCTTGGGATTTGGACCAAAACTGAACTCCGTGGCTTGTACTTATCTCATTTCTACGTCACTGCAACTGTCCTCGGTATTGTAAATAATAAAAATAAAGATAACAGAGCTGCATATTTTGCATACACATTTTGGGTTTGACTTTGGGTTTTCGTTTGATACTTACCATTTTGGTTTCAGAAAATGTTAATGTACATACTGTTATCAGACGATTTCTTCTGAATAAGTAACTCCAGCTGCTTCCGCTGATGCTTTGGAAGTTGTTGCCTCATTGCTGCTCTGTTAAGATGTTTCCAGCTTTGACAAACTGCCCAAACTAGCTGCGGATTTTATGTGCTCCCCCTTTTATATTTTCAATGTCACTTTTAACAGGCAAGCGGCCCGTGACAAACAACTACAAACGGTGTGCCAGCCGTAATGCAGATACTCTATATGCATATGACCCTTATCTTTTATAGCATAAACTATATTTGCACCATTGCCTGAGATGGGAGCACAAAGCCAGAGCTACGAGAGAGCTAACCCACCTGTCAAAGTGTTTCTGTCGCTCTTCCAGGGAGTTTACGACAGCCTGGCCGTTTTCGGAGCGGTGGTGCAGACGGCTGTGCTCCCTGCAAGTGCCTGTTTCAGCGGGGTAGGAGCAGCATCTATCTTCCCAATCACCCGCTCTTATGTCGCATAAAGCCCCCAGTGCAGCGGCAGTGTTGTCTGGAAGAAAATAGCATCAAAAGTAACCAAAAGGATTCTTCTAGGAGCGACTTCTTCCCTGTCCTGTGTGTCCAGAGTGAAGCACAGTAAATTTCCCCATTCTCAGAATTATATATTATAGGTGAGGAACCATCCCTTTTCCCCAAGAAACTCATTTTGAGCAAATAGTTTGCTATTAATTTATTTTTTTGCAGACTAGTGAACTGCCTTGTTGTATGCTGGGTAGAGTCCTCCACCGCAGAGCAAGGTATTACTCTAACTGTGCACCTATGGGTTGTCCTGCCGTGCTGGGACTCCTTATTCTCTTTGACACGGTGGTGTGTACTGGGAAACGTACCCCACAACTTTTAAGGCTACATGTTTTGTCAAGAGAAGTCTAGTGTATCTTGTGGAAGGAAATGTGTAGTTTCAAGAAAGGTTGAGATGTACAATGTTGTTAGTGTAAGGATGCAACCACAGATGTCGGGAAACTCATTCGGTTTGGGACATAACTAGCAATTTGCTGATGTTTTTCCTGCTAAAAATGGTCAGTCCCTCTCCCTCCTCGGCTCTCAGAACCTCAAGAGCCCTGGATCCTCAATACCAGGTGAGCCGCCCCAGAAGTCCTGCTAAGCTAGCTCCTGTGACCCACCACGTGTGGGTCCTTTCTCTAGGCACCAGCCTCCCCTCCTGCCTTTTTTGACGGTTTTCCCTTGAAGCTTGAAGGAAAGAGCGGGCTGGCGGGAGATCCGTGCCCCCTTTTCCTCCGGGAGGGGAAGAGGAGACAGCTGTATGCTACTGAAGGACTGTCAGGCATGGCCTTAGGTCCATGGTATCACCCGGGAGAACGTGACTTAGGAAAGCAGTGGTCTGGAGCTCTGGCTGAACAAAGACCTCTCAATTTGTAGATTCTGTTTCATTAGGAAATAAGCTAATTATTCATGCCAAGTACCTCTTTGGTCCAATCCCATTTATTCATAATTAATGGTGAGTAAGTTCCGTTTCCTTGAATGCAGCAGAGGGGTGTCCCCCATCTGGTCTGTATTTAGCGATGTATTTTGCAGCCTGGTCTGGGGGCTTCTTCTCTGGCTCTTGGGCAGGTGGTGCTTTGGGAAGTGGAGGCAGGTTCGTGGAGGCAGACCTTCACTCTGGCCTAGCATGGCTGCTCCTCCAGTTCTGCGGTCCGTTAGGCATCTTCTCATTGCCGAAAGTCCAATATAATGAGGAAAGAGCAAGTTCTCATCTTTGCCAGGGGCACGCACCAGTGACACAAGCTGGAAGAGGTGGCCAAGAGGATCTCCCGCAGGGTCGTCCTCCCGCAGCTGCTGCTGCCTGTGCTGTACTGCAGCCCTGGAGACCTGGACATTTCCTTTAGCCACCGAAGGGCCATCACTGCCTCTCCATCCTGCCTATCTCCCTTCTACAGCAATGACTTCGGCCAGACTCCACCACCCTACAGACCATGCCGGTCCAGCTCTGGAGCCCCCAACATAGGAAAGACATGGATCTGTTGGAGCGGGTCCAGAGAAGGGCCAGAAAGATGCTTCAAGGGCTGTAACCCCTCTGCTGTGAGGAGAGGCTGAGAGAGGTGGGGGGGGTCAGCCTGGAGAAGAGAAGGCTCCGGGGAGATCTTATTGCAGCCTTCCAGTGCCTAAAGGGGCTCCAGGAGAGCTGGGGAGGGACTTTTTATAAGGGCATGGAATGATAGGATGAGAAGGAATGGCTTCAAACTGGAAGAAGGGACATTTAGTTTAAATATTAGGAAGAAATTTTTCCCTGTGAGGGTGGAGAGCCCCTGGGGCAGGGTGCCCCGAGAAGCTGTGGCTGCCCCATCCCTGGAGGGGTTCAAGGCCAGGTTGGACAGGGCTTGGAGCAACCTGGGCTGGTGGGAGGTGTCCCTGCCCAGGGCAGGGGGTGGAACTGGATGATCTTCAAGGTCCCTTCCAACCCAAACCATTCTATGATTCTATGATCCTGTGCTGTGCGAAGTTACGCTGAAATTCGCGGCTGGGCGCGATGGCTGCAAGCCCGCGGGGTGCTTTCGATGGGAGAAGGCTGGTGTGCTCTGCTGCAGAACCTCTTCCATCCAAGCGTGCTGCCGAGCCGTCCCTTCTGGCCGGCGCGGGGTCCAGCGCAGGCAGGCGCAGGCAGGGAGCGGGGTCCTGCGGGCAGCGGGCTCCTGCGGGCAGCCACCTGTTAGCGCTGCGATAAAGAGCGAGGGAGGAGTTGGGGAGCTGAGGAGCCTCTCATCATCGCAAACGAACGCCCAGCGCCGCACGCTGCTCTCGCTGCGAAGGCGAGTAATGATCAGCGCGGCGGAGAGCGAGCCTGCGACCGTACCATAAACCACAAGGATGCGGAGAGAGACGGAGCCCCAAGCAGCCCATATCGGCTCCTGAATATTTCATGGGTCGCACCAGCCGTTTGGACTAGAGCGATATGCAGTACTCCATTTTCCGCAGCTCTTTTCGGAAGCCTGCTCTCCTCTCCCACCAACGCTGCTTTTCATTTGTCAGGAATGATTACCCTTCCCTTTTGTTAATAACAGAGCTGAAATGCCCAGACCAGTGCTTGGGTTTATAAGCATCCTCGGCAACATCGTTGGTGATGTCAGCTCAGAGTATGCTAATTAATCTATGGTCCCTCTTCTGGCTGTTTCTGCAGTAACAGAGCAAAAATAATTTTAGGTTATGTATCAGGACTGCCTGTTGTTTATTTTTTATTGGCTTTCTCTCTGTATGGCGCAATTAGGGAAAAAAAAAAAAAAAAGGCTTCGCTTTCAGGGTAGGGACCAGACTGCAGCACGGTGTGAGGCAGCGCTGCCCCAGCAGCCCGGGACGGCCCCGGGGTCGGGATGCTGAGGATGTGATGGGGGTGGAGATGGGGCTGCGGGGGTTCTGGGCGCTCAGAGCCCCGCCTGCCCGGGAGACCCCAGTGCCGTCCCACCAGCCCAGCACCCACGGCATCACGGCCTCTGCCAGGGCGCTCCCGGGGCGGCCGCAACTGCAGTGGGCTCTATTTGCATCCCAAGCTCCTCTCCAGCACCTGCCGTTTCCCACTTCATTTTCCCTTCTGGCTTCTACGTTTTTCCAGGCTCGGTGAGCTTTTCAGAGTGATTAGCACTTCCTTCCCCCGTTCCCATTTTTTGCTGGAGAAGGAGGACGGTTCCCGAGTACCCCATACCCGCAGGGAGCCTCACTCGCACTGGGATTACCCCGATCCAGTTTGAACTGCTGGGATCGGCAAACCGGGTAACCCCTGAGGTTCCTGCCAAGCCGTCTACCGGCCCGTGACTTAGTACTAGTAATCTGTCCTAATATTTGCTAAAGAAACAGCATTTCGCTGAGATTAGCAAACTTCACAGTGGCTTATTTGCAGCTTTTGAATTTGTAAATGAAGGAAAGGGTTGGGAAAAGGGGACCGGGGATGATATACAGGGAAATCTAGTTATGAGAATTTATCCTCTTCATTAAAAGCTACTAAGATCCTCATCTCTGGTATTTAATGTACCAAATTCAATATTCTGAACATAGTTTGCATATAAAAATAGCAATATCGTATTTTTAAAAATGGAAGGGGGAAGGGAAAGTTTTAACTAAGCCACACACTTTTAATAGCTTCTTTTTTTTTTTTTTCCATAAATCCAAGCTCTGGGAAACATTTGTCAGGCGAGACTAAACTCTTTGCAATAACTGAAGGCTTTCCTCCCATTTTGCTCCGCATGAAAGTTGTATTTTCCTTCTACATGAAGCAGGATGTCCCGAGAAGTAAAAATCATGAATCTTTAGGAAAAGGAAAAGATCTGTTGCCCTTAGTAGAGAGCAAGCCTTGAAAACCCTGGGTTTATAAATGAAGAAAATGCATGAATAATAAAAACCACACCACCTAAAATCTAATTAATTTGAGTGAGTCAATAAGTTTGTGTTTCTGGATGCTGGTAACAGAGGTGGAAGGGGGAAAAAAAAGAGGGATGTGAGACTTGCCGTTTGTCTCCTGCTCATCCAACTACTTTAAAAAATCTGGAAAAATTGGCTATACAATGCACACTAAATAGAAATATGTCCTTAATTTATTATGAGTTTCCTCTAAACTGCTTCAGCTCCTAATCTCGTTACGTGCATCCACATATTTGCCCATCAGGAAATGTCAGGAATCGCTCTGGTTGTGGAAGGCAACCGGCGGCCTCGAGCGGCCCAAGCTCCGGCTTCCCGGGGGAAACCTCCCGCCTTGGGTACGGGCGTGGGAACAGAGCGAAACGCCGGCGCAGGTGGCGGCACGGTGGGGGCCTGGGGTGCGAGAAGGCGAGCCGCGCCGTGCCGTGCTGTGCCGTGTCGTCCCGTGGCTGAGGCAAACCATGGCCATGCCATGCCGCGGCCGTGCCGTGCCATGGCTGTGCTGTCATCTTTCCGTGGCCATGCCATGAGCACGCAATGGCTACGCCATGCCATTGCTGTGCCATGCCATGGCCGTGCCATGGGCCACATCGTGTCAACGTCATGCCAGGCCCATGCCATGCCATGCCTGTGCTGTGGCCGTGCCGTGGCCATGCTATAGCCATACTAGTTCCATGCGGTGCCATGGCCGTGCCATGGATGTGCCACAGCCGTGCCATGCTGGGGCCGTGCCCACGTGGCAGCCCCGTGCGCCGCTGGAGCGTGGCTGCCAGCACCACAAGTACCCCCATGCCACGGTCCCTTGCTGTCCCACGTTTCCTCCTGGGATGGTTTCTCCCACTGGGGAACAGCGATGCCCCCCGAGCCCCTCTTCTGCCCGGGCAGGCAGACCGGGACAGTGCAGGCAGCTGCCAGCCCCTCCGGCTTTAACATCTCCTCAAGTGGCGCCGAGCTGATCCGGCTGCCGTTTACCCCAGTGTAAATCCCAAGCGAGTGCGCCGCGGTGACAATTTCCCCCGGCTTCACGGGGTTGGTGAATGCAGAGCACGGCCCGGCAAGTTTAAAGATACACAGTTTTCATTTCTATATTTGCATTTAGCTCTTGAGCGCTGCAGGACGAAATACCGGCACGTAACGGAGAGACTAATCCTGCGCGAGATCTCCGCTGTCACCCGAACACAAGATTTTAAAAGACGTTCCAAGGAATGTCATTTTCGTATCGTCAAATTACGGGAAATTTCCCTGCCCCTTCTTTGCTAAATGCAGGGCTGATGCCTGCACGCAGCGGGCTGAGCCGTTGCCGTAGCGGGGAGCGCGGCAGGAGCGCGGGGGGGACGGGGAGGCAGCCGCCCTCTCGCCGCCGTCGCCGCCATCGCCACCGGTACCTCCGCGTCGCAACCAGCCCTAACACCTGGTTCGGTCCGCAGTGACGGCGCAGCGCCTCGACAGCGGTAACAATTTAGAAGCGGGATGCTAAACAAGATATATACACGATGTCAAATATTGGCTGCACACATCTAAGCCAATCACTTCTAAATAAATTAACCATGGCATTGCCTAATACGATCCACCTGCTTTCTTCCTCGTGTTGTTCCAGACCCTACCTGAACCCCCCTTTGATTAAATGTCAAAAGCTTGCCTTGTGCCTGCAGATTTCACTGAAGGCGGATAACAGAAAGGTTCCTCCTGTGACTCCATAAAACTGAAATAAATTCCACTGGCATCTTGTAAATTTTTATTTTCTACAATGACTGCAGGCCCCATCTGCGACCCAGCTGTTATTAGAAGGGAAAGCGTTGGCCCTTCTGCATTACAAAACAGCATAGAACAGTAATTGCCAGTGGAAGAGATTAAGTGTAGACACTAAAAATGTTTACTCGCAATGAATATGCATAACGATGGGTAGGAAACAGCACTGGAAGATTAAAAAGAGAGAAGGGTTTGTTTACAAGGCTGGGAAAAAAAAAAGAGGGGAATGTCAGTTGGCCCCAAGCCTGAAATAGGAACGAAAAACCTTTGGGCAAGGCATTAGGGAGAAAAACAGATGGTTTGTGAACCTTTTATTAGATAGAAAAATCATTAATCAAGCCCAGGCTGGAAATGGCAGGGTTTTTGGTAGTTCATATTTTAGTTTATTTTTTCTTAAAGTGACAGTGTGCTATTTTGTTGACAGTCAGCGGTATGGAGCCCCTTTCCATAGGAGCGGCAGCCGTTTTAGCATGCAGCATTGGGAGCACGTCTAACTTTAGGTCCGTGCTAGCACCAAGCTGTTCCGCAGAGGAAATCCCTCAGTAGGGTTTCACATTTCAGCACCTGTTTTGCCCGTATAGCGAAGCAATTAAAAAAAGAAAAAAAAAAAAAAGAAAAGAAAA
>NW_009647747.1:479749-480110 GCF_000708025.1 Charadrius vociferus
GGGGGGGGAGAAATGTAGGGCACGGAAAGTTCTGCAGCCAGCCTGGTGAATAAAGAGCCATTTAGCGGCGCTCGTCAATGCACGCGCCCTCCATCATGTCTCCCGTTTCCCTTTCTTCTGTTGCTCGAAGACTAAAAAGAATTGAGTTTGCTGCGTTCAAATAGCGGTGAGCCAAACGGAGAGAGGCGACCTGGTCACCTGCGCTCCTGGCTGGGGGGGTGTCCTGCCCGTGCCAAACGATGCCACCTCCCGGCGCCTGAATATGGGGCTTTGTTCATATCTCTCCCCCCTTTGCCGTTTCCAGCAGCGCCAGCCTCGAAGCAGGGCATTTATTTGCACTAACAGCTCAAGGCACAGCCGC
>NW_009647747.1:486021-492051 GCF_000708025.1 Charadrius vociferus
GGGGGGAGGTGGGGGGGGAGAAATGTAGGGCACGGAAAGTTCTGCAGCCAGCCTGGTGAATAAAGAGCCATTTAGCGGCGCTCGTCAATGCACGCGCCCTCCATCATGTCTCCCGTTTCCCTTTCTTCTGTTGCTCGAAGACTAAAAAGAATTGAGTTTGCTGCGTTCAAATAGCGGTGAGCCAAACGGAGAGAGGCGACCTGGTCACCTGCGCTCCTGGCTGGGGGGGGGTCCTGCTCGTGCCAAACGATGCCACCTCCCGGCGCCTGAATATGGGGCTTTGTTCATATCTCTCCCCTCTTTGCCGTTTCCAGCAGCGCCAGCCTCGAAGCAGGGCATTTATTTGCACTAACAGCTCAAGGCACAGCAGCCTCCCTTTCCCCCCCCCCCCAGTTTCTCCTTAACCTTAAGCGTTGTCTTCTGCGGTCGCTGCTATTGGTGAAGCACGCACCTCGTCTCCTGCCGACAGCCCCGTGGACCCGTTCCGAGCTGGGCGAGCCCCCGGTGCCGCCCCGTGTCCCCGCTGCCCCCGGAGCATCCCGGGGGGCTGCACGGGGGTGTGCACGGGGACGGGGGTGGGCGTCAGTCAGGCGTGCGTGTGCCTGAACACGTGTGCATGTGCACACGCGTGTGCAGGCATGTGCATGTGTGTGCAGGCAGGGGAGGCTCTCCGAGCCGCTGGCACTGGGGGGCACTGGGCGTTCCGCACCATAGAGGAGCCACTGGGTTTCATCTCGGGGACCACTCTGTGCCTAGCATGAGGATGAGGACGGGGACACCGGGTAACCGGAGTGGCTTTTCCCTCTGCTGCCCCAGAAACCGAGGGCAGAGGGACGTGGGGTGAAAGGACACGTCCCAGAGGACGGACCGGGGTGTTAGCGTTGGGTCAGCAGACCCGATTCCACCCCAAACCTGTCCCCGAGCTGCCCCTCCTGTGCCATCATCCCCCTGAGCATCCCGGCTGCCCCCAGGCGAGCGGGCGCAGCAGCGCAGCACCCATCCCCACACCGGGGTCGCCCCGCGCCACCTGTCTCCTTGGGGTGGACCCACCTCCAGCATGGCTTTCTGGGGTGAATAACTCCCAATTCCTGTATTTTTATATACACGTTATTAGCAATGGGGGCAGGTAAATTAAGCAAAAATAAGAATTGTCTGATCTCTGAATGATGGTGCTCCTTCTATATGTTGATCTATACTCGACGGCCCCGAAAGCCAGTTTAAAAATGCACAAACCATCCTCCAAAATGCCTTGTTTCCAGCTGTGCTCTTGTCAGTGGCTGGGGTCAGGGGGGGCAGTCGCACACGGAACCGCCGTGGCAAAAGCCGCCCTGAACGTACCCCAGACCGACTCATTTCCCCTGGCCGAGCGCCAAGACGGCGTGCGTGCTGGGAAGAGCCCAGGCGAGGGACGGAGGGGTTTCACTCCCTGCCCTCCGTTGGGAGCGCCGCAACAACCTGCACCGCACCGGCTTGTGCCTGCGAGGGGCCGTGAAGGCAGCGCGGACCGTTACAGCTTCTACACGTGCTTCTTCCAGGGCCAAACTGTGCCCGGCCCTCGCCTCGTACAGGGGTAAACGTGCTGGTTTTGATTGAACTGCTTCTGAACCCCTCAGAGCGGGAGCAGAATCAGACTCCCGGTTTTCAGTTTCTGAGCGCACTTGTCGCGTTATAAATCTGGGGCAGATCCTCAGACTTACCTGGCGTTCGCTTTTACATAACCGAGATCGTAATTTGGTCCAGTAGCATATAAGAAATTAAAAGAATAATAAGCTGGAAACCTCAGTTTTATCAAAACATCGACACAAATAAGAGTTACAAAAGACGACATTACGAGTGAACCATAAAATATTTAACAGTAAACTCAAGACCAAAAATAAAGCCAATATCCTTCTTCGGGGAATAAAGGGGAACGGTTTCTTTTTCCAGTTTCTTTTATACCACAGAGGAGCTGCCCACACATTTCCTAATTCTTAGACTAATAACTCTGAGATGAACTTCCTAAAACATATGAGCTTCATCAGAGCGGGGGGAGGGAGGGGGGAGAGAACGAGGGGGGAAGTACAAAATGATCTTTGTAAGAAATAGTAGCTGGGATTGCTAGCGTTGCATATGTTACAGCACATCATTAATAACAGTGATCAAAAGAAAAAGAACATCTTAGCAGCTGCATCAAATTATTATAGAAATTGGAATTTTCAAATGAGCTCAGAGTTAAAAAAAATAAAAAAAAAAGAAATAAAAAAGAGGGAAAAAAAAAAGAAAGCCCCCCAAAAAAAAGGAGCACCATGCGCTGGAGGTCGGGTCACTTTGCAGAGCCACGGGATAATCCCAAAAGGTATTGAAAGGGCTGGGATGAAAAATAAATTCTTCTTCCTATTATGGTCTTTGCAATATTACTAGACAATATTACTCGCTCCCCGGCCTGCAGCTCCAAGTAGGAGGCTGAGGGCTTCCCAGAGGCTGGAGAGAAAGGGCTGCTCGTCTCTCCAAGGACAGATCGCTCTTCCTCTGATAAAAATTGGTGGGCATCCATGGATTTTATATCCCCCCCTGTGAAAAAATAGGGGGAGGGATGCTATGGCTCGCTCTAGGAACACATCCGAACTTCGTCTTCTGCCACAATGAATGTTTTATAACAGCGTTGCGCAAAGGCGCGGAGCCCGTCCAAGTTCAGCCCTCCCGCTTCTCGCAGGCCGCCCCCAAAAAAATGCAATTCATGAAGAGATAAAGCCATTCTGGCGAGCTGTGGCTCAGCACCTCTGCGAGGCCGGGCACAGCCCTGCCTGCATCCCCCGTCCCCACCGTCCCCAAGGCATGGGCCTGGCTGCCGCCGCCCCGCTATCTCCATCCTTTCCTCCTTGGTCCCCTCCGGCCCCTGCTCTCCCCGTGCCCGGCCGGGTTTGGAAGCCGGGGCTCGGGGTCCTAGCCGCCAGGCCCGCCCCCCCCCCACGCCGAACATCCTCCCGCGGCCACGCGGGACACGAGGCCCTTACTGCCTTTGGTGCAGAGGGGCGCCTCGTGCATCAGGTGGTTTTACCCAAACCGCTTGGGCAAAAGCGCGCTTTCCACCTGTCCAGATGGGGAACGGTTTTGGGATCCCTGTCCCCTTGGGCATGACCACAGGGGGGGCCCCGAGGAGAATGGTTTGTGTGCCGTCGGGGGGTGCCGATGTCTGCGTAACCTTCGGGGCCCGATCCCCCTCGGCTTTCGCCGGCTTTCGGAAATTAATTGGTAGGTTTACCCGTGTCAGTGGGACTCGCTGTAGAGAGAAGCAGCGCTCAGCAGGAGCAAAAGGTGATGCGCAGAAAGTCTTTAAAGATTCAGGTTTGATCTTGAAATAAAAGCCTTTCTTAAAAATGCATTCCCGGGCCCCCTCCCTTTCTTTTAAAGCAATGTTTTTATAATTCGAACCAGTTATGAAGGCTCCGGTTACACATCTGCCTTCTGCGTGTGATGTTGCAGTCCGTCTTAGGCAGCAGTAAAAGTACAGGTGTTTCGGTTTTAAAGTAACCATTTTAAAAATAAACTCTGAATGGGGCCTCAGATTATTATTTTTTATGGCTGGGGGGGGTCCCGCCGCAGCGCGTCAGCGCAAGGGTTAAGCGGCAGAGAAGGACCGCTCGTGACTTCATTGCTCTTCCATCTGGTGGGAACCCTGAAAACCATTTGTAAATTAATTTTTTACTTTGAATGCATGCTGCCGCGTACAGTCATCCCTGGATCCTGCACAGACAGCTTGCGCTGCTGCTTCAACATGTCTCCAGCGACAACCTCGGCTCCTACTGATTTTGAATGCAGGAGAATAAAATCATTAAGTATGTATGTCCATTCTGCCTGCGTGCTTTCTCCCCATACTTTATGCCATAATTATCATCACATTAGTTTGGTAAATAATGTTGACACATGGTTCCAGAACAGCTGTAGAGTGTCCATCTGACACCCGCACAATCAGAAGTTCAGCTCCTCCAAAAAAAAAAGGACAGATTGAGCCTCCGATTTCTTCGCCTGCGCTTCCTCCTTCCCCCTTGGAAGGCTCGGGCGGAAGACGCGGGATCCCTGCTAGCCTCGTCACAGAGGAGGAAATCTATTATTTCCTATTAAATCCCTTCAAATAATCCATTCATCTGATCTTTGAGAAATGCAAAGTGCTCATTAATCATACAACTGGTGAGCACTGATTTACAGATTAATCTAATTAGACCTCATTTGTTTCAGGTGAAAGCAGCTATATTAACCGCCGCTGCCCAGCGCACAAAGCCCCGCACATGTGGCCCGATGTAGAAGTCAGGATCAATTACGAGATTGACTTTGCGGAGCTTGCGCCGCGCTAGTCGAGGGTCTGTCAACATTTCCATTACAAATTCAAACACTGCTTTTAAGGGATTTATTACTCAGCCATAACATTGGGTTGACTCTTGGCATCCAAGATCTAAGCCGGGGATCGCCGGGTATTTAGCAAAACCGCTCAACCTATTTGAAGGCCCGGGAGGGGGCAGGGGACGGGTGAGTCCGGGGCGCCGTTTCATCTGGTTTTGAGCTTTGAAGAAAGGCTTTGTTTTATGAACGTAGGTTTCGTTGCATTAATTTCTGGAATTAAGTCGTTGCCGTGGATGGAAAAAAGCGGAATGACTAATTCCTGCCGTTGCCGCCTCTCCTCTGCCACCCCCGGTGCCCCGGAGCTGCTCCTCCCCGCTCGCCCCCGCCCCGGCCGGAGCACGGGCAACGGGTCTGTGCACCCCAAAATGGCCATTTGACCCCCTCCAAAGCCCAGTTTCCCCCTTCCCCACTGCAGGAGGAGACCCTGCCTTCCCCCAAAGGCGGTGCTCCGGGCTCGGGGACACCTCAGGACACCCATCCCAGCGCCCCCTGCGGGGCGGTTCCCGGGGGGGACACCCCAAACTGCCCAACGCCCCGTGGTTAACTGTGTCGGAGCTGGTAAGTGCAAAAAAGCCCATTTAATTCCCAGTGGCATCTGACTGGGCCGATTTGCCGAGCTCTGGTGCGGTGGGATTATCGTGTGTAACGGGGGACCCGGCGCTGCTCCCCGGGGAATACCGTGGGCCCCGGGTGAACGGGGAAGGAGCCCGAATAAACACGTATGTTAAGACTTTTCTTATTTGTTCTAGGAAAAAAAAGAAAAAAAAAGAAAAAAAAAAAGGGTACGATTGATACTTCCAAACGAGGAATTTATATTTGTAGCCAGAAATTGCCCTTTTAGTTTCCCACATGTACGCTTCGGAGTAACCGCTAGATTAGAGTGGAAACCTGTGCATTTCACTGACAAGGCAAAAAATGTTAAGCCTGCTTGTGGGATGCGGAGAAAAAACCTGCGACGACAAACCCAACAGAAATGCTTCCTATTTATTTTCATCAGCATCTAGGTAAATACAATGTAATGGGAATATTTAAAGACCTATAATCTTATTTACATTCTGAGCATGAATACAGTTCCCAGTACATTGCAGACATCTGTCAGACAAACAGACAAGACTCTGCAAAGATATTTCAAATGCTCTTCTCTTAAACAGCTAAGAAGCTGTTTGGGGATTTTGGCAGGATAGCTGGGATATGACATGTAGTTTTTTCTTCTTTTTTCCATTTTTTTTTTTTTTCCCCCCCGTAACAACTGATTTCTTCGGCTTCTTACAAGCAAGCTTAAGAAATTCTGTTTGAGAGGGTATTTACTGTGAGAATTGAAATGATAACTCACGGACCGATCTAGTTTGTCAGGCATTTTCCCTTTGAGGGCTGCCCATGCCTACTTCAGGTATAGTTTTAGGATCTCTCTTCCCCCTCTCATTTAAGTATGAAAATAGCATGGCACAGGTCAGTCATGTCCAATAACATAAAGCAAATTTAAGTGTCTCTATTTAATCTAACGCATCCTGAAGGGCAAACAGAGGGGTGATCAAGTGTAGGATAAAACTGCCTTCCCGCGGCCTCTTTCCTACCCCAGCTATCCTCGCGGCTTGACGGGGCGGCACGGCGGATAGCGGCAGCGCGGTGGCTGTTACGGCAGGGGCGGCAGCC
>NW_009647747.1:492838-497903 GCF_000708025.1 Charadrius vociferus
TGCCGGGAAGGGAGGGTGGAGCTGCTGGGGTGGCACTGGGCCGTCTGCGCCGGCGGGAGCACCCGCAGCCCCGCCTGGCTCTCCGCGGCCCCTCCGCGCGCCGTGCTGCCGGTCCTCTGCTGCCCCGTGTCATTTTGCTAAAGATAATAATGATTTCACTGCCTTCCCCGAGATCTTCTCTGAGCCTGTTTTCAGCTGCTCGACACAATATTGCTGCATAATTTGGAGTGTCTCCTCTTCATTTTTTTGGATGCGAGACTTAGCAACAGAGAAAGGTGCTAAAGAGAGACAAAACTTGTGTGGGTGGCTGGAGATTAGCCATTTGGAAATCTATCCTTTTCTTTGTACCACAAGCTGTTTGCGTGTTTCCACTCCAAATTGCTATACTTGGGTGCTAGCGCGCCGAGCCCCGGGCTGTGCTTAGGTGCGCTGCGGTGACGAGCACGGTGATGCCGGCGTCCCCGTTGCGGGCAGGCAGGAGGGCTCCCGCTGCCGGCCCTGCTCCTGCCCGCCGGGTCACGCCGCAGCAGCCGCCGTCCCCTCCGCTGCCTCCATCCTCTCCCCGTGCCGGAGCCTTTGCCGGCCGCCCACCGCGCCGTGCCGTGCGCTGGAGGTGGGACGGCTCCTCCGACGGCAGCTGAGCTCCCCGCAGGACGGCCACTGGCACCCCTTCCCACGCCCAAGGCAATTAGGGATGTCACAGCCGCACCAGCTCGTTAGGCATCGTCCCGCACGCCGCCCCGGTGAGCATCCCTCGCCTGGGGATGGTGCTGCCGGGGCCGTGCCCCCACCGAAGTTCAGGTTAACGCCGTGGCACACACGTTCGGCGTTCCTCTCTGCCACTCACTAACCTCATCGGTATGAAATCCAGAACTCTTCTTATTAAGCGCCGTTAAATATTCTCTTCATTTCCAAAGGCAAATATGAACAGAAAGGCAACCAAACATGTACTGTATTAAAATCATTGATTCACAATATTTAAATTTCCAGCTAGCCTCCAATTAGCAGGCTTTCCAATATTTGAACAGAAGACCATTTTAATGCAATTACAAACACATTTTAGGCATCTAAATTTTTTGCATAATTAGTTCCCTATTAAACTATTTATGTAGCCCTTTTTCCATCAGAAACAGAGAAAGCAGAACAATTTTATTCCTTACTGTTACAATAATTAACTATGCAAGTAGAACAGCATATTAATAGAGTATAATTTGTTTACATTTAAAAGAAAATTGTGTTAGATTAGCATAGCAAAAGACTATTTCCATATCCAGGCAGTAATATGCAGGCCTAATAGCAATTTACAGTGTAGTTAAAGAATATTATTAATAAAGTAATACAGTGTAATTCTGTTTGCCCCCACCATATTTCACAATGTCCTTAATTACAGCTAATTCCATCGAGACTAATTTGGGTGTTATTAAGCGGTAGACACAGGAATCTTAAACACAACCTTTGTTCACGATGAAGTTCCGAAGTTAGTGGGGAGCCCGTTCCCGCGGCGGGCGCACCGCGCTCCGTGCCGGGGGGAGGACGGCTCTTCCCGTGCCGAGACGCCGAGCCCTCGGAGCGCCCCGGGAAGGGGCCGTGGGGCAGAGCCGCTGGCGTCCCCGCATCCCTGGCGAGGGGCTGGCGGTGGGGAAGGAGCAGCCGGAGGTGGGCACGATGCCCGGGCTCCCCGGGACCCCAGGGAGCCCCTCCTGCCGCCGCGCAGAGGTGCCGGGTTCTGCCCGGGGCACGTGGGCCTTTCGGGCTTGCTTTGGGGCTTTTTCAGTTTCTCTTCTCCAAAGCGTTTCCCTTCCCTGAGGAGGTCCCCGGAGTGTTTAATTAGGGGAGGGGGGTTCAGCATGAGCGTCGCAAGAGGCAGTCCGGCTCGTTAGGGGATCGTCGGCTCTCGGTAATGAGCTGCTGCGCTTTCTCACGCGCCTGCCTCGCTGCGGCCCTACCAGCAAGAGCTGGGGGACGACAAAAGCCTCGTGACAGGTTATACTGGTTTGATCTCGAGGCTTTCGTTACTATTTTTGTGGTGGTTTTCTCTTCCTTTTTGCTTTGTTGTGTTTTTCTATTTTTCTATTTCTCTATTTTTCTATTTTTCTATTTATGTTTGCGTTTTTGCATTTTTGTATTTTTATTTACATGTTACTATTTCTCTGTATTTTATCCTGCCTTTTTCTTTGCGTTTTATCCCGCCGGAGAGCCGCGGGTGCTGCGCCGTGCCCCTGCCGCTGGGGCTCTCCCCGGCTCTGCCCCGCTGCCGGGACAGGATGAGCCCTCGTTTCCCCGCACTGCAGTCGCCACATCGTCTGTCCCCCCAGCCCCGGGAATTTCTCAGCAATTCTCCCAAATTCCTCCTGATAAGATTTGTGATCTTATAAAGAGGGGAGGCACAAGCCAGTAACCAGTTTTCCTCCTCGCGCTATGTATCCCCATGAAGTCAAGAGAATTACAGCGACAAAGGTTTCCTTTGAGCGCGAGTTTTGCCCAGAGAAGGTTATTCCTTCCATGGGCAATCAAGATGTTGTCTATTCCCGTATTTAGATGCACATCAATGCACTGGATTAAATTTCTCCACATGCCAGTATGCCCCAGCATATGTTTTCGAGGCACAGAATACACATCCCATCATGCTAAAATGATTTGTGGCAAAATCACACAAAGCCCAAGTAAGTGATTTTTTAATTGTGCTCTTGAAAGCAATTACACTCGTTCTCTTCTGTCGCTGGCAAACCTGCCGGGGACGCCCGTGCCTTTGGGCTGGGGACACCTGAGCCGTGACCGGGGAAGGGTAAAGCCGTGGGATGATGCCCTCTGCTTCACTGGGGTCAAAGTAAAAGGGATTCTCCCCTCTTCGTAGGACCTTCTCAACTGCTGGTTGCCCTTTCAAGGGGCTGATACGCTGCTCGTGGTCGTTTAGAGTTCATGGAGACAGCTTTCCGTGATGTGATGCTCCCTCTGTGGCGACGGGCCCTGGGCAGACCGAGCGGCCGGGAAAGTCACGGGTCGGGATGAAACGCTATTTTAAAATCTTGGGTTTGGCTGCGTCCCGCATCCCCCTTTCGGTCCCCAAATGGGGAAGGGGATGGGCACTGCCCTGCCTCGGCTCCCCTCGGGCCACCGCACCCGGAGAGTCCCTCAGCTCCAGCGCGTTCCTGCAGAACGTCAACTGCGCCACAGCGAAGGGCTGCAGAGCAGCAGGGAGTTTATCTAGGCAAAAATCGTTCATTTTAGTAAGCTAAAAAGACGTGACTAATGCCCTGCAAGTTAGGCGTATTCCGCAAGTATATTTAGTCATCCAGGCTATCCCGATGAATGACCTCTGTTGCAACACAAGTGCCAAACTCCCGTTCAAGTGCTGGATAATCCGAAGTTCAGATAAACTCTTCGTATCAGAACTGCAGTTATCCACAGCCCATTTCTCTCAACATAGTTTTAAAACAGCTTTCTTTTTTTTTTTTTTTAATTTTTATCTTACTCTCAGTAGATTTGGCCAAAGAGAGCTCAGAATTGTTCAGTCCAATGCAGGACCAGAGAGCCCACTGGTAAACACGATTCTGCGATAATTTTGCTCCACCAAAAATTAAAAAAAAAAAAAAAAAAAAGAAAAAAAAGAAAGAAGGAGATAGAGAAAGAGAGAAATCATAGCTATATCTTCATATCCTGCAGATGGCTAATATTCATATGTAACTGTCAAGCGTATCACAATGCCAAGCTCAAAAGCCGAGTGCATCAGCTTGTTCTTGCATCTGAGCCATTAAACCCAATGGGTCTCACGCAGAAGGATCGCAGGCTGTACCCGGAGCTGGCAGGCGCGCGCCTCAGCCCGTTCCAACAGCTCGGAGCCTTCGCAAAATGGGAAAAGTCTATGCCACCGCGAGCCGGAGGGAGCGGTTCCTGGTCTGGGTGCACAGAGTGAATATTTCCTTTAGGAAGTGGAAAAATTAGGAGACTGGAAGAGCTTCAATCCGTCGCTGCCTCCACATTTAGGACATCTGAAATGCTGCTGCTTTTTTCAACCCCGTCTCCCTCCAGCGTTCCACCAGGGCTTTTTCATTTGCCTCAACCTCTGCTTTGTTTTACTTGTGGCCCTTGCTTTGGTGCCTTGTAGAATCAATGACCTCTCTGCGTTCCCGGAATAACGATTGCGAAATGCGAACGGGCCCTGTCAGTCAGCAGGAAGGCAAAAGCAGAGGAACAAAATCAGGCAAAACTTCATTTCTTTTGGGGAAGTACGATGCCCCTCGGTCAAGGGTGAGGGCTCCGTGGGTGCAGCTCACGTTCTTAATACCTGGTTTTGTTGCACCCATCCTCTGGGTGGCAAAGCCACCTCTAATGGGTAGTTGCTTCGTGCTCCTATGCGCCCCCCCACCATTGAGCCTCCCGTGTGACGCCGCTGACCGTCCCTTGGCCACTTCTTCAGCCGTTGTAGTTCTGTCCAAATAATTCCAGTTTCTGTCACGAAACGCTTCACTGCAGTACGAGGACACGGCTCCTCGCTCTTCGGGGGGAAGGATGCTGTTCCCAGCCTTCCTTTCCTCCATGGGTTTTTAAAAACTCTTAATATGGACTTTAGAATCTATTTCTGGACTAGTGCTTCGCTGCGCTCCATCGTATGGCTCTTCCACGGAGGGAAAACACGTAGTACCCAAAGTGCCGTCTTCCTGGCTGCGGCGGAGGACGTGCCCGGCGGGGGGAGCAGGGCAAAGCAGGCCACGGCGGTAACGCTACGCTTATGGTAGCGTCAGCGCGAGGGGTTTTGGTACCGGCTGACGCAGGGCACGTCTCGAGCTGCGGTATTATGGTGCTCTCAGAATACTCCTCATTTGCAAAGCCAACATCTCCCGCGGTCCGCAGTACCCATCTCTCGCCCCGCGCCGGTAGCTGCCAGCTTTTGCAGAAGCCCAACGCCGTCAACACCAATCAATTCGCCTAACGATGGAATTGTGAGAGCGCTCCAAACAATAGGCTCAATTTTCTTTTTTTTTTTGGTCTTTTAATAGCGCCCCGTCTTGCACAAAAGCCCCCTTTTTGTGAACCCTGGCAGGATCCCCGCCGGCAGCCGGGAGCT
>NW_009647747.1:497926-500076 GCF_000708025.1 Charadrius vociferus
GGTACCTGCTCCCCGGGCTGGCATCCAGTGCACAACCGCCCTGCCCAAACCAAGGGCCGCCCGCGCTCCCCGGGGCGCTCAGCACCTCCGTCGGGCAGCCGCCGCCGCGCAGCCCGGGTTTCCAAGCTTCGTTAATTACGAGAGGGTAAGAGTTAATGAGGAAAAGGAAGAGGTGCTGCCCGTGTCTTCTCCTTCACGGAACTGAAATGATATCCGTGGGTTTGCGAGTCATTTATTTGGATTTAGAAGATGAAAACCAAACACACACACACACACACACCCCCCCAGTAAGCCCACTTCGGCTTGTTTTTCTCTGAGCAATCCCAGACTCTCCGGCTGGTTTATGCTTTTTTCTGGGTCTACACACTTAGAGTATATATCAAAAAAGTTGGTTTTTCTTTTGTTTACCCTTGCGGCGGCCCCGCTGTCCCCCAGCCCGTCCCGCTTTCACAACTCAGCAGCTATTTCCCCACCAGAATTCCTTGGCCAAGTTGTTTGGGTTTTTTTTTTGTTTTTTTTTTTCTCTTTTTTCTTCGCAGCTATTTTGCAATGTGCCCGATTTCTCTGAATGAGCGAGGTGTTCCTTCGGTGCCGTTTTGGGGGCAGAGCCTTGCGAAGGTGTCTGCCTGGCTGTGGGGAGCACGTCAGCCTGCAGCCCTCACCCCGAAGGCATTTAATTGCCATTAAGGACTTTCAACAAAAAAAACCATTTCTGCCCCAGAATAACATGTGGGGTGTTTTTTTTTTTCATTAGTCAAAATGACTTCTCTGGCTTGGGATTTCTTTTCATAGGGAGGGGAATGTTGGAAGGACGGGGGAAGTGGTGCCCTGTTACATTGGGATCACACCGCTGAGACCTTTCGAAATAACGTGTGCCGATTGATGTGGTACTTCAGCGTGTATTTTGCCACTGTCTTGTGGGCTAAAAAACTGAATTACCTTTGAGTAATTTGATACCTTTTGAATTAGCATCGCTGTTTAATACAGCCGCACACTAATACGACAAAGCCTCTTCTCCAGCGAGAGGAGATCTAAAGACGTATTTAGTCCACATCTTTCTTTTTTTTTTTTTTTTTTTTTCTGATGAATCACACTATTTTTTTCTTTATAAACACATAGGCGTGATTCAGACCTTGCCTCAAAAGGCAGAACTACTGCAAATAGCCACCGCTCTACCGGGTGCCAAAGCATATATTCGGAAAGCCACAGAATATGTCATGAAAGAGTGATTTGACATAAGCTTAGGAGTCCTAAAGACATTCCTGATGGTGGTAGATAAAACATCCAACGCAAGTAATATTGGCGAGGGCTTAAAGACCCAATCCTGCACAAAGCAGGTGCCCCCAGATAAGGACGCTGCCCGGAGGGGCTGTGCGGAGGCGATGCTCCGGCGCCTCTACCGGAGACAGGCAGGTCACCCAGGTTACCCCATCTTCTGCTGCTCCAGAAATACGAATCCAACCGGACTGGTGAATGCCGGAGATGTGTCGGGCAGAGCCTCCGAAATGCGTCGAGGCACTTAGAGAAAATCCGCTGCGTGCGCAAAGCGTGTTACCTTGCTCTGCTTTGTGTGGGCCGTAGACCACACAGAGGGTCCTACCTCGCCCAGGATCGTCTTTGGGAATGTTATTTCGGCATCGTCTGTAGCAGAGGAATAAGGAGGGGTGGGGTGGGACCGCGAGTGCTCGGAGGGAAGTTTGTTTCCCGTTGTACGGTAGCCAGAAAAGCAGGTGATTCCCCAGGCACCGGGTTGCCATGAAGAAAATTAATAATTAATGCTGCAGAATAATTAATGCTGCGGTGGTTAAAAGCACTTCTGTTCCGTGCGGCACTGCGGCTATCCGGGAGGGGGACATGCAGCTCTGCGGCGCTTCCAGCCCGCAGTGCCTGACCGCAGGGCCGGTGGCCCCAGAGGGGATGAAGCCACGTCCCCCCCAGGGCACGGGACCGGCTGGCACATCCCCCCCACCCGCCGCGCAGCCCCGCGCCGGGGGGCTGTGTCCGGCAGTCCCTGGGGCACAGCCGTGCCGCGGGGCGATGGCTCGTGGTGTGCACGCCTGTGGGGCACGCGGGGCTTCCTCTCTAGCCCCACGGTTGGGTGTTGTTTCCCATGATTTGGGGGTCCGTGGCTTGTTTCCCTGCAGAGTTGG
>NW_009647747.1:500684-510323 GCF_000708025.1 Charadrius vociferus
CCTACACCACCCTGGCTCAGCATCCCATACACCATCCCGGCTCAGCATCCTGTACACCATCCCCTTTCAGCATCCCGTACACCATCCGCACTCAGCATCCCATACACCGTCCCGGCTCAGCATCCCCTACACCATCCTGGCTCAGCATCCCATACACCATCCCGGCGTACACCATCCCCACTCAGCATCCCGTACACCATCCCCGCTCAGCATCCCGTACACCATCCCCACTCAGCATCCCGTACACCATCCCCACTCAGCATCCCGTACGCCATCCCGGCTCAGCATCCCGTACACCATCCCCGCTCAGCATCCCGTACACCATCCCCGCTCAGCATCCCGTACACCATCCCCGCTCAACATCCCGTACACCATCCCGGCTCAGGATCCCATACACCATCCCGGCTCAGGATCCCATACACCATCCCGGCTCAGGATCCCATACACCATCCCGGCTCAGGATCCCATACACCATCCCGGCTCAGGATCCCATACACCATCCCGGCTCAGGATCCCATACACCATCCCGGCTCAGGATCCCATACACCATCCCGGCTCAGGATCCCATACACCATCCCGGCTCAGGATCCCATACACCATCCCGGCTCAGGATCCCATACACCATCCCGGCTCAGGATCCCATACACCATCCCGGCTCAGCATCCCGTACACCATCCCAGCTCAGCATCCTGTACAATCATCCCTGTCCCCAAGCACCCTCCTGGACCCCATCCCACTCAGTGTCCCATACAGCCTCCCCCGTGTGCATTGTCCCACACCATCCCAGTGTAATGTGGACCCAACGTGGTGAGGGTGCGGGAAGGGCACATCGTGCTGCTCAGAGAGGGGAGATGCTCTGGGACCGTTCCCCCGGGGAAAGCTCGCTGCCGATGTAAGGACAAAGTGCACAAACATTGTTACCCTCCCATCACATTCGGCATTTTCAAATAATTTGTCTGCTTCCTTTGCTGCCTGTAGAAGGCTTCTGTGGATGCCGGCATTGCGAGCATCTTCTTTCTTTTTTTTTTTTTTTTTTTCCAAGAGATGCTTTGAGATACGCCGATTCCTCCCAGTGCCAGTTAAAATGTGCCTCTGGCAGCAGCACTTCCCCAGTGACATTTTCAAATGCCTCAGGAAGAGTAACCGCGCCGACTGTCAGATTGCAGCGAGTGGACGGCATCAGCGGTACAACAGAACATCTTTTATTCCCAATAAAGATGTGTAAAATTATCAAGCCGAAGTTAATGTGTAGGTTGGAAATACTTGTCTCAAATAACAGGATAGTTTACAACCCGTCTCTACTTTTGACATGCTGATATCCTCAAATAGCAACAATAAAGCTTCTGTCTTCTTTCAAGATATTTGTCATCTTTTGATCTTAAGCCAGAAAAAATTGAATTCTGGGAGATCAAAACTCCAAAACTGATAGCTTATATCCTCAGCAAGTGCTTATCAAGTGTAATCCAGAAAGATGGCACATTTCAAAAGTGACAATGAATAAAGTTCAGCTCACGGAAAAAAAAAAAAAAAAAAGAAAACAAACTTCAAACAGCAGTCGCGTTCGCAGCCCATGAATTTCCTTCTAATACTATGCGAAGCAACCGTCCTCTTCTGGTAGTCTGACTTGCAGGAATTTTAAATGAAATTAAGGCTGTAAAAGTTGAATAACATGTCATTTCAAAGAGAAAATGTCAAGTGAAATATTTGATAAATATTTTACGAACTCCATCCCGTTGTGGGGCAGCAGCCGCCGCGGGAGACGGTGTCCCCCGCCCTCCTGCAGCCCCGGCCCCTCTGCCAGCGGCAGAATTCCCTACGCGAGGCCGGGTTGGAAATCGTTCTTTTTAAACCCACCTCCCCCTCCCCGGCTCAATCTGCCCCTTCCCCTCCCTACGGAGGGGGGGGATCCCCACACCAAATCCCTGACTTTGCCATCCTGCCCCGCCGGCTCCTGCTGGGACAGCTGCATCCCCAGGGCTGCCAAACCTGAGCGTTACGTTCCAGTGGGTGGAACTGGGTGGTCTTCAAGTTCACTTCCAACCCAAAGCCTTCTGTGATTCTATGATAGGTCTTATCACTCTGCGAGCGAACAGGTTCTGCGTGATATGCTGCTAATGTCAGCACGTTCAGTTAGTTAGAAGAGGCTTAGCTGCAAAGTAAAATTACCAAACAGAAAATGGTGTGTTTTACCTCAAACCAGGACATTCCACCCCTTATTCCATACCACTGGTGGTGTGCCATTCCATACCATGTGATGCTCTGCTTACGTTACTATTACTTCTTATCCATCCAATACGTACGCATATATACACAGAGATATATACACATATATATGTACGGATCACCATTTGTGATCAGACGAGGGGGAACGGCTTCAAACCAGAAGAGAGCAGATTTAGAATCGATATGAGGAAAAAACCCGTTCCCTCAGAGGGTGGGGAGGTCCTGGCCCGGGTGGCCCAAAGAAGCGGTGGAACCCCCCTGCAGCCCAGGGCTGGGACGCGGGCTGGCGCTCAGCGGGGGCGCAGGGCACCGCCGAGGAGCTGACGACGCTGATTGTGACAACGTTTGTCTCCTTAATCCTTGATGCTACTGAGATGTCTGACCTGGAAAGCCGTCCTGCGGCCGGCTGGGAGGTGACGCCTTGCACGGCTGGGGTGGTCACACCTCCTGAGCACCCCACGGCCGTGTGGAGCCGAGTGCCCGGAGGCGGAGGGTGAGCACGGGCAGCAGGAGAAGCCCCTCGGCTCGGCCGGGTGGGAGGACTCAGGGCCACCCTTGGAGGCCACCGGGGGCTTGGTGTCCCCGCGGGGCAAGCGGGGAGGGACAAGGAGTCCTGTCCCTTAGCCCCAGCCCCGCTCTGCCCCTCGCCAAACTCACCGCCGCCGCGCCGCCCTGCGCCGGCAGCGATCCCCAGTGATTTTTTCTTGTGCTGACCCCGGTGTGGGCATACAGCTCACCCCTGCAGAGTGCCAAAAAAATAACCTGGGAAAATGATATTAAGAAAAAGAAAAGTCTAAGAATTCTTGAAAAGCTTTTTATCAGCACTAAGGCTACGAGGCAGGCAGAGGAAAACAAAGTCAGCAGTGGTTGTAAATTGTCTGGAAACCATAAATTAAAATTAAAGAGTTCAAATATGATATAAAATCATTTAATCTGGATGATTTATGCTCGTTCTCAGATGCAATTATTTACTAACGCTTCTGTTTATTGCTCTTTTGACTTTTTTAATTACCGTATTCCAAAAATTCAATTACTGAGTGTAGTATATATTTCAAGCAATAGTATTGTAAATAAAAAGAGAACCAATTAATAATGTGCTTAGTCTAGCAAAGCTAAATCAAATGTAATACGAAATGCCTGGAAACTTGATCAAGGGTTGAAAACTAATGGAGAAGATCCCATCTCGCGGCCGCGCCGCCGTCTGCCGGGGGACGCGGTGGGTGGGGGGAGCCCCGGGGATGCTCTGCTGGGTGACCTCTGCCCCCGCCAGGGCTGGGGGCTGTTTTGGGGGGTTCCGGCGTTGGCTCCCCCCCGGGGCTGCCAAACCTGAGCGTTACGTGTTGGCGTCCCCGGTCGGCTCCACGTGCTCTGGTTTCGTACTATTAAAAACTACGCTGGGAGGCAGGGGCTGCCGGTTGGCAGCCGCAGGCAGGGCGCCCCCTTCCCGCGGTTTTCATCGTAAATATTTTGTCCTTTTATCTCCTTCTGTCAACAGACTTTGACATGACTAGAAAAATCAATTTCTAGTCACCTTAGGAAGATTGTTCAACAAATATCTCGGCTGAGACCTTTGCTCGTAAATGATATTTACTTTCCCTCTCTATAAATATATACGTGGCTAGTGCAGCAGAGATGCTGTGCGAAATGCTATAGCTGAACACAAGACCTGTGATACCACATTATTCTACAAGAAAAGCCGGGCCTCATATTTTAAAATGGGAAGAATGTATTTTTCCATAGCTGCGTTCTCAGAAATGACTGGATTTACTTTCACAGGGGAAAAAAAAAAACCAACCCAACCCAACCCCCAAAAGTCACCTGGAGGCTGCCACACGGTGAGGAAATTGGACAAACTTAGAAGCAGCAGAAAATGGGGTTTTTTGGTTGGCAGCGCCAACAGACAGCGCACAGAGAGCTCGCCCCAGCCCGGCCTCTGCCGTTTGCTTCAGCCAGGGATGTTTTTCTCCGCTCCTGCTTTGAACAGCTATATTACTGAGCGATAAACCTGCCCAAATTTCCCAAGTCTCTCTCTGAGGACTCTCTCTCTGGGAAGGTTTTTTGGCCGGGAGGTGCCCGCGTGCCCGCAGGGAGCGGGGATTTGGGGGGGCCTCGGCAGCGCCATCTCTCCCCGGGGCGAGGGGTGGCAGGGCCGGCACCCCCGGCTCGCTCCCTTCCCGCCGGCACACCGGCTCCGCCGGCAGCCCCTTTTCCCCGAAAAAGAAATAAAAAAAAGTTTACTGCCACGCGCAGAGCTAATTTCTCCTTCTGCATCTCGTGCCCAGTAAATCTCTCAGCTGGCAGCCTCGCAGCTCCAGTATTTCATGTGTTCCGCGGTACGAGAGGTAGTGATTTGTGAAACGCGATAGCGGCTCTGTCTGTAAAGGCTGCAGCTCACATAAAATCGCGGAGTTTTAAAAGCAATAAGTAAAACTTCAACCAGAACAGAAGAAAGCACTCTCCAAATCCTCTTCTGTCCTCAGCAAAAATTTAAAAAAAAAAAAAAAAAAAAAGAGATTTATAAACTGGAATTGATTCTTGTAAAACCTTCATAAAAGATAAATCCAAACATTTAGAAACATCTGTTGTGAAGCACAAGGTTTCTTTGACTGAGTCCAGCCCCAGCGATCTGCGAGGGGTTGTGTCCTATAATAAAGCGGAGCTGCCCGGAGTGGTTTTCTCCGCACACCGCAGTAGCAGAGGAGGCAGCCGCGCTCGGCCCCGCTCATCTCTTAACACGGGCTTGTCTCTTAAAATCCCCCGGGCACCTCGGGGTGCAGGGCGAGGTGGGACCCCGCGGGATGCTGCAGCCCCGCGGGAGAAGGGACGGGGGTGCTGGGGGGCCAAAACCCCCCATCCCACTGCCCTTCTTGAAAAAAAATAAAAATAAAAATAAATCACTGCAATCTCTCAGTCAGGTGCAGCAAAACACGGCGGGTGTTTCTGTCGGGAGGAGCGGACCAGGCAACGCTCATCCGCCCAGGCAGTGTCCAGCGGTCACAACCTTCCTGCTGGACTCTGGGCACAACCGCCTTTGAAATATTAATTAGGACTAATCGCTAAATTGTAAATAATCGGAGTCATTTAACAGACTAGCCTGTCTGCAGTGAGTCTCTTGGGCTAAGGTCCGGAAACCCAACGTTCAGCCTTTCTGCCGGCACGGAGGGGAGGGCAGGCAGCACGAGGTCCCCGCTCCCCCCGGAGGGGCTCTGGCCTCGGGATTTACCCCTCGGGCAGGGAGCTCGGCTGGAAAGCCGTGCCGTAAGGAGCACGGGGGCCATGGGGTGCAGGATGCTTTCCCAGGCCCTCAGCATTTTGCCACGGCCTTTGCCTCTCATGCTCAGCCGCGTCAGGTGCCGGCATCCCTCGGTTCCCTGCCCGGCGCTGCTGGGTCTGCAGGGTGTCAGACTGGGGGACCGGAGGCGCTTTTCCAGCACCTCCTATTTATTAATGGGAGTCATATGGCAGAATCCCAGTGTGCCGAGCTGCGCCGTTCCCACCGCATATCCATATGGACTCCGGTACACCGTGTGTCTGAAAGTACCGAATGGCTTAATTAGAATATTAAACTGATTTACAGTTCCTAAATAATAGGTATCATTAAGCTAACTCTGCTCAAAAAGGGGCTTGACACATGTACACTTCTAGCGATAACATATGGAGCGAAATCCTCAGCAGTCAGCAAAGAGGCACAGCAGCAGCTTAGAGCGCCGGACATCGAAGCGCTGGAAGATGTATGGATGCGCGAGAGCAGGGCGACCCGAGGTGAAGGGCATCTTGCGGAGCACGGAACCTCAGGTGCCGTGCTGCCCGTGCGGTTTGTAAGGACGAGAGAAGGGCTGGCTGAAGGGCATCGGCCCGTTCGGGAGGGCCGGAGGGGCGAGCGGTGGGGCTGCGGAGGGGACGGGATGCCGTGGGCTGGCGCTGGGCTGCAGCGAGCGCAGGACTTGGTCCCCGCAGGCAGAGGTGGCACAGGAGAGCGATGGGTACCACAAGCAGGTTGGGGGCTAGGGGGGAGCGCCCACCTTTGCAGAACTTCCCCTCCCCAAATCTGCTCGCTTCTCCTCGGAGTCCCACTGCGGCTCAAGAAATAGTCTCAAATTTTGGACGCGTCAGCTCGTTTTTTGCATCAGAAGATGGCAAGGGAGAGATTTTTTTTAACATTTCAGCAGGAACGTTTATTCTTCCAGATCAAATTCTAAAGGTTTAGCTCCTCACCCAGCGTAAGTCCCTCGGGGATGTTTGCAGCAAAGGAGAAAGTGCTGAGGGAAAGCGGCGTTTCGCTCCTTCCGCACTTTGGGTAGGAAATAGAGGAGAAACCGGGAAGGGGTCGGAGGGGGAACGTGGTACTATCCAGCAGGTCTCGATGCGGGGTGCTGAGAAGATCCGTGGATCCCCCTCTCTGATCGGAAAATTTCAGATCAGGGCTCCGTCTTTGCACGTTGTGCCCCATCAAGCAAAGCGCTACCAAGGAGGAAAATGGAAAAAAGTGAATTTTTTTAACACCAGTTCGAGGATGTCTATGGGTGGAGGGGAGTGACTATTGCAGAATATTCTTTGCGTTTATACCAAAACCATTCCAGATGGCGGTTTAGAGGAATTTACGCCCAGACCAGATGCAGGCTGGTTCGTCTGGACTCGTTTCTGGTGCGGGATAGATGCAAAAAAAAAAAAAACTTGTTGTGTGAAAGAAGCCCCCGAATTAAGGATTTCATTACAAAAAGTTATTATCAGCTAAATAGTAAACGTGCTACCTGGCCAGAAAAAAGTATTAAAACATATTTACACTTGAAAGGAAGTAATTAGTAGTAGTTCAATCGCTATGGAACGTGCCAGGCCAGGACGGAGGAATGAGTGTAAATAGATAGAGACAAGAGAGATTTATTATTAAATTAAAGTCACTTAATTACTGCAAATGTTAAATATGCAGTTTTCTGGCATTTAAATGATATTTTTCACCAAAATGAAAATGAATTGTCCACTCTGAATTCCCACTTCTTCGGCAGCATGTAAATGTCAGTCCTAAATTAAAGTTAACTAGGATCGGTGTCTGCTCTACCTTTTCAAAAAAAAAAAAAAGATTTAATTAGAATCAGTAAACCACTTTTTATTGAAGTTTCCAGCGTGTCCTGTTATTCTCAACATACAGAGGGCCGCTAACGTGAAACCTTCAAAGATTTTAACAGGTTTGGGTCAAAGGGGAGCGGCGAGCGGCAGCAGCTGGGCCAGGAGCCCCCGGCAGCCCCCGGCACCAGATGAGCGTCGCGTCCCCCCGCTCCTTTTTTCTTGCTGTGTGTTTTTGGATGGGCTCCATTCAAGCTGTGAGGTAAGCACGCTGCCTTTTTACTTTCAATTAAAACCACTATTTTTAACTTAAATACATCCTCCCAACTCCTCAGAGTGTTGTCATAAAAAGAAATCAAAACATATCTACCCGTGCTTTCGGTTTGAAATGATGAAAAGCCCTCTAATCCGCAAATGGCTCTATATCATTAGGGCCGTGGTTAAGCCTCCTGCCCCCGCTCGGAACCCCCTTTTCCCGGCGTTTTGCGGGGCGGAGGTGTGCCGTGTGCCGTGTGCCGTGCGGCGGCAGGGCAGGACAGCCGCCCGCCGACCTCCCGAGCTCCCGCTCGGAGCATCACCTCACCTACTCCCGCCCACAGTTCGACTTAGCGGCTTTTTCACGTTGCCAGTTTAATTTATTTAAAAAAAAAAATAAATAAAAAAAAAAATCCTTTCCGTGAGCCGCACGACTACCGCGCTCATAATCACCGCTGCGTGGAAGTGATTATATTAGAGGCCTTTTTACAGTGCATGCACTCGGATCAAGATGTAATATGCATTTCATATCCCCTGACTCCCTGTCCTAAAATAGAGACAAAACATTCTGTAATGTCAGATTGCTTTGAATTAGTTTTAATTTGATTAGAAATATCCCACAAGGCTACCCGAGTACACAGAGATTATGTATAATTAATGCCGTGATCAATTAGATCTGAATTGTTAGTCCATCAAGAAGCAATAACATGGGCTCTGATTTTCAAAGAGTTTTTCCCTTAATCCTCTTGTTCTAGGGCTCTTTAGGATGAGATACAAAAGCTCCTAAATTAGGACAACATGATATCGCACACATTTGGAAGGAAAAAAAAGAAAATCCCTCTGCCACCCGTCTGATGGTGGGGCTGGGCCTCCCAGCACACCCCAGTAAAGCTGGTTGGAGGTGACAGCGGTGGGACACGTCCTAAACCACCCTAATGGTGTGGGGAGGGGGCTGAGGTGGGGCGGAGAGTGCGGGGTGAGGAGCGGTCCGTGCAGGGAAGCGGGCGCTGAGGCCAACCTCCCCCAGTTTTTGCCTGTGGAGCCGCACCCTGAGACGCTGGCGGTGCGCTGGTCACTGGTCCAGACTGGTGGCTGGGCGCGCTGCTGGGAAACGTGGCCATCCGCAGCATCCTCACGGGAGGATGCTATTCTCTCTCGGTGAACGCCGCTGTGTGCGCAAGCGCTGGTATGGCCGAGTGGCCTACTGTCCCCACTGGGCTGCTCTCCGGAGCCTTCCCGGGCTGCCACACAGCGGTCCTCGGGCGAGACCCGGCGCCTCCTGCCTCGCCGCAGGCAGAGGAGTGCCCAGCGGTGATTTAGGAAGCGCTGCAGGTCCCACGGCACGGCGGGTGGGCAAGGCGAGCCGACGGGCGCCCGCACCGCGCTCACGTAACGTGCGACACGCCGCTTACAAATGGGAAAAGAGGACCAATTTGAATCAGACTTTCTACGTACGCGATTAACGCCGTCGGCTGCTTTTGCAGCACTTGCAGGCAATTACGGTGCTTTAGCGCTGTGCCTCACCGGGGAGCGATGCCATTCCCAGGCACGTGCCCACAAGGGCGAAGCGGGGGATGCTCGCGTCCCCCCGCCACCCTCGCTGCCTCCCCGCCTCGCTGCCCCCCAGCGCATCCCCGGGTCCGGCGGGGCACAGCCCGGCTTTACTGGTGCCGCAGCACCGCTCCATCCCGGATTCGCCGCTGGTGAAGGAAGCCCACACCTGGTGTCTGGCGGGATTTCAACCCGTGACCCCGGCGAGGTGTGAGGAGGAGATGTCGGAGCTCTCCCGCAGCGGCCGCGCGAGGGGCAGGATCGCCTCGGAAGCGCCGGCGAAGGTGCGTGCTTAAAAACGCGCATCAAGGTGGGAATTGTCTTCCAGTGTATTACACGAAAAACCCGTAAATAATTCATGGGAATTTATTATTCAATGAGTAATTCCTACAAAAGCTAAAATCGGGCGGCTGAAGCCCTGAGGAATGTTTTCCTCCGAACCGCTACACATGTCAGTCTGCGAGCCGAGGTATGAATATTTTAAGCGCAACGACTTTTTTTTTTTTTTTTTTTTTTCTTTTTTAAAACCTTGGGTTTGCTGGGAGGGTC
>NW_009647747.1:510378-512190 GCF_000708025.1 Charadrius vociferus
CTTGCTCCCAGCTGAAAAAAAAAAAAAAAAGTACGAATGTGTTTAAAATTTCTCAGGAAATGGGATTTCCCTGCCTATTCCTATTTTTGGACTCTCTGATCTGTTTTTCGAAATTTCGTCTCAGATGTTTTAAATTCTCCCAGCTGATATACGTATCATTTAGCCTGGATTATTGATCTCGGGAGCGCAGCCTGTGTCAGCACTGGCCGTGTTAACGGTTCCTCTCCGTCTACGGATTTGCAAAACCAGCGATGCGTATTCGGGAGGGTTCGGCATTTTGTGAAGAGCAAATAAGACTGTCAAAGCTGATGTAATCGATTGTGGATTCTGAAATAAAGTCATAAATCAGGCTTTCAAATCATTGTACAATAATGCAAAGTACTGTGTTCTAAAGAGGATAAAATGTTTCAATTTATACTTCATTGCGGATTTCCTTAATGATTAATAAGCAGGAGGAAAATAACAAAATATTTCAGCGTTATACTTTATCCTATTCTGACATAATAAGCGGTAATATGTCATACCATTAAGATAATAGGAACATAAAATGAAACCATCATAAAAAATCAAACTGTTTAAAACACCTAATGAAAACTTTGAACGCACTTTTTTGCTTCCAAATGTTTTCCCGTGTAATTTCTTCTGTGCCGAGTGTGATACGGTCTCTTGACAAAATTGGGTTCGTTCAAACAGCTTTTTCCTGCGAGGAACAGTTTCAGCAAGCGTGTTCCCGACCAGCCCCCCTCCCAACGTGTCGTGCGCTCGGAGCTTACTTAAAATAGGAAATAAAAGTATTTCACTTGAGGCTTTTGAAGTTTGCAGCTGGTTTGAAAGTACATTTTTGCGGTGTAATATTAGTCGCTGTCAGCTGCACCGCCTGAAAGCCCCTTTTTGTTCGGTTTTTGGGTAACGAGCGGTCAGGGAGGGGTCAACCCCCCCTTCTGCCGCCCCTGCTCGTGCCGCCCCACACGGTGCTGCCCTGGCTCCCGGGCACCCCCAAACCCCCCCAGCCACCCCGAGCCGCCCCTAAACGCCTCCCAGGAAATTTTTTCCCTTTGTTTGTTTATTTGCTTCTTTATTGTGTGTGTTTGGGTGATGCGGCTGACATGCGCCAGCCGTAGTTAATCGAGCATTTCCCGATGATGTATTTTTCAACTTTTTTCCTTTTTCCTCCAAAAGCAGCAGGAAAGCCGTCGCAGCCCCTCTGCGCCAGTGCAGCACCGCGACCACGGCACAACCGGGCACCCCTGGCAGAAGGAGCGTGCTGGGCAATCGCCGCGTGCTCCACCAAAGCCAGGGTTCCCCCAGACCGCAGGACTGGTGGGGTCCCGTTTGGCACCACTCCTCCTGTGCTGCCTCTACCTTCATTTCTCTTGGTTTCCTGCTGTGCCCCGGGCAGGTTGCAGGCCCTGAATTTTGACCTGGCAGCCGGCAGGGCACCGTGGCACACCGGGCACGGGACCTGGGTATAGGTGATGCTGCGCCTTCGCCCCGTGCGACAGTACAGCAGGAGCTGGGCGCAGGTGATGCTGCACCTCCGTCCCCTGCTATGGCACGGTGGGAGCTGGGTGGGAGCGATGCTGAGCCTTCATCCTCCCCGATGGCATGGTGGGAGATGGGCACAGGCGATGCTGCGCCTTCACCCCATGCAATGGTACAGCAGGAGCGGAGTGCAGGCGATGCTGCGCCTTCATCCCCTGCGATGGTACAGCAGGAGTGGAGTGCAGGCGATGCTGCGCCCTCATCCCCTGCGATGGTACAGCAGGAGTGGAGTGCAGGCGATGCTGCGCCCTTACCCCCTGCGCTGGGACA
>NW_009647747.1:512319-518093 GCF_000708025.1 Charadrius vociferus
GGCGGGAGCGGGGTGCGGGCGATGCTGCGCCTTCATCCCCTGCGATGGTACAGCAGGAGTGGAGTGCAGGCGATGCTGCGCCTTCACCCCATGCGATGGTACAGCAGGAGCGGAGTGCAGGCGATGCTGCGCCTTCATCCCCTGCGATGGTACAGCAGGAGCGGAGTGCAGGCGATGCTGCGCCGTCATCCCCTGTGATGGCACGGCGGTGTTTCCCTGCAGCGGTGCGGCGTGCGGCACATGTCCTGGGGCAACGCTAGCCCCAGGGAGCATCCGACTGCATTTCTTATTAGGTCAGCTGCGAGACGTGCTGTCGTATGCGGCTGTTACCAGGAGCAACAGTGCGGCTTGCTCCGGGAACCGCTGCGGTGCCGTGAGGTGGCAAGCCTGGGAGGAGGGGAACTGGCCCCAACCATGACACGCGTGTAAAAGCTTACGGGTTTTATCCCTGGAGGAGATGAGGATTTCTACGTGGTAGAGGTGGAGGAGTTCCCGTCTCCGGAGGATTCCCCATGCAAGAAGCGAGTGGTGCCAGGGGCTGCGGGGCTCAGCAGGGGAATCGCTATTCCCCTCCTTGCCCTGCTCTTGGTCTCCTTTTTCTTCCATTTCTCCTTATCCCTTCCTGTCCCCACACTGTCCCGTCACGGGTGGCACCACCGCAGCCTTTGTACCGAGGGAGCGGAGACGTGGACGGGCAGCAGCTGTCTCTTAAGATCCGGTGTTTGACTAATTGTGCCAAGTCATCTTGTTATTTTATGTCTTCCTCCAGCCATGTTTCCTGACATCTTTCACCTTTTTCGCTCCCGAGCACAGCGTGCAGGTGCTGCAGGCGCTGCGAGAGCTCGTGCGGCCTCGCAGGGCTGCACAAACCCGGCGCTATTAATCTTTCCTCAAGGTCGGCCGCCCCCCCCAAGTCCCCAGCCTGCCGCTGCGGGGACGTGCCCGCTCCTCCACACTCCCGCACCAGCGTCCTTCCAGCCGGGATGGGAACGGGCATCACCTGGAGAAAGGACGCGCTGGAGTGGGTGAAGCTGTAACAGGGCAATTAGTGGACCATCCCGCTCCTGCTCCTACAGAGGTGGCATCTGTGACGAAGAGGTTTCTCTGATTGCTAATTGGAGAGTTGGAAGACGCCTTGGAATGAGTTTTGGTGGAACCCCACATGTGGGCACCGGCTGTGCAGGAATAGGAGCCTGAATCCCCCGTCAGTGCTCCGGGTAATTCCCTTCCAGGGGGAAAAAACCCCTTCCAGGCGCGTGCACACACGCACACGCAGAGCCACTTTTCATTATTTTGTGTCACTCATTTCTCATTTGTTGCTATGCATATTGTGCCATTATAACAGGAAATTACATTTGCATCTTGTGTGGCACAAGCATGTTGTGAATATCATAAAAACACATATGGTCATAAATGGTTTAAAAAAAAAGGCGATAAAACTGACATTTAGAAAACAGCTTTGGAAAAGAGAAAACATGTTCGTAGAGCTTTTGTACATCTCTTCTATGTGAAAAATTCTGTGCTCTCATTTTAGAAACCTTCTCAGCAAACTTCTTAATTTTTTTTCCCCTACGTATTAGTTTCAATGTTTTCGAAATTTTCCTTTGCGTTTTGAGCTTGAACAGCCCAAAACCTCGCAGAAGAAATCTGAATGAGCCCACGGAGCCCTTCCTAACCGTGTGCTGAAAGCAGAGTTCCCGTGCTCTGCGTGCTTGCTTGGCGCGGGACTGATGTACTTCCGAGGTGCGCAGGTTTGATTGCAGTTTTGAGTGGAACTCCTTAATTTTGAATAATTGCGAAGGGTGGTTGGATGAAGGTAGAACGTTTCTGCCTTCTCAGAACTGGGGTTTGAGCCACTCAGAGTTGGGTTTGATGGGAAGTTCCCCGAGCTCAGGCGGTACCCGGCTGTGGAGCGGGGGGAGGATTGGTTCACTTCAGCATCGTGTTATACAACACTACTGGAACAGCAGAAGTCTGGGTACGTTTTAAGATCTTAACTTTAAATAAGAAAAAATAACTGACTAGGAAAGGACTTTCATTACAGGTCAGAGGTCCTGAATTCAAAAGCAGAAAGCTTTTTCAGCAGAGTGCAGAAAAACTGTCCTCTCCAAATATCTTCATGTATCTTTGAGCCGTGTCATTACACTCCCTAACTTTTGGCAGGGTTTGACCGTCCGGGCGGTGAAGCCGTGCCGTGTCTGCACACGCAGGTTGTCATGGGGCCGCCCGGCCGCCGGCCTGCCTGTCCCCGGGGGTGGCTTTTGAGATGTCCAGGGACATAACCGTGTCCTTGGAACGGGTTTTGCCATCAGTCAGCCGTGGCTCTTGGTCCAACTTAGTGTCTCAGGAAGGATTTCTGCTAGTCGTTGCTCTGTGCTCACAGCAGGGAATTCATTCTAATTTTCCAGGGCTGTAAACTGCAAACCTTTTATCTGTAGCCTTTAACACGATCTGTGACAAGCAGATCCGATGTTAGCTTGCTAGGCTATAAATCCTCCTGAAATGTTCCTTTACACAGAAATGATGGTACTGATTCATGATCCAAATACGGATTTTCAGTGTGGGTCTTGCCAAGTCGCCATCGCTACCTTCTGCTTGAAACGATGATGAGAGCCGTCTACCAAGCAAACGAGCTTTGCATCAGAGGAGGAGGAGGAGGAAGTCTTACAAGCAGCACCAAATCTCCTCTTTTTCCAACCAGTCATGGGAGCGGATTTCACTACCATGCAGCTGTGTACTTTTCTGGCACGCTCTCTGTGTGAAGATATTCAGAGAAGCCTGGATTTGCATACCGCTCAACGCAAAGAACTTCAGTTGCCCTCTTTTCTATAGGGTTTGTGCAAATTGGAGGTGGGCAGTCGTCCTTCACCCGTTGGCGCTTCGCAGCGCCCTCCAACCCTGCGCGCCGGTAGGGTCGGGTGCTGTCCCCGCACCGTCCCCGCGCCGTCCCCACTTGGGAATTCCTGACTTTAGCACGCGAGGGCTGCATAACGCTCAGCCCCGCGGGTTTGGCAGCCGTCCCCAGCCGGCGGATTTTCTCCAGCAGTGAAAGCATCGCCGCGGTCAGCCGTGGGAGAGGAGAAGGGCAGTGGGTCTCCACAGCCAGGAAACCTGAGCTGCGGGACCGCAACCCCGCCATTTCCCCTGGGGAGCGCTCCCCAAAGCAGCCCACCTTCCCTCGCTCCCGGCTTGCTTTAATCACACCAGCAAACGTTAATTAACATCCCCTCCGTGGCCGGGCTTTGCGGGCCAGGTCCTGCACGTGTATGATTTACACCAGCAGTGTGTCGGACCTTTCGCCGGCTTCGTACGCTTTATTTCCACAAGTTCCTGGGCGCAGCAAGGGCATTCTGCTGTTTCACTTGGGTTTAACCTGAGCCGTTCCGAGCCCATGGCCGATGCCCCCCCGTCGCTCCCCTCCTGCTTTAAGAATCACCAGGGGAAGGGGAATACCTCTGTCGCTCCCACGGCTGGTTTCCCCCTCGGTCCGCAGCGGCAGAGGATGCCATTCCCCCCCTTCCCTGCCCGCGCACCGCTCCTGGCCCGCTGCCGTGCCGTGCTGCCGGCGGGGACGCAAACGGGGCTGGAAGAAGCGCGCACTTGGGTTTCTAAATCCACAGTTGCGCACTGAGCGACAAAGTTGTGACCTGCAGAAGCACGAGGTGATGGAAGCAAGAGTTCCCCCCGGTGCCAGTTGCCTGTGTGCCGGCGGCTCCCAGCCCGGTGTAATTCTTCCCCCTAGTTTTTGGGAAGGGAATAGTTGACATTAAAGCGAGTCCCTTCTGCTATCGCAGAGCCTCCCGCCTCCGAGAAAGCCCCTCGCCCCGACGTGCCCTCACGGCGCAGCTGAGGGTAGAAATGTGCTGGGGAAGGACACAAAGGGAGAGGAGGGAGGCTGGAGGCTGGGGGAGAGGCCAGCCTTCGGGGAGGCCTCCGCCGCCTGACGTGACACAGATGTCCTCCACAGCTACGTGCAAACCACCGACTTCTCTGTGACTCATTTCTTCGTCTGCTGAACGGCGGCAATTGTTGCGTTTCCGTAAAGCGAATAAAATCAGCGAACACCCACTCATCTGCCCCCTCCCCCGCTCCCCCGCAGCACCTCCAGCCCTCTCCTTCCCCTGCGGCGCTGACACCCTCCATCCCGGTAACATTCCCAAAATCCCAGCATCCTGCCCCAGCCCCGTCCTGCCAGACCCTTGCACAGCGCTGCAGGGAGCGGGAGGAGGAGGAGGAGGAAGAGGTCAGGGCTCGGGCGGGAGTCCCGTGGAACAACACAGGGTCAGCACTGCTCAGAAAATAAACCGGCGTTGCCACGTGTGAACGGGATGGAAGGCAGAAGCGCAGCACTTTGAGCCTTCTGCGGCCAAACTGCGGTCGGGCTCTATATTCCGCTATTTCTGAGATGTTCCTCTCCGAGCGGCGAGGCCAGCCGTGCCTCCCTCTCTTCCGACGCGGGCCTCGCCACCGCATCCTCTCCACCGCTCAGGCTGATTCCCGATGCCACATTCGCTTTTAATATGAATATGAACATTTTGTACTTCCTGAATTTAGATAGGTGTCATAGTTGTTGCTGAGCACCCGTAATTTTTGGAAGAGTGTTTGTACTGAAAATGGAAACCTGTCATTTCCCTGCAACTCCCTTCTACATTTAATTACATCAGCTATTGTATCTGAACGTTTCACATCTCCTCTGTTAAATTATGATAATGTAGCTCAGATTAAAACTAACACGCTTATCAAAAATTCTATAACCGTATGCAATTTTCCCCATTCTTTTTAAAATTCCAGCAGGCGCTGCTCGCTCAATGGAGTTGTACCTTCGATCATAATAAACCATCAAAAATAGGTGAATGATACAGAAAGTTGAATATTAAGTCCTCATTTTAGCAAATCACCTTTATTCACCCTCTCCCGGGACCTCTAGGAACTGGAAGCAGTGATATTTTGGAACCAAGCATATAATATTTGAAAATTAGCGTGAATTTAAGTGGGAGGCAGAAAGGGAGAGACCTGTGGACGGGACAGAAGTGTCCTGCCAGGTTAAAAACAAACAAACAAACAGGCAAACTAAAAAGTTTTGGAACCTCTCAGGGAGGAGTTTCTATTTTTTATATCGGTTTACCAAAGCTGAGATGTGACCCTTGCCATTTTTTCCTGAAGCGTGTTGAAGTCAGCCCTGGTGACGACCTGCTGGTGGCTGCAGCCGCGGCCTGGGGCTCCGGCACCCAGCGGAGGTTCTCCATCCCAGTGCCTCTGTTAGAACAAAAAACTCCTCCGACAGCGGAGTTCCTGCGTCTGCAGAGAGCTGCTCTGCCTCTGCCGGGGGGGGCGGGCGGCAGAGGCCGGTCTGCAGCTCGGGGCAAGCGCTCCCAACCGTCTCCCGTGGGAAAAATCGGATGAAATACAACGTTGCTTTCCTGATCTGTCCTGTGGTCTTTATTGACGCATCCTGACAAGGGTTAGCCGCTATCCGGGCCTCGCTGGGGAAAACGTCCGTGAATATTTGCTCACGCCGTTCCCGAACGCCAACTCTGAACGATGAATTCCCAGAAGAGTCCCCAAACGATTTCGCCAAAGAAGGAATTCACGCTTCCAGCGGGATGCTGGCGGCGGGACTCCTTCGGTGTCGTTCTTTTTTGCTGAGGGGATGCTCCGGGTAACCCCGCTGCGGCTCAGCGCGGGTTTGGAGGCCGTTTGGAGGCTCTCTGCCTCCGGGCTGCCTGGGGGCTCGGCCAGGCGGGCACCTTCCCCCCCCTGCGGCCCCCGGCCCC
>NW_009647747.1:518232-519410 GCF_000708025.1 Charadrius vociferus
GAGAGGTTGAGAGGTTTAGATGGTGTCGTGGTTTGGGGTGGGATGGCCGCGGAACGAACCACAGATGCTCTCGTCAACCTCTTTCTGCCTGCCCAGAAGAGAAGGGAGGGAGAGTTACGGGTCGGAAAGAAAAGTAATACTACTTTAATCAAATATTATTGATAAAAAGAAAAGATAATAGAATAAAATACAAGAATATAATAAAAGAAAGATAAAATAAAAATATTTAAAATAAATATAATAAAAAATAATATAAGAAAAGAGAAGAAAAGCTCCCAGGATGACGATCACATCAAGCACGTGCAAGCGTTTCACCTTTCAATTTTTCTCTACAATTGAGGACCAATTCACTGGGGCAGATACACCAGTGTGGGTGTCCCACTTGGCAAAGAGGGACCCGGGGTCGTGCCACCACGGGGACGGCCAGACCCCCCTCCCCGAGTGCCCCCGCCACACGGAGCTGCATCCCCTCCGGAATCCCCGGGTTTGTCAGAAATGGGGCATTTTTGCAGAACGAGGTTTTGCCACAGAAAACAGCCTCTCTGGCTGCTTCCCCCACCGCAGAGCGGGTGGCCCCGGGGATGCTCTACGGACCGGGGGTGGCCTCGGCTCCCGACCTCGGCTCCTCACCCGTTTCCCATCAGGAGCAAGAGGAAACCGGTCGTCTTTGAATTTTCCTCCGCTGCGCCACAAAGCCGAGTCTGTCTCCCCGACACCAACAAAGCAGAGATCTCCAGCCGCCCTCCCCACCTCACCCTCAGTTTGTTGTTTTGGTTTGTTTGGTTTTTTTTTTTAAGAATTTAAAATTAACGCTGTATGACTAAACCCAGCCCTGGGCCTAACGCCAAGCGTGCAGCAAGACGCTCGCGTGCAAAACCCCGCGCTGGAGGATGGGCCTGAAATCCAGCGGCGGCATCTTCCCGGAGAGTCGAGAGAATTAAGAGATTACCGGAAAGGTGGCGGCGCGGGCGAGATTTGCATCGGGCATAAGGCAATCAAATAGCCCGGGCTGCATTTAAACAAGCAGCGGGTCCACCTCCAGCAGCGGAGCTGGGGGGATTTTTTGCACTTGCCTGGTGTTGGAAGGAGCCGTGGAGTTAGACAGAGGTGCTGGGGGTGAGGGGGTGGCGGGGGAGATGCTCCGCGGGCAGAGGATGCCCTGGCCGGGCCAGCGAGGC
>NW_009647747.1:519775-520259 GCF_000708025.1 Charadrius vociferus
GCCACCCGCGAACCCCCGCCACGCTGCAGACCCAGAGCTGCATTTGGGACCCGTTTCTCTTCCCCCTGAGGCAGAAAGGAGACGTTGGCAGGGCTGGACTACGGTCCAGCAAACCCTCGTGAAGGACACTGAGCCCAGCTTGTCTCAGCTTGGGACCAGGAGGAATTTAAATGATTTTATTTTTTTTTCCCCCCGGAACTTCTAATTTTAGCATAACTCAGCAGCTCACTACCTAATGATAGCGGCATACATATTTATTAAAATAGAAACTGAACAAAGAACGCTGTGCATTAAGAAAAACCAGTGGCCACAGCTGGAAGGTGCCCCAGCGGCCGTGGGAAGTGTGAATACGATTCGTGCTTGGTGAGGGCTCCTTGAGCAGGGGAGGGGGACGTTAGGATGAAGGCCGGCTCGGCATCCCCGCCCTCTGCCCCGCCGACGCCCGCCCTGGGCCGCGGCACTCTCTGGGCCGGCAGCGGGCGGC
>NW_009647747.1:520326-521838 GCF_000708025.1 Charadrius vociferus
TTTTAAAACGGGCCCTTCGTGGTTTTTTTTTTTTTTTTTTTTTTTTTCAGCTGTGTCTCTCCAAACTAAGCGAAAGATGTTCTCAGTTTAGTGGGATTAAAAAAAAAAAAACAACAAAGTACGGTAGAAGTGTTCTGGCAGTCAAGGCAGCGTTTAACTAAAATTGTCTGCCACAGGCGCATCTGAAATTAAGTTGGGATTTAATGGCAAACAAAAGCAGAAAATGGATCTGCCAAAAAAACCCACCCAACCACCCCAAACCCCATCATTTTTCTAGTGTTGCAAATGGGTTGCAAGAGCAGGAGGTCCCCCCGGCCGCATGGTAGCGCGCGGTGCAGCCGTGCGGGGCGGGCAGATGCGGACGCGGACGGGAGCTCTCCTTCCAGCCCGAGGAGAGGCAGCCTGGCCGCGGGCAGGAGGAGGATGGAGATACGCTACTCAAAAGCTGCTACTTGGCTGTTTGCATGCCAGTGCTGTCCGCTCATTAAGTCACTGGTAGCTTTTGCTGCCGCTCACAAGCAAAAGTCTCTCAATTGCTGTTCCAGAATTTGAAATTGGAATCAGAGAAACAGAAATGGGATGAAAATGAGATGAGGGAAAAAAAAAAGAGAGAGAAACGGTGCTTTGGAAGCCCGCTCAAGCCTATAATCTCCTGTGATGTTTGTACTGAGAGAATAAATCCATGCTCCGTTCCAGGCTTGGGCAAGCGGGGAGGGAAACGCCACCGCGCCGGCTCTGGTGGCACACGCTGCCTGCAGCCACAGCGCCCAGTGCGGGGACCGCGGCCGTGCCCCGCCAGGCAGGGCTGGACGCGGAGGGGAGACCCCAGGAAAGCCAGCGGTGCCGCGGCAGGGATGCCTGGTGCGTGGGAGCAGCAGCCTCCCTTCCCGGAGAGCCGAACCCGGGCCGGCAGCAAACGCTTCGCGCGGAGCTAACTTTCACAACCGGTTTATACTTCCCCAGAAAGCTGGATTACATACTGGAAATCGTCTTTCTATAATTGTTGGGTGGAAGAAGGGAGATTTAGATGAGATATGAGGAAGAAATTCTTTGCTGTGAGGGTGGTGATCCCCTGGGGCAGGTTGCCCCGAGAAGCTGTGGCTGCCCCATCCCTGGAGGTGTCCAAGGCCAGGTTGGATGGGGCTTGGAGCAACCTGGGCTGGTGGGAGGTGTCCCCATGGCAGTGGGGTGGAACTGGATGATCTTCGAGGTCCCTTCCAACCCAAACCATTCTATGATTCTATGAAAAACAAACAAACAAACAAAAGACCATAATATAGTCCTCATTCTGAAACCAAAGTTTATTTGGCTGATAAATATTATAGCAATATTAGGCATGGCTGGAAAAGTGAAATTCCTGCAGTTGGAGCTGTGCGGTCGCCCCTGAGGCACCCAGCAGAGGACATCCCGCAGCAGAGGCAGCGGGGCTCTGCCCTTCCACCTCCCGGTCCCCGAGCGCCCAGAGGGTGTTGCTATGGTTCTTAAACTACGCTTGGGAAAAGGCAGAGGACG
>NW_009647747.1:521884-529251 GCF_000708025.1 Charadrius vociferus
ACGTGGGAGAGCGATGCCTTTAGAGGCAGGCACCCACAGACGCGAAGAAAGCCTTCACACGGTTAATGTCATACTTGTGGAAGATTATCGTGTTTTCATTGAGGGACCACAAATTCCTGTTGTGTTTTGCTTTGTTTTGTTCTTTTCCAGAGAAATATTGTTTTGATATCGGGTCTCAGGAACTTCTTTTGGACATCTGTACCATTGCGCTTTTCCAGTTATCCGCCAAAGCCCTTTTTATTTTTTTAAGCACAGCAAGAAAATACTTAATCAGACACATGCTGACAGACAGATTTGCTTTATCTTCGTGGGGAAAACCCAGTGGAAGCAGCGTTCCCCGGGATGGCCGGGGTTCGGGGAGGGGACGGAAGCGGAGGGAGCGGAGGCTCCGTCCCAGGCTGATGCTAACAATGCTCTTTCAGAGGCTCATAATGAACCCATTGAGAACACCGAGTTATTTGGAAAAATCCCGAACTGTGAGAAATATGTGCATGTTGCAGTTGAGTCACAAGTTGGCACAAGTGACACCAGCACATTTTTTTTTTTTTAAGTGTACTTTTCTTTTACAGATTCAGAGACAAAGGACCATTATCATCCCTTAATTTAATCTAAGCCCCAGAATAGCTGCATCCAGCACAGTCCTGCTGCTGAGCTAGAGATGCTTCCAGAAGGGTATCCGTCTTGATTTGAAGACTTGAAGGGACAGGCTTTCTATTATAGTTCTTGCTAGATGCTTCCAAGGGCTACGTTTTCATCCCTGTTGAAAATTTGTACCAAAACCTGCTTATCTCTACCCTGAAATGATTTGGCTGTAATTCCCCCCACGGATCTCAGTACCGTCCTGCCTGTAGGATTAAGGGATCCATTCCAATCTATTCTTTGGCAGGTATGTTCAAGCCTCCGGTTTCTCATACCTTTTCCTGTCCTCTTTGTTAAATTAACTGGTTTTCCTTATGAAATTTAGCTGTGGACATGCAGGGTCTGGAGAAGGGCTTGTGTGCCCCAAAGCTGGTCTGGTTTTTGTCAACTCTAAGAGACGCTACCTATCCCTTGAACCTTTCCTTGGCTGTACCGTGTCCAATGCCTTGGACAGACTTCATTTTTACTAGAAAAGTGGTTTATTTGCAAAGGATGTGAAACCACACTGGTGGTTTTGTTTTTCAACAGTAGCTGTAAAAAGAAGCAAAGGAAAAGGAATATGGGTTTGCTTTTTTCTCGGTGTCTGTAACTTGCCCATTTTTAACATTCAGCCCTGTGGCCAAATCAATCCTTGATGTAACTGCACCGACACCTTGCCCTCCGCAGGGCAGCACAGGGTCAGAGCCATCCTCTCCGTGACAGACGCAGTCCCCTGGTGCCGACACTGATGCTGAGGCAGTCCGGGATTTCCCAAGCAGTGCCTGGGAATACTTTTATTACAGAAACCCAAGCTCTGTAAAAAATCAATTTGCTTGTGCCCACCTGAACACCGTCGGCAATTACTATCTGTTAATATCAGGCTGCCTCACATGAGCTGTACGTGGAGAAAAGGAGTAGATGCACTGTAATTATTATAGCGGGAGTTTGATTGCACCTGCAGGACTTACTGAGATTATACCAGCATGTTCACCGTTTGACCATTCTCAGATGGTCAAAAATCCTCTAACAGCCTAACGGTCCAGTGGCACAAGCTGCATCCCCGTGCCGGGCGCATCCCCCGTATCACTGGTGCCCACGGGTGCCAGCGGGTCCAGCCTCAGGAGAATTAAAAGCCATCCTCAGTGAGGTCCTGCCCAACCATGGGTGTGTCCACCTGGACCAGACAGGAGAAGAAAAGACTACCTGAAGCACCCTCAGGCATGCCTGGGTGGTCAAGGGGTCCTGCACCCCACAGCTTCCCAGCTGCCTGGGGCTGGGGCAGCTCCCGCCCCTCTTTTGCGAGCATCGCCAGCGAGATGTGGCAGCTCCCCTCCATGCTGTCTAATCCCATGAGTACGCATGACCCCAAAGTCAATAGAGAAGTTCTTCTGTTACATTTTACTTTCTTTACAGAAAATTTGGGAGCTGCCAGCATGGCCAATGCCCCCTCGATGTGCCTCTGCCCTCCCGGTCCGCCTCGCAGGCTGGGCGTCGAGCGGCGAATCCTCCACTTCCCGCGAGCGTCTAAATTTGCTGCTTTGCGGCTGCCGGGAGCGTGGGGGAGCGCGTGCTGCGGGGCGGCGGTGACCTGCCAATGCATTGTTGTGGAAGTGCTGATCGGATCAGGCACAGATGGGCGACACAGAGCTGTCATAATCAGCCTGGATTTGAAAATGTTATAATTGGGATGGTAAACAAGTTCACAAGGACCCTATTGAGGCAAGGGATTGCCATGGTAACCAACCAGAAAAGTCTGGGAAGGAGGAAGGTATCGATAAGTGGGGGCAGCGGGAGGGAAGGTGCGGTGGGTGCTCCGGGGATGCTCCCTCGGCGCAGGGGCCGGCACGGAGCGGAGCCGGCCGCGGGACACGAGGTGCGCGGGGCCACGGGCTCTGCCCCAGCGTGCCACCCACCCCCTCGCCTTGCCCCGCTCTCTGGAGAGGCGCCGTGGGTGCGAGCAGGGAGCTCTCTGGGGCTAAGCCCGCGGGAATGGCGTCCCCGGGGTTTCAGCCTGCAGGTGAAGCTCAGGAGAAGCCTGCAGAGCGCGTTGGGGTCTTCTGCTCGCTCACCCCCCACGGGAAACGGCACTTTTGCGGCAAGGGCCTCCGCCGCGAAGAAGCGAGAAGGAAAGTTAGAAGCTCCGTAGTTCTACAAAGCTCAGCAACCTCTTGTTTGCTCCAAAATAATGTTTTTTAACAAACTTATTTTGTTAATCAGCTATTTATCTTTACTAGGGTAATACTTTTCCTTCCAACACTGTTGCGGCAATTTTCCTCACTATAGCAAAACAATAAAATTAGTTTATAGGCAAAAAGAAATGTTAAGGGCCCAGTGGCACTGAAACCTTATTAACAAATCATTTTTAAGTGGCAGGCTTGCAGCTTGAGTAAATGGACAGTAGAAGGAGTTGCACATCTTCAAATAATCAGGAACCGAATTGGATAACCCGTCTATTGAGTTGGGGAAGACTGTGAAGATTTGGTCTGTCTTGTTTCCATGTCAAGAATGAAAATAAAAAACCCAACAGCATTTTGTTCTCCGGGGTTACTTCACACAGCAAAGGTGTGGTTGAGAAGTAAACCCCTATTTTGAAAATCACGTGTAATAAAATACCGAGAAAGGGGAAAAGGTGCTTTTGGGGTGAGAAACTCCAATTGGGCGGTTAAATGAAGAAGTCAAGCCACATTTCCTCCTTCTTACCAGATCTTCTCTGTTTGCAGAGACGCGTGCGTAGCAGCCAGGAGCGCCTGGACCAGCAGGAAGGAGCCTTCTTATTGTTCTCATCAAGTGAAATGAATAAATAAGCAAGGCAGGTGTCACGCCGACAATAAAGTTCTCTGCCATAGAGGGTAGCAGTGACAAATAATCCTATAATTTATCAGAACTGCAACATAATATATGGCCACTTAATGCACTTATGGCGACTGAAATGGAGCTGGAGAGAAAACCAACTTTTTACGGGTACTTTGTCATGTAGTTAAATACATCCTCGATGGCACTTCTGCTGCCCCCGTGGAATATTGCTCCGTTATCTGATATTCCCACCTGAACTTTTTTTTTCGAGAAAATTTAATTATTACCTTAAAAGTTTAATTATAGTAATGATGAGAAAATAGCAGCAACAAAGAAGAAGAAGGATGTGAATTTGAGTACATTCCCAACCAGAAAAAAGTTTTAGGAACTGCTTGAAACCTTAGAGAAGTGTCTAAATACTGCACTTCTTTGGGTGGCACCGCATAAAAGGAAAGTCGCAGGCTGAGTGCCGTTTCTCACTTGCTGGAACAACACTAGAGCTAATGAGCGCTCCCAGATTTCTTGCCCTCTGGGACAAGAATTCTCCCAGGACTTACACAGCTTCTTTGGGAAGAACCCCTTGAAATACATCTGCATTCATCCTGGAAAGAAATGAATTTGAATTCAGAACGGTAGGACTTTTCCAAAAGCGGAGAGCGAACACATGTGGGCGCATTGTTATTTAGCAAAAGACTGCAAGCCCAGATTTTTCCATCACTATCATAACTGCACGGCAGCACTATTTATCATTTTTCCAGTTGCTGCATTCTGTTCCAACCACAATGAATTGCTAGGAAAGATCTTTGATAATAACTAGCCACTAAGACCTATGAGACTTCATTTATTATGGCATAATATACACATTACCTAACTTGTGTTGGACCATATGGAGAGCTCTCTGTTGAATTTGGCGTAGTTACTGGGGTGAAACAAGGATGAATTTTGTTCCTCATCCTCTTCAATTATGCCATAGATTGGATCATGCAGCAAACTCCAACAGATCATCTGGGCATAGCAATCAGCCCCGAGGACCACATCGCTGATTTAGTCTGTGCCAATAAACACAGCGCTCTGTGCGAAAACACTGAGGGGAGCGCGAGCGGCGCTGAACAGCACTGATCCCTGGAGCAAATCAATAGGGCTTAACACTTACCTAAAGCTGAGGTCTTCTCTGCAAATGGGAACGGTCTTTTCAGTCTGTCACTTGAAGTCAGAAAAAGGCTTTGGAGAGATCGTGCTCGGCTCTGAGCTTATGGGGAAGACGGGTGATAAGATCAGAACTTATGTAAACCGAGGTCAGTTCAATCACTGCGTTTGAAACTGCGGGGAGTTCAGCTGCAAAGCTCAACTCTGCAGGGATAAATCCTTTGATGGCATAACGTGGGGTGTAAATAAGCTATACGATTATCCCACCTCTGCCTCTATGCATATGCATGCTCTCTTGTACATTCTTTCCTTTCCCTATAAATGTCTGTGTGTGTATGTACATACGTGTGGGTATGTCTATACATATACCCACGTACGTGTGCATATACGCAATGGCACATAGGGAAAAAATGTATATAACATCCATTTCTTTCGCATCTTACAGTTTGCCATCGCTAACCCAGGGAGTTAAGGAACCCAGTCTTGCCTGGTGCCCATCATTCCCGTGGAGATGAATTTTTTTTTGAGCGGTGCTGAGACGCCCAGCAGCACCCAGGAGTACTCAGCAGTCTCCAGGATTGAACCGTAATGGTCCCAGTGCCTGGATACCGGGCGCCACATTTACATCCGAATTGCCGTGCCCGTATTTAACTCTACCCCAAAATCTCCCTGATAAATAGACTCTATTTAACTAAAATCTCCTTTTTGGTGTATAAGGACTAATAGAACATGACATTTATCATTCCAAAGAGGCGGCAAACGAGTCGAGACATTGATTCAATGTGAGTAGGCAGAATATGATCCCCTGCTCCTGCCTCGGTGCCGCTCTCTCTCGCAGACATAAATAATAGAACGGTTCCCATTCCCATTCCATTATCGCTAATAATGAGTTATGGGTAAAGCCTACCATGTCCCTCGAAAAAGGCAAGATATAGCTATGCTTATGGTTGATTATTAGAGGATAAAATAAAAAGATTGATGCCCAAAAAAAAGTCTAATTAGTGTTAGTCTATTGGAGAGGAAGCTGAGCATGCTGCTCTAGCACTGCCAAATGAAATTAAGGCCCAATTATTGATAAATGAAGAGTGGTTTGTGCTGGAGTCTGGCCTGGAGTCGAGGAAATACATCTGTCATTTGGCCTGCACAGAAGTCATTCATGTGTGACATAGCATCCTGTGCATTTATCATGCATCTGTAGATTTTTGTTTTAATTCAGTTAGCTGTCTAACTAGATTCGGTGCTGGATGCCTCGCATGGAGTCAGAATTTGGACTGACAGATGCAATTCGAGTCTGAAATGGTGTGTGACACGACTGGCTGTCCTGCATATTAATTATTAGTGAAACCATTCTGGCCAAAGCCTACACGCTAACGGGCTATTTTGTTATCTGCTTTTGTGGCTTTTGCATTTCACAATTGCCCGGTGGCTGCAGGGCAGGTAAGAGACAAACCGGATCAATGGACCATTGTTGTTAAGCGCCCGTACTATTACCACGAAAATTGGAAGCGACGCGATGAAAGTCCCTCATTTACCATTCTGTAAAGACTACAAATTCTATAAACGAGATAAGTGGGGTCAGGAGCCGAGCCGAGGGATACACTTTTCATAAAACTTAAATTGGTGAAATAGTTTATTAATTCCATTGTCAAATGCAAATGGAAAACAAACATTTGTTAAGATGATAAAATTGCAGCGCCGGCGCGATTGTTCTGATGCCAGTTCGGTGCAGTCAGCTGTGAGGCTTATTTATCCTGTCGCACTAAAGTTTGATTTAAAGTTCACGTAATTTCATCATCATATTGCGGGGAGAATTGAAAATAAATGTCACCTTCAAGCGGAGAGAGCTAATGGAGTTTTTCAGAAGTTCTGAGGAAGCATTCTGCCGAGGGGACCTCTGCCCGGCCAGCCTCGGCGCCGCAGCCTCTGGGGCGGCTTCTCCTTTGCCGTTTCGTTCCCGCTTTCTCCCTTGCTGATCTGCTCGGCGCCGCGACACGGGGGGATCACTCCTTTTCTAGACAGGCACCTGATAGAAGGTTGGAAAGTAGGCTGCTCGCTGTCACAGGTGTCAGTGCTTAGCTGGTGCTGAAGGACCTGGTGAGAGCTTCGCTGTGTCTTTTAATACCCAAACATTTTTGGAAATCTGCCCCAATTCTAAGTAGGGCAGAAAATGTCTTATAATCTGAAAGAGCTGTAAATCATTTCTCCAGACAAGGAGTAAAATTTCCAAAGGCACCATATGATACCTATTCCTCAGCCCTATTTAAGCAAGGCTGCGGCTTGGATCCCAGCTTGGCACGGGGTTCTCCGTGCTCACCACCGACCACCCCACCGCCGCCGGGCTCCGCTCCGGCCACGGCTCCCACGGAGGAACCCTGGGCACGGGGCACCGGTGCCAGGGCCAGCGCACCCACACCGCCCGCACCGGCGGGGCCATTCGGTCTGGGAGGGACTGTGCCAGCAGAGGTCAGTCCAAAGGCGATGAAGCACCTAAATCACCTTTCAATACTTAAAGGGGGGTTGGAAGAAAGATGGGCACAAACTTTTTAGCAGGGCCTGTTGCAATGGGATGAGGGTTAATGACTTCAAACCAAAAAAGAGTAGGTTTAAACTAGATATTAAGAAGAAATGTTTTACGCTGGTGGAGGTGAGCCCCTGGGGCAGGTTGCCCCGAGAAGCTGTGGCTGCCCCATCCCCGGAGGTGTTCAAGGCCAGGTTGGACGGGGCTTGGAGCAACCTGGGCTGGTGGGAGGTGTCCCTGCCCAGGGCAGGGGGGTTGGACCAGATGGCCTTTGAAGGTTCTTTCCAACCCA